>NC_073262.2:75093750-75407500 GCF_029289425.2 Pan paniscus | reverse complement strand
GTATGATCCTATTTATGTGAAACTTCCAGAAAAAGCGAATCTATAGAGATGGAAAATAGATTAGGGATTGCCTAAGGCTGGGAGGTGGGAATAAGGGATGACTGCAGATGGGCCTGAGAAATCTTCTAGAAATGATCTAAAATTGAACTGTGGTGATGGATATACAACTCTATAAATTCAATAACAATCATCAAATGGTATAGTTAAAATGAGTGAATTTTACAGTATGCAAATTATCTCAATAAAAATGTTAAGTAAATAAAATATTAATAAACCTATATGGAGAGGAAAAATAATATGATTGATCTTTTGGGGGGAAACAGAGAAAAGTATAGGAGAAAAAGTAAAAATTACCCATAATTCCATAACATAGAGGTAATACTGTTAATATTTTAGTGCATTTAATTCTAAACTTTTCTATTATAAAAAGACACAATCAAGGCCAAGCACAGTGGTTCACATCTGTAGTCCCAACAATTTGGGAGGCCAAGGCAGGAGGATTGCTTGAGGCCTGGAGTTCAAGACCAGCCAGGGCAACATAGTGAGACCCCCCATCTCTACAAAAATTTAAAAAAAATTAAAAATTAGAAGTGATATGATCATACATGTACCCACAAACACATACATATAACTAGCTATGTGTATGTATATGTGTGCATATATGTATGTGTATAGATACATGTATTCAAACAGACTTGAAAGCATTAATAGTTTATAGGCTACTTTTTCTATTGGAATGGAAAAATGCTTTACTTTCCTTAAAAAATCCTTAAACATTTTTTCCTGGCCACCAAATATTCTAGTGTACAGTTATAATTTACTTACACTATCTTTTGAGACTTGTTTTTTCACTTGGAAAAGGTATTATCTGTTTAATCTCCTTCCTATAGTTTAGTGAATTCTTTCTCTACTAGAGAACTAAGATCTCTACTGAAGATCTCCATGAGACAAGGATGAGACAAGACCAATATCTGTTAATGCTATGTAGATCCTCGAATGAGTTGCTAAAATGTCTGATTTCCATTTTGTTCATCTGAGCAGAGGTTCAAAGTTAGGAATTTGAAGGCAGGCAGCCAAGTTCAAATTGCAGCCATATCTTCTGCTAAATGTTTGGCCTTAAATTAACTACTTAGCCTAAGACTCCGTTTCATCATCTGTAGAGTGGAGAAATTAATAGTATTATATATGAATTTGGTATTTGTAAGATATTTAGCATAAGTGCCAAGCACATAGTGAGTGTTCAATAACTCTTAGCTATTATTCTCCATATGGTGCAAATAATACTAGGTGCTCTCTGCATTTCACAGGGACCTGGTGGTGATAAGCTGTCGAGATCACTTATGCTAAAGGGCTTTGACATCTATAAATTGCAAGTTTTGGCTATAAAGGATATGAGGGATGGGTCTCCTGAGAAACCCATAGAAATTCTCCAGGAAATTCTATCATAGATTGGGCATTCACTCATATCCGTATATGGGGGAAAATCTGATTCACCATGTTTTAGGTACCTCATTGGAAGGTAGGTTATAAAAACACATCTATCACTCCTGCTGGTGATATAACCAATTCAATGAAGACGCAGTATTCCTTCGGTGAAATCATAAAAGCAATTTTAATGTTTTATCTCACTGTCCTTTTAAACTTGCTCAGTGAAGGCAATTCTACCCCTGCCACTGGATATAGCTTGTTTGGTCACTTATAGGTAATAGAAAGTACCAGATTCTTTCTATTAGAATGCCCAAACCAATATATCACTACATATTTCAATCTTCATTTCAAAGAAAAGAATTCTGCCCTCCTCCCCAACCTACAGCTGGTCACAGGCAGGTCTCAGCCTTTAGGAGAGAAGACGTGGTCAGCTTCTCCTTTCCTTCCTCATCCCAGACCACCATGAAAGCTGCTGGTTTTGACCCTTCCAGAATCAGAGTAGGGAAGGGAAGAGAGAAAAGAAGGGGCAAGAAAGTTCTTACTTTACTGGGACAGTTGTAAGATGGCATTGTCTTTTCCAAACCTGGCTAATGTCAAACCTGCTCTTTATCTTGTGGGTGCCTTCATTTTTTCTTAGGTGCCCCTGCTGCTGGGCCCCCCACATAAGCAAGTGTCACTGGATTTCCTGAGTCCCCTCCAAATTTCCTCCCTCTGTAGGACTCCCAATTTATCTTCCACCCACACCCCAGCTGTCTTCTTGAGCAGGATTTAAAGGGGCTCCAGGATCGTTCTCTTCTGTGTGTCCCACATTTGGTCCATAGGGACACTCGACACCTATTTTGCTCTAATAAACTCAGAGTGCAGACCAATCCTACCAACAGTGCAGCCTCTTGACTCGCCAAAGAGGCTCACCAATCCCTCTCTCTTGATCTGTAGGTTTCCAGGGCTGGAGTCAGACAACAATCCCCTATGCTCCCAACTTACAGGTTCTCTGAGTGGCCCACATGGAGAGGAAAAAATAGTATGAGAAATATTACTTTTCAAGACTTTCCATGACTAAAACAAGAAAATACTCCTGTTTTAGTCATGGTTCTCCAGAGAAATAGAACCAATGGATTATATATCTGTAACTATGTCTATATCTGTATCTATAAAAGGAGACTTATTATGAGGAATTGGCTCCCACAATTATGGAAGCTGAGAAGTCCTACCATATGCCATCTGCAAGATGGAAACCCAAGAAAGCGGTGTAATTCAGTCTGAATCCAAAAGCCTGAAAACTAAGGAAGCTGCTAAAAATCCCAATCCAAGAGCAGAAGACGAGATGTCCCCATGCTAGCAGTAAGGCAGGAAAAAAGGGGCAAATTTCTCTTTTTGTTCTGTTCAGGCCCCCCAACTAATGGGATGCTGTCTCCTTGAGGAGGGCAATCTACTGAGTCCACTGATTGAAATGCTGATCACATCCAGAAAAACCCTCACAAACACACAAAGAAACAGTGTTTAATCTGGGGACCCATTGGTCCACTCAAGGTGACACATAAAATTAACCATTGCAACTCCTCACAAAATCTTCCTTTAATTTCTCCTTCGTAGGCACTATTTCCCCCTTCAGGTGAGAAGTTTTAGACCCATGAAACTGGTCTTTAGTATTTTGATTGAAAGTTTGCATCTTGGCATCTCACTTTGGAATTTCATAGCTATTCTATTTTGGTGCCTGACGTGAAACTTGCAATTTAACATCTGTGACTTGGGCTAGTGAAAACTGAATCAAGTCAACTTCCTTCCACACCTTCAACATTAATTCCTACTCAACCAAGACAATTGCCTTTTCTACGCAAAGTGATTCGCCTGGGACTTGGGAGGAATACCATACTCATTAGGGAAGTACAGCTCTTACAGTCTCTTGAGCTTTCTAAAAAAGAAATGCGTAATTAAAAATATCTGATCAGGAGAGTCCCAATTTGTGGGTAACAATAAAAAGGTTGTGGTTTGTTTTAAAACTGTGATTTGTCCATTTAGGGGAATATATTTGGATTAAGATCTTAAAGCGATAATAAGGGGAGACAGGAAAGTGGCTAAAATTTTATTTATGATAACACTTTTTTTTAGACTTTACTGCTAAAGCAAAAGTCACAAATGACCCACATTTAGGACCTCAATATTTTCAGTACTAAATTAAGTATTGAGGAAAGAAAAGAACTTTCATCTGAGGATTGTGAGCCCTTACGAATTGTTAGGCCCAGAGAGGCATTAAAATGAGATCACAGTTGTGCCCTATTACCCACTCTGAGCTATGTATTTATCTCCTGCAACTGCTTAGCTATTGTGACAGTAGCTATAAATTAACCTAATAATGCCACACCAGACACTATAACCCACACCCTATAGCTTACCAACGCATAGCCAATCACTAATCAGTGTTAAGTCTGTAAACCAATGAGAATTCCTGACAAACAACTTTGTATCAGCCCACTCACTGTTTTCCTTTCTTACCTTTAAAAGTCTGCCTGTAGGCCCTTTGCAGTGGCTCACTCCTGTAATCCCAGCACTTAGGGAGGCCAAGGCAGGTGGGTCGCTTGAGGCCAGGAGTTCAAGACCAGCCTGGGCAACATGGCGAAACCCCGTGTCTGCAAAAAATACAAAAATCAGCCAGGCATGGTGGCACTCGCCTATAGTCCCAGCTACTTGGCGGGGCTAAGGTGGGAAGATCACTTGAACCTGGGAGGTTGAGGCTGCAGTAAGCTGAGATTGCACCACTGCACTGCAGCCTGGGTGACAAAGTGAGACCCTGTTTAAAAAGGAAAAAAGGAAAAGAAAAAAAAAAGATAAATAAAAGTCCGCCTGTAACTGCTACTAATCAGAGGGTCTATTCAGGGCAGCATGCATCTATGCTCCTGGGCTGCAATCTTCAAACTCCCGGCCCAAATAAACTCCTACTTATATTAACTCTGCCTCAGTTCCTTTCTTTTGGATCGACAGTATTATTACATTTCTTTGTGACTTTTAGAAGCAGAGTTTTTCTTTTGTTTTGGTTTTGTATTTCTATCATTATGGCATGTAAAAGTAAATTAAATTAGAAAGGAATTAGCTATTTAGTTTTAACTGTACTTTAGATATATCCAACTTCAGGGCACTAGAATTAAGGCAAACAACTAAATATAAGTGCAAGAAAAAAAATGGTTTGAACTTGTCTAGTGACTATCTTCCAATCTCCAGCTTTGTAAAAGACTAAGGTAAAGTTCTGTTTTGTACTCCCTGTGCTCTTCAGGTAACTTCATAGGTAAGGGCAGTTATAGTTCCTCGTTTTACAGAAAGGTAAATTATCCAGTCAGGAGGCAAAGTTAAAATGAACTCTCTTAATTTAAAAAACATTCAGAGTTAAAATTTGTGACTTAGTTATTAATGGAAGCAAGTCTTAAGGGAAAAGAAAAATCTTTTGTCCTGGAAGTAATTGCATCTGGTTGAGAAGCATACTGACCTCTGTAAAGAAAATGGTAGTTATTAGTGTTAGTTCCCATAGCATACGAACTCCCTGCCTCCTGGGAGGCAATAGGCTAGGAAAGAGCTTGAACGCTCCACCTCGCCCCCTTCCCAGAAGGGACAATTCCTCACAAAGCCAGAATGGTGAAAGTCAGCAATCCACAAATCACTCAGGTCCAAAGTGGGTTCAGCACTCCACCTATGCCACAGTCGTCCTCACCAAAACGAAGTCTGCACTTTCTCACCAAAACAAAGGGAGAGGGTTACATATGCCACTTTCTCAAGCTCAGTTCGTAAAGTTGCAGTAATGAACTTTGGTACATAATTTGCAGTGAGGAAAATGTCACCATGTCAACAGCTTTAGTCTTAGGCCTATTTTCTAGTGGTGGAGTATATTTACTTTGGTGAAATAACAAGCTGCCATTGCTTTTTATTATTGTACGAAAGACACAGAGTACATTATTCAACTCAGAAAATCTCTACCTGTGTTATACTCATTTTTCACACTAATAGAGAAAATTACCACAAACGAATTTTGAATGAATTATGGTCACCCAGTGTTTGTTACAATTTCCTTTTCATCAGTAATCCAATATGGTCTCCTACATATTTCAAAAAATGGATGACTTTATATAGTGAATTCCACAGAGAAAATAGCACAGGAAAGAGAGAATGTGACTAAAAATCATATTGATTATATTGAACCAAGAGCATGTTGACTTGAAGGAAGTAAAATGGAGAATTGTCATTTAAAGTGAGACACATTAAATCTTGACTGGGCAATAAATAATAAGGAGCTGAGCTCTTTCGCTTAGGTGACACTAATTTTCACCTTAAAAATATGATAGTGCCACAGCTAGTAAAGAAGATATATTTATTGGCATTTTGGGACTAAAAGTACTAGTTTGGTTCCAGAGATAGAAGATAACTCAGGAAGCTTAGAAGAGGTCAACCTGGGAAGACAGGATTCTTTCTCCCCACCCGTGACTCTGCAGGAAGCAATACCCTCCCCTCTGGGCAAGGTCGACCCTCCAAGTCTAGATGAGAAGAGTTCCCTCTGTCTGCTCTTTCCTCTGCCTGATGACCCAGAGGCTTTGCAGCTGTGATCCTGGCAGCCCCTGGCCGCCTCAGGGAGCTGCAGAATTCAAACCCTGGAAATGGAGCTCTGCTTGCAGCTGCACCTGGGGCCTGACCTGCTTAGGACAGGCCTGTCTGGACCTAAGAGAACCCCACTGCCACCCACTCAGCTACTCCCTAACAGACTGCAGAGACCAAGTCTTTTTCATTTCTTTATATCCATTGATTTCTCGAGTCATCGAAACTCAATATTTACTGAGCACCTACAATGTGCCAGGCACTGTGATAGGCACTGAAGAAAGGGCAAAGGACGAGCAGATAAATTTCCTACTTGCAGGGAACACCGTGGTAGTGAGTAAAATGAGACATTGCAAATAAACACATAAATATATAATATGTCAACTGGCAATAATTGATGCGAAGAATGATTAAGCAAAACAAGGAAATGCAGAGACAGGGAAGGAGCATCTATCTGGTATGAAGTAGTCAGAGAAGGCCTCTCTGGTCAGATGACATTTGGGCAGAACCTGGGGCCTGTCTCAGCACCACCTGTTCCTTCCTCGGCCACTTGCTCCCTGCAGCCACCACAAGCCCCTGTGGTTTTCCTGCCTGAGGCTCATCAGCCACAGGCCTAGAATATCTGGCTTCTCTCCCCACGTCCAAACTCAGCTGAAATGCCAAACTGCAGGACCTTGTTTCCTGAGCAACTGCCAATGGGTCTGAATGATGCAACTTGGAAAGGAAGAGGATTTCATTCCCCCTGAATGGACTTTGCACCAGTGGGAGACAGGAAACAGGAGATTGGAGGATACTGGGCAGCTGAACTGCCTCACCCTTTCCCCCTGCCCTGTCTGGTGCACAATTTCTCCACACAGCCTGCTGTGTGTGGCCAAGCCTGTGCGCCGACTGAGTGTTATGGGTTGAACTATGTTCCTCAGAAAGATATGTCGAAGTCCTAACCCCCAGTAACTGTGAATGTGGCTTTATAGTATTTGGAAACAGGGTCTTTGCTGATGCAATCAAGTTAAGATGAAGTCATTAAGAGGGTGGGGGCCTAATCCAATCTCTTGTCCTTAGAAGGAGAAAGACAGAGACACATCAGGGGAAGATGGTGAGGTGACAATGGAGGCAGAGATTGGAGCAATGCATCTAAATGCTAGGCAACACCACAGAGAGCTGCAAACACCAAGGCTAGAAGAGGCAGGGAAGGAGCCTTCCCCTACAGGTTTCAGAGGGAGCATGGCCTCACCATACCTTTACTTCAGACTTCTAGCATCCAGAACTGTGACACAACACATTTCTGTTGTTCTGAGTGACAACAGTGTGTGGTGTGTTATTACAGCTGCTCTAGAAACTAACATATCGAGCAGCCAGCTGTGTGGGATTGTACCTCCCAAGTAACCCTCTAAGACTTAACCTTTGCCCAGGGCTCTGTCTCTAGAGAACTGTGACAATGATAGGTAGACCTGAATAAAGCGAAGGATGATATCTGCAGGGATATTTGAGGACAGGGAGTGCTGACAAGGGAGGAGCCAGTGCAAAGGCCCCGAGGTGGCAGTATGCTTGGTGTGTTGGAGGAGGAGGAAGGTGGCCAGGCTGTTTGGGGAGTGAATAAGGGGAAGACTGCTCAGAGGAGAAGTCAGAGAAGGGGTCAAAGACATGTTCTCTAGGGCCAGAAAGGCCTTTGGATCTTTTCGACATTATCTTCTTGACATGTAATTTATATAGTAGTAAAATGAACAAAATGGGTGACTATTTTGTGAATTTTTTGATACATAAAACCATGTGATCACTATCCAGATCAAATGTTGAACATTTCCATCACCCCAGAGAGTTCACTCCTGCTACCTTCCAGTCAATACAACTTACCAATCCTGAGGCAACCAGTACTCTCTCTTTTATCATCATACATTTGTTTTAACCTGTTCCTTAATGGCATATAAATGAAACTACATAGCATGCTTTTGCTCAAAATAGTGCTTGTGAGGTTCATCCAGGTTGCTGTATGTATACTTCAATTATTATTATTGCTGAGTAGTATTCCATTGCCTGGATATATCACAAATTATTTATCCATTCTTCTGCTGAATATTTGAGTTATTTGCAGTTTAGGCCTATAAAAAATGAAGCCGTTAGGAACATTTATGTGTTCCTCTTATTTTGGTTGTATGCAATCATTTCTCTTGGTATAAACCTATCAGTGTATTTTCTGGGTCAACTGGCTTAGGTTTAGGTTAACTGTATTCGTTTACACCATTTTATACTCCCGTCAGCAATATATGAGTTCCAGGTATTCTGCATCCTCACCAACACTTGGAGCCTTTCTGGTAGGTGTGTAGTGGCATTGCATTGTGCTTTCAATATGCCTTTTTCTGCTGACTAATGCACTCCTTTTTATATGCCTATTATTCACATATCTCCTTTTATGAAGTAGGTATTCAAGTCTTTTGTTCACATTTTATGTTTTTGTTATGGCCACATCTCACTTCCAGAATCTGTATTGGTTATCTATCGTAGCATTAAAAAAGTACTCTAAAGCTTGACAGCTAAAAACAACAAACATTCATTCTCTCACACAGTCTCTGCAGGTCAGGAACCTGGGTGCAGCTTCATGGGGTGGTTCTGGCTCAGGGTCTCAGGTTGCATTTGAGCTGCTGTCTGAGGTTACAGCCCTACCTATCAAAGCTGAACCAGAGCCAGACTCCATGTCTAAACTCACTTATGTGAGCTTCAGTGTGAGAAATGTATGAATTTTGTTTGATGAAATATTGAAAAGCTTAACAACTTCCTCCTACTCTCATTGGCCTCTTGGTGCCCAGTATCTGAGTCTGAAAAATCTCATCTATAGGAATCAATGGCAGCAAAGACAGAACCAAGGTCCCACGGCTATCAGGGAGGTTGGCAGATGAGTGAGGAAAAAGGGGTGTCAGCAACCTAAAAATATTCAGGCTCACAGAAATATAACTGTTTGAAATGACTCACTTTTATTAAGATCCTGCCATCTCACTTACCAGCTTAAAAAAAAAAATAGATCACAGCAGAATGTTTCAAATTCTCCATAAATGGCCATTTGATCCAGCAACCTACCTGTGGAAATTTATGCCAAGATTAGAATCTACAAAACACATACAGAGATGCACATTGAAGTATTATTTATTAGGAATCTAAATTGTGGAATCATTAAAGAGAATACATATTCCCTCAAAAGAATACCACGGTGTTATTAAAAGTAGTCATTATGAGTGGTTAGGATATAATATAATATTACAGGAAATTCTTAGGATATACCATCAAGTAGAAAAACTTTTCTTCCCAGCTTTTCAATGTGAAAATGTTTAAACCTACAGGAAAGTTGTAAGGCCAGAACAATAAATGCTTGTATAGCCTTCATCTAGATTCTCCAACAGTGACCACAGTTGCCACATCTCTTTAAGTGTAATGCTCATCCTTTGAGAGTAAGTGCAGACATTTTGATACCATGGTCTAAGTACTACAACACCTATCTAAAATTGTAGAAGGAAACTCTTCTACGATTTTCACACTCAAGACATTTAACATTGATATAAAGTTTATATTCAAATTTCTCCAAAAGATTTAAAACTATCTCTTTGGTTTGTGTTATCCAGGACTCAATGGAGGATTGAGCATTGCATTTAGTTGTTGTGCCTCTTTAGTTTTTTTTTATCTAAAACAATCCCTCAACCATTTTTAAAAATTCTTTCATGACATTGACATTTTTAAAAGACTCTGGAACAGTCATTTTACAGAATATCCTTCAATTTGGATGTGTCTGTTTCCTCAAGATTAGAAATTACATGAACTTCTTGGCTAACTTCTCCATTTTATTTTGTGTTCAAAATATATTACTCTTTCCCATGTCCTGTGAAAATAAAAAATCTCTAATGTGTTTGTGAAAAAGATTAAGCTAAGATTTTGTTTGGATGCAGTGTGATTTGGACTTAGGTGTGTGTATCTGAACTTCATCCTTTGTCATCAAAAGAATAGTATAATAACTAAGAACATGTAGCTTAAGAAATCCAGGCACTTGAGAGCCACTGTAAGTAAACTCTAATTCCCACAGCAGAAAGAAGGGGTCTGTCTGCTTTTTAACCACCAAAAGTTTATCTATATCAGGACTGTTTCCTATTCTTTGTTTCCTTCTATTTGCCAGACCAGTCTATAAGCTAGTAAGGAGTTCATCGGTTCATTAGAATAGACTTCAAGACACTAGATCACAATCCCAACGATTAAAATCATCTGCTTTGCCACTGCTCAGATGGAAGAAGTATGTGTGCCTTCAAAAATGTTTTACTAGAAATTTTGAGTCCTGAAAATACCTGATTTCTAAACTAAACAAGCAGAATCTAGGCAGAGGGATGTCTAAATTTCATTTATAACTTAGCCGATTAAGGCTGCCAATAAATCATACCAACTTATATAAGTAACAGCCATGGTAAGGATATTGCCTTAATGGTAAGTGCCTCTTACTTGAGATTTACAAATCTGGGTACTATTTCTAGGAACAGCCTACTGAATGCATCCAAGAGCTTGGCTTAAGTCCCAGGGATGACGAAGTTCTTTGAACCCATGCCATCACCCCTACCTCACCTGCCATGATAGTTATTGCCAATTAATCACAGTGTTCTTTTCTATTAGCCTGGACACTGCCTCAGACAATTTCCCAACACAGCACTACAAGCAGTCACTAATAATAATTTGGAGTCAATACATCAGATGAAATCTTTATCACCCTTGGAAAATATATTTTTCTGAATCTCATCTAGTTTTTAGCTTCTCAACTTCATCTACACATGAATGGTGAGGCTGTAGAAGTCTGTTTCTTGTGAATGACCTACAGATAACTGGCAAGCCTGGTAAAATCTCATATCAGAGCAGGTTGACCAGGTGATTTGACTAGGGAAGGAAAGGATAAGATTAGTTAGGGTTGGCCATTTGCCAGGACAATTGACCTCAATATCTCTAAGAGCTGGAACACAAAGTTGATGTCTTGCTCATGAAATAATCCAAGTTGACTCCAGGCTTGGGAGATGGGAGTGTATGAGTTCCATTCTGCACAGTCATTAGGGATTCGGACCAATAGAGGCTCTGCCTTCTTAAACACCTGACTTCCCACATCACTGTGGGCATTTGCATCCACCTGGTGGTAAGGGAAGGAGCATGGAGGAATGCCACGTGAGTGGCTTTTACAGGGGAAGCCTGAAAGTGGCTCACATCAATTCTGCAATTTTATATTTGCTAGAACACAGTTACATGGCAGTAGCTAACGGTAAGGCAAGCTATAAAGTGTAGTTCATGGAAGAGCCAACTGTTCCCAATGGCATTCTACTATAGAAGAGAGCATAAATGTTTGGTGGCCAGCCAGCCACCTCTGCCCACAAAGAGAGGCTCTTCTGGGAAACTCCAAGCCTTCTTGTAGGACAAGAAAATGATGATAGCACTTGAGTGCACATAGCAATACGCCAGACACAATATTGCCTGGCCTTTTCCTAGCTGGTCTATGACTCAGCCAAATGTGAAGATGAAATTTTGGATAGTGAAAATTATTAACCCTTCCATGCATTACTGGGAAAAATCTGCAAAATTTTAATCTCTAGAATAACTTTAAAGATACAATGGAGGCCAGGCACGGTGGCTGACACCTATAATCCCAGCACTTTGGGAGGCTGAGGTGGGCAGATTACCTGAGGTCAGGAGTTCGAGACCAGCCTGGCCAACATGGTGAAACCCCGTCTCTGCTAAAAATATAAAAATTAGCCAGGCCTGGTGGCACATGCCTGTAATCCCAGCTACCTGGGAGAGTGAGGCAGAATTGCTTGAGCCTGAGAGATGGAGGTTGCAGTGAGCTGAGATCATGCCACTGCACTCCAGCCTGGCCAACAGAATGAGACTGTGTCTCAAAACAACAACAAAAAGATACAATGGGAGTTCTACTTCTACCTAGGATGTAGAAAGCAAACAAAAACACCTTTTCCACCCTAGAAATAAGAAAAACTACAGATAAAATACAAACTCATAATTTTTCTTGAACCCTTCAGATAGTTAAGGCCATAGGGCAACTAGGTAGCTTGAAATCCAAGGCGTCTCTAAGAATACAGGGTACAAGCTCTGTCTCACCTTCGGCAGAACACAGGAAGAAGAGATACCGGTTGCCATCAAACAAGTAGGAAGGATTTGCTAAAATTTCTAACAAATTGCAGAAGTCTGACTGTGAACTAGTGTGACAGTACAGGTTTGTCTGGGAGCCACAGACAGAGAAGCAGTTCACACTTACAAGATCTTCTTCACAGATTTCCATTTAGTGCTCATGAGAAAGACTGGGTGAGGGTGGGGGACCAGAGGGAGTCTTCCTTGGTGGTGCAGGCCTGGAGGAGGGGAGTGCAGTTGCTGAAGGAAAGTCACAAAGCCCTCCTTACATGCTTTCTCAAGGAACAAAAGCCTCTAGCCTTGGGGGAAGAACCAGAAACTTCATATCTCCAAGACTAGATGAAAACCCATTACAGCTAGAGAAAGAGAAAACAAAACAAAACAAAACAAAACCTTGTCGTTATTGGAAGAGCAAGGAACAGTCCTGGGCTCAGGATCCTACACCATTACTAATAGAAGTCTCCTACTACTGGGAAGGTACAGGGAAGTCCCATAGAAGATTTGCCAAAGATGCAAGGCAGTTTGGCTGCCTTGAAAAGGAGAAGTAGGATCACACAGGAACAAAACAACTGAGCTTGCAATACTGGGTAACAAGCAATAGCAGTCCACTCCTTGGGAAGATAGATCCCTTTTGTGGTGCTACAACACAGGAAAGGCTGAAAGCTGGGGGTAGAGCAGCAACATTGAGAAAATCTCAGCCAGGCGCAGTAGCTCACGCCTGTAAACCCAGAACTTTGGGAGGCCGAGGTGGGCGGATTACTTGAAGTCGGGAATTCAAGACTAGCCTGGCCAACACGGTGAAACCTCGCCTCTACTAAAAATACAAAAATTAGCCCAGTGTGGTGGCGCATGCCTGTAATCCCAGCTATTTGGGAGGCTGAGGCATGAGAATCACTTGAATCCAGGAGGCAGAGGTTGCAGTGAGCTGAGATTGTACCACTGCACACCAGCCTGGGGGACAAAGCAAGACTCTGTCTCAGAAAAAAAAAAAAAAGAGAGAGAGAGAGAAAAGCTCTTTGACACCCAAGCAGCAACAAAACCTGCTCAACTGCTAACTAGATAAACTCAACCCCTATACAAATAGCCTAGCAGAAGAAGAGACATGCTCATTTCCAATCATATATATTGTTTGTTTCAGCCTCTGCTGTCCTGCAAACAATGTCTGGTATTCAGTCAAAAATAATAAGACAATAAGATAGGTAAAGTAACCCACTGTCCTGAGATGAAGTGATCAACAGAACAAAACTCAGAGATGATTCAGATGCTGGAACTATCACACAAGCCATTTGAAATAACCATTAGTAATATGTTAAAGGCTCTAAATGGAGAAGGCAGACAATGTGCATGAACCAATATGGAATTTCAGCAGAGAGATGAAAACTGTAAGAAAACATATATTGGAAACTGGAAATAAACATATATTGGAAACAGGAAATAAACATATATTGGAAACATATATTGGAAATAAACATATATCGGAAACTGGAAATAAACATATATTGGAAACTGGAAATAAAGCAAGATGGGAACAAAGATAAACAAAGATTTCTTATGTATGACACCAAATAAAAACCCACTGAGACATCACTACATACCTAACAGAATGTTTAAACTTAAAAAGACCAGCTGAACCACATGATGACCAGGATGTGGAGCACTGGAACCATCATACATTGCTAATGAAAATATGAAATAATACAGCCACTTCAGAATATAGTTGGTAAGTTTTTTTTAATAAAGCTAAACATACAGTATGATCTAGCTATCCTCTCTTAACCATTTACCAAAGAGAAATAAAAACCTATTTTCAACCAAAAACCTGTACACGACTATTTATAGTGACTATTCATAACCTCCAAATGCTGGAAACAACCCAATTGTCTTTCAGCTGGTGAATGGATAAAGCGTAGTACATCTATGCAATGGAGTACTACTCAGCAGTAAAAGCATGAACTGCTGTCACATGCAGCAACTTGGATAAATCTCTAATGTATTATGCTAAATGAGAGGAAAAAGACTAGAGGAGCTATATAATGATCTAATTTTTAGTACCTTCTAGAAAAGGCCAGATTATAAAGACAGTAAATAGATCAGAGCTTGCTAAGAACTGGGGTAGAGGTTTTGTCTAAAAAAAACCAATTTTGGGGGTGATGGAACTGTTCAATATCTTGAATGTAGTGGTAGTTGTACAACTTTATGCTTTTGTCCAAACTCATAGAACTGTACATTTAGAAAGGTGATTTTTAAAATATATAAACATATACTTCACAAAAATAATAAGTAAACACATAAAAAGATATAATAAATAAAGACAGGGACTCTGGCTTCCTGACTTTTTCAATCCTCTATTATATTGCCTTACAAGAAGATGATGCTTATGGTCTATTGTATTTTGGCCCAGAACATCCCCTACCCTTTCCTAGGGCCTTCCCCATTAGACCTTGCCTTATCACCCCAAACGGAATCACTCCAGAAGATACAAACTCACTCAACATATTCTGTTTGCTAAAACAAATTCTATAAGCCTACAATATACTACATCACATTTGATTTAAAGTGTATTTAACATCAAAGACAAATTACTCTGAATGCTATATTAAAAGAACTAACTTTTTCTAAAATATATCTTACAGATCTCAATTTTTGTGAGCCACATCTAATCAATCTCTGATCATTTCAATAACATGCATATTTTTATATCTACATGAAAATGAAAATTGTAACAAAATACGGTTTCATTTTTTATGGAAGTTTTTTACTTTGCCTTCCTTTCATAATTTTGGATTTCCCCAGTTTACGATGCTAAAGGGCAGTGTGAACATCTCTTCATTTCACTCGCTTCATTATTTCCTTCCATGAGTGTGGAATTTTACCTGTCTCAAACTAACCTGTTACCTAAAACTAAAGGCTGATTTCTCTTTTTAGAAAATACCATTTCAAATGGAATTTTTATGATTACAAATTTTACATTCTTATATTCAAATTTTTCAGCAAATTACATTCCATGTGACAAATTCCTGGTTTCTTTTACTTTTCCATTATGAATCATCTCAAAAAAAGATCAGCAGATTTCATTTACCCTTCCCCAGGAAAAGCAGGACATTCCTCTCTTCAATCTGGTAGCTCTCAGCTGTATTGGAATAACACCCTTTTTATAAAACAAATGTTTTGTAATGTTTCCTTTGCTATCTTAAAATGAAGTGTCTTACACATTACCGGATGTCTAACACCCTTAGCTCCCACCTACTAGAGGCCAGTGAGCTCCATTAATCATTTTGACAACCAAAAAAAGCCCCTCACATAGCTCTAGGTTGTCCTTGGATAGGAGGAGAGTGGAACCACCACCATCAAGAACTACCAATTTAGGGCATATTTCCTTAATGGCAAAGCAATGTTCTACTTCAAAATACTAATAGGCTTGGAATAAAGAACAATTTATTTGGGAGGTGAGGCAGGAGAATCGCTTGAACCCAGGAGGCAGTGAGCCGACATTACGCCACTGCACTCCAGCCTGGGCAACAGAGCAAGACTCTGTCTCAGAAAAAGAAAATTAGGCCAACTTAATCAGGTATTTTAGTAACAAGTATTTTAGCCAAGTATATAGTTTAAGTAACAGGTTTAATAGGAAGCGTAGTAACTAAAGGTAGTTTATTAGTTTATCTGTTACTACACAACCAATTACCCCAACATTTAGCAGTTTAAAACAACAAGCGTTTATTATTTCACTGTTTCTGAGGGTCAGGAATCTGGAAGCAGTTTAGCCCGGTTGTTCTGGCTCGAGGTCATCCATGAGGTTGCAGTCAAGCCAGGCTGCAGCCATCTCAAGATCCATCTGGAGCTTGAGGCTCTGCTTCACTCACATGCACACAGGTTTAGTTCAGCCATATATGGGTCTCTCACAACATGGTTTCCCCTAGAGTGAGCAATGAGAGAAAAGCCGTAAGCAGTTCTTTGATAATGTAGTCTTGGATGTGAGATACCATCATTTCTGCCATATTCCATTGGCCAACCCTGGTACAATGTAGGAGGGACTCCACAGGCTGTGAATAACAGGAAGTGCAGATCACTGGGTGCCATCTTGGAGGCTGTTTACCCCAGGTAGGAATCTCTACATTTCTAAATAAATACAAGTACTCCAATCCACATTCAGGTTTTAATTTTATTGGACTGTAAGGGATTACTTCACAGAACTGAGAGAAACAGAAAACATTGATGAAGTTTTGTTCCAATTAAATAGAAACTGTTTCTTAGCAACATGAAAATATCATTTTAGTGATCTGAGGCTCAGAATCACAGTTTTTCAATGTCTATTTTTACCTCTGTATTTTAGATTTATTCAACTGCTGAATGTGAATAAAATTCCATTTAGCAATATCACAGGTAGAAGTAAATCTGAAAAACACAATATTTGAACAAATACATATATATTAATTTTAGCAATAAGAAAATAAATTATTTATTAAGCCAGAAAATTAGGCCAACTTAGGCCTGGCACAGTGGCTCACCCCTATAATCTCAGCACTTTGGGAGGCTGAGGCGGGCGGATCCCCTGAGGTCAGGAGTTTGAGACCAACCTGACCAACATGGTAAAACTCCATCTCTACTACAAATACAAAAATGAGCCAGGTGTGGTGGCACGTGCCTGTAATCCCAGCTATTCGGGAGGTGAGGCAGGAGAATCGCTTGAACTCAGGAGGTAGTGAGCCAAGATTACACCACCGCACTCCAGCCTGGGCAACAGAGCAAGACTGTCTCAAAAAAAGAAAAAAAAAGAAAATTAGGCCAACTTAATCAGGTATTTTAGTAACAAGTATTTTAGCCAAGTATATAGAAATGGTGTAGGTTGAGAAATATGAAGGTGAATGTGTAGTCCAAGTAAACACTTAAAAAAATCAAAACCCTATTTCTGACATAGTTTTGCCTTCATATTATTAATGAGTATGCCTTCTACACATCCATCTTGATAACATTTTCAAAATCTCAAAGGCAGGACATCAACTTTGTTCATTTTTGCTAATGGATTGAAGTTTCTGAAAAACATATAAATCCTTTATAAATCTGTGGCAATTTTTCAAAGGAGGATAAAAATCATTATAATCTAATGAAATGTTCTCTGGTTCCCTAAGAATTATTAATCACAATTATGATACTCCAGATTGTGACCTGTATGTTTACTAAATACCTTAGGAAAACAGCATGATAGTTTTATTTATTTCTTTTCTAGATCACTAAAAAGAATGCTTATTTGAACTCTAGCCCTTCAAAGTATCTTAAAACAAAATTTAACATTAAGATGAGTATGACCTTGTTTGAATGTTTCCATTACATTTTGATTCTTATTATACTACTTTCTCGGGAGGCAGTTCACAGGTAACAATTTTCATTTTTTTCCTTATGGACATAAACTTTCACTCAAAGGTGGAAGAGCACTCATCTCCCATCATGTGTTCTTTGCCTGTGTCCCACCGGCTGTTCACTGTCCATTCTGTGAGGTTGCATTCCCATGAGGCGGGCAGTTGTCACATAACAACTCAAGCTTCTGTGAACGGTCTCTCACAGAACAGCCTGATGAACCTCCTAGGCAGGCTTTGTGTCGCTGGGCTTTCTAAAAAATTTAAGTAAACTTGAAATACATAGTGGTGGGCCTCAAAAGTCTCCACTATGGTCTTCAAACTGGAATTTGTGTGGGAGCTTTCAAAAGGGTATGTAATCTTGGATGGTTTTAAGGGACTCACTTTGCAGAGCCTCAACTTCCATAGGCTTAAATCTGAGCTGTCTGAGAACTTGGGCAAGGCATAATGCTCCATCTCTTCCCAGTTCCTCATTCCCAGTCACCTTGACCCAACTTCTTAAAGTAAAGGCAAACCTCTCACCCATCAGGAATCCTGCTATGGGGTCTTGGCCTGGGGTGTCAGTGCCTACAGGGAAGCTGCCTTGATCAAAACACTGGTTTGTGTCTCTGCTAAGTGATTTCAAGAAAAAAGGAATACAAATTCCCCCAGTTATTCCTGCTGGTCAACATTACATTTTCAAGTATCCAGAACATATATTAGAAATGAGTTAGTGTTGTATATTTTCTTGTACATTTATTCAGACTCATAGGGAAATTCTGTAAATAACTATTCCATAAAGATAATTAGATATAGAAAATCTATATTCATTTTTCATTTGGGTGCATTTTCTGTTTGCTCTTATCGGCTTTTATCAGTTTATTCTATCCTATAGTGTACTTATTTAGAGGTATAGTAGCTGAACAAAATTGGATGGTGGATTCTACTATAAATAGTCATTAATACAACTTCTATAAGCCATACACATAAAAATGGCCAATAATTGCTTTTTGCTGTCAATTACCACAGTATCCAGTCACATTCTAGCAATAAGTAATACATATCTATTGACATATAACCTAATTTAAAAAGGAAAAAAGCTCCATTCATCTCATTAAGAGATATAGTTCTAGTAACATTTTATTTGTTATCTTTATTGATTATCAAATTTAATAATACATTTATTTGTTATATTTAATTGTATATTAATAACTGTGATAACAAAATCTAGAAGAAAATTTTACCACTCAGCTTTATCAATAAAGAAAACATACATTTTAATTTCAACATAGGCATATTTTTGATACAGAAAAGTATGGTAATATAATTAATTCTAAAAAAACTTTCAAATATAAAGAAAAAATTTTGTGGGTAAAGTTAAATGGAAATACAAGGTCAAGGGAAAACAGGAACAATGTAAATTTTCCTAATGTTAGAAGAGAGGTTGTTCATATATTTTTAAAGTTAAGATAGAGCATATAAAACTGTTCTGGTATTTAATATTGTATATGTTGAAAAGAGTGATGTCATAGGTTTTTGTTAAAAAGTGTCAATATTTATAATTATATCTTTTGTTACTATTTAAATTTATGAGAAAAATTTCAGATGTTAACATAAAAATGTGTGAGAAGGCACATTGTTTTTCAAAACTATTTTAAGGAGTACGCTAGCAACAAAAAGTACTACTCTAGTACCAGTGTTTTGTTCCCAGATCTACTGTAAAATCAGGCATTTATTTCCATTTCCTCATCTGTCGTCTTTTCTCCAAATATAAAATGGGTATGATAACTTTCCTTGTGGCCAGAGGTGTCTGTGCAGCTCTTGTGAGGAAAAAACTTGTGTAATAGTGATGGCAGCAGTGGCCTATCTGGAAAGGCTGCTGAAAAGACACTAGCTGCAGCCAGGGCTGTGCGCTCCGTGGAGCCGGGGGAGCCGGGAACAGACGGGATCCACACCCCCTTCCCAGTTGAAGGGGCGGGAACCTTGCCCTCCCGGACACAGCTGCAGCCACCCAGCTGCAGGACCCGGGCATCCCTGTGCTTCTGGAGGCCCAGGAAGTCCCCCTGTCCGCACAGGCACAGAAGTGCCTGCCCGCGTTGCCTGGCCTCTCCCTGCTCCCAGCACCCACTCCAATTTCAAAGCAAAGTTGTGACCAAGCCCAGGTGCTGTCACAACTGGGCTGGGTGTGCACATGCTCAGGACAGTGTTGACACGCCAGCCCCCTGCCTCCTCGGCCCCCTCCAGACTTTGGGCACCAACAAGTATGAGAGAGTGGCCAAGGGGGCACTGTGGGCAGCTCGGCATGGGCCTGGAGGCATCCCTCAGCTCGAACAGCCTGGGCACCATGAACAGTGGCAGGGGGCAGACAGGCTCCTGGGCAGAAAGGAGCTAGTCCCCCATAAAACCCCACCTGAAGCCTGGGGACCAGGCTGCCAGTTCCACGGACTGGAGTGAAAACTTACAGTACTTTTTCCAAGCCCACACATGGCTGCTCATGGACCAATCAGCACATAAGTCCTCCTCTCTGAAGCCCATAAAATCCCGGACTTGGACAGATGGCAGGACGACCTCCCTGCAGAGCGGAGCTACCCACCATGAGTCTCCTCTCCACTGAGAGCTGTACACTCTGTACAACCTACCTGTGGATAGGAGCTACCCACTCCAGGTACTCCAGGTCTCCTCTCCACTGAGGACTGCAGAGACATCAGAAAGACCAGCCTGCAGATAGGAGCTACCCACACCAGGTCTCCTCTCTGCTGATGGCTACAGAGACATTCAGACAGCCTGCCTGCAGAAAGGAGCTACCCACTTTGGGTCTCCTGAGAGCTGAACTGCTGCTCAATAAAGCACCTCTTCACCTTGCTCACCCTGCAGTTATCTGCGTACCTCATTCTTCCTGGATGTGGGACAAGAACTTGGGACCTGCTGAATGCTGGGACTGAAAGAGCTGTAACACAAACAGGCCCAAAACACACCCTCCACCCCTGCTTGCCACATTGTGGGCAACAAGGAGAGAAGAGCTGCAGCTCTTTGGGAAGCCCAGATCTAGGAGTTCCCCAAGCCATGGCTGTGACACCCTCTTTGGGGCTCTGTGGTTCCTGGTATCTCCAAGCTTCAGGTGCCACTGCATTCCCAGGTGTCCACAGTGGAAGCCGCTTGCAGTACACCTGGTCCAGCCACAGCCTAGCAGGAAGCCAGGACTCATGCCGGCACCTGGAACTGCCCACCCCACCGCAGCTAGCATGCCTGGCTGTGTGCAGTGGCTGGACCCCGTGCTCGCTCACACACCCCTCACCGCCCTGTGCCTAGCTTGCCCTTGGCAGCCATGGGATCGGAGCCAGTAACGAAAGCCAAGTGAAGCCTGCCAGGCCAAGAGAGCAGAAAGAGCCCAGCGGCCCAAGTAAAACTCAGGCAAAGGTGCCAACAGCCACAGAGGTTCCTGGCTGGTGAAGTGACAACCTAAGGATCCCATGACAACAATAATAGTAAAAGCCACATTATATGTTAAATTACTTGTGAACTATTGCAGGTTAGAAATAAAAGTACTCACTTATCTTGTTCTTTTTATATTTGTTACAATTTATTACAGGGGAAACTGAAAACCCATGGGTTCTAACAAAACAGACAATTCAGAATCTTAGAGGTTTAAGACAATAGTTTCTAACCTAGTCTTTTAAACCTATAACCTTAACAGTCTTAATATGACTCTATATGCAAATAAATGTAAATATATATACATTATATATGTAAATATATGTACTAATATATATGTAACATCTTTTAACAACAACAAAAATATAAGACAGATAAGAACATATTCCTAAATGTTCTATAATCTCTTCCTCTCCTTTTGAGCAAAGGGAACTCTTTTTTTTTTTTTTTTTTTTGAGCTAGGTTCTCACTCTGTTGCCCTGGCTGGAGTGCAATGGTACAATTACAGCTCACTGCAGCCTCAACCTTTCGGGCTCAAGTGATCCTCTCACCTTATCCTCCCGAGTAGCTGGGACGAGAGGCCTGCACCACCATGCCTGGCTAATTTTTTAATTTTTATGTAGAGACAGCATTTCACTATGTTGCCTGCCCAGACTGGTCTCGAGTTCCTGGACTCAAGGGATTCACCAGCCTCTGCCTCCCAAAGTTCTGGGATTACAGGTGTAAGCCACTGTACCCAGCCATAGAGAGCTGTCTTGACAGCCTTCTATAAATTTATAGATGCACAATTTGCCTGCATCCAAATTCCTATTCTCATTACCATGTGATAACTTTGGTTGCTTCCATTAAGGAATGGAAATATATTAGTTTATTCACACATTTAACCATTATTTATTAAGCATTTCCTGTGGACTTAAACTGCTTGTACCAAACTGCTGGGCAAAGAATTGTTACTTTATTTGGAAATGTAAACTGTGAGGGTGGAAGGTAGGGACAGAGTGGAAGAGGAGATTAATGCACTATCTCTGAACTAAAATAGTTTGGAAGCAGATCTGAAAGTTCTGGAAAGACACTGACACACTATGGCTCTTTCTGTTGGTCACAAGAGACATCTTTATGTCACTATTAATGCTAAACATTTCTAGAAGTAAATTGTCCAGCCAGTGAGGACAATTGCTGGAATGGAACAAGAGAAGAAAATGTCAGGGGAAATTTGGCATAGTCAAAATTCCAATCTAGGCTTAAAGAGGATGCTCTCTAAGCTCTCATTTACAACCTAGGAAAAATTTTAGTTTTGCAGTGAAAGTTGGCATAGCCACCCGTTGGACTAAATAACTTCCAATGTGCTTTCCAATAATAGGCTTGTATCAGGTTACACTCAGAGCACAGAATCACATTAAGAGAATTTAGTTACATGATGTAATTGTTTAGTGGCATGAGAGCCTTCTCCACAATGTGGATATAATGACTCACTCGACTGAGAATTAGAGCATACTTGCTTTTGCATGGGAATGCTTTGCTTCCTCTAGGGTGGCAGCAAAGGGGTAGAGCTGAAAAGAATAAAAGGTTGAGAACTACCTATCTGTAGCTTGACAGTCTGACAATTTCACTGATCTCTGGCACCTCCAGCAGAGGGCAGGCCGGTATAGAGAAAAGAAGGAAAACATGAATTTCTTAATTTCCTTTACAGCCAGTCCTTGCTTTGCCCAGTAGTGCAGGACCATAAAAAGGACTGTGCATGCCTAAACCATGCAAAACAATCTTCATAACTTTCCTGACCTTTAATAATTGTTGTCAAAACATTAAAACTTTGTACATGTATAAGGAAATGTCGAAACATTAAAACTTATACATGTATAAGGAAATGAAAAAATACTAAAACTAGCATGTTATTTAGCACTTTGTAATTTAAAATATAAGAAACATTGGAATGAAAGTGTTTTATTTCTTTGTGAAAAATATATTAAGAGTACTTTGAATTATGCTTTCAGTCTTCTTGTTGCAGAACTCATGGTAGGAAACAAGCATCTTTCACATGTCTCAGCTGATTGTCATACTCCTTTCTGAATTTGGATCAGCTTCCAACACGTTACCCTTTGCATTTTGGATGTGGTGAAGTATCTCTAAGAGTGCCTTTACCGTGAAAGTTTTTTCCAGCATCGCTTCCTCTGGCACACCTTCATCCATTTCCTCACAGCCACTTTCGTCACTTACGTCATGAGTTCACCTGCACTAAGTTCCCCTGGCTGCATACCCAGAATCTCTCCAGTGGTAGCAGGGTCAACATTCCCAGGGTCAGCGATTTCCTCTATAACTTCATTATGTTCACTTCAAATTTCATTTGCAGTATTATCACTTTTTTTTTCTTTACTGCAATTTCGTCTTTGTTGGCAAACTGTCTTTTTCAGTTATTCATTTTTGTAAAATGTCATGTGGGTTTATCACTGAGCGATAAGAAGACCATACTACCATTGCTGTCCATCACTGAATTGAATAACAGATGCACCGTGACCCATCAGGAACAGACTGGACGAAGTGATGTGATCAGTTGCTGATCATTGATGCATATCTGTTATTTACATAGTGACTTGTGAACTAAGAGCTAGCAGCAAAGTTGGCACTTTATGCAATTTCTCACAGTTAGTATACCATGGTAACTGAAATTTGAATTGTGCCGTTGGGTGACTGCTGTTATTTAACTGAACGGTGGTAACTGAAATTGGTACACAATGTAACCATTCGAGCAAGGACTACCTGTATTTTCCACATCCACCCTCACAAAGAATGTATGAAAAGTTTGCTGAAATTAAGCAAGAATTAGCTTCAAGACTGACAGCAAACTTATTTGGGATGAGCGTTGCCTTTCCTTTTCCCTAACAGAACTAACTTCATTTCTTTTTTCAACAAAACATATTGATGGGTCATTTGGTAGGTGGACTCACTTAGCACTCAGGGATGACTTTGATGAAATACAAGAATATATATTTCTCTGAATAAGAAAAATAAGATGTTTGAGTTTTTGAAATAGTGAGGGGCTGAGGAACTGAGAGGAGCTGAAATAGCTGAAAGCAAGTTGTGAGGAGAGATGGTCCCACAAGACGAGAGGCTAGGACTCCAGGAGAAAAGATGGTTTAGGGTGGTGGTGGTAGTAGATGTATTGTTTTATCCATCTACTGTTTTTTAAATACCCTTAACTATTTTCCAATTAATTTTTATTTTATGACATCATTATAACTGCAAAGGTTTAAAAACATAGTGCTAAATGGCTACAAAAAAAAGAAAGAGAGAGAGAAACAACAAATCTCTTTATCAGCTGTCTTTTTGTCCCATCTCTGACTGCAGCTATCAATTACAGGTTGAGCATACCTAATCTGAAAATCCAAAGTGCAAAATGTTCCAAAATCTGAAACTTGCTGAACACCAACATGATGCCACAGACGGAAAGTTCCATACCTGACCTCATGCGATGGGTCCCAGTCAAAACACAGGTGGACAACACTAGTTTATTCAGCATTCCCAAGGGAAAAATGAAATTACCTTCAGCCTATATGTATAAGGTGAATATGAAACATAAATAAATTTTGTGTTTAGACTTGGGTCCCATCCCTAGGGTTTTTCATATTATATATATGTACAAATACTTTGAAATCAAAAAAATCTGAAGTCCAAAACACTTCTGATCCCAAGCCTTTCAGATAAGGAATACTCAACCTGTATCAATTATTTTGGCTGTTTTTCCCAGGATTTATTTCCATATTTCCCAATGATATATATATACTGCTATTTCTTAATTTATCTTTTTTGTCATTATTTCATGAGAAACTATTAAAATAGTTGATGATTTAACTCTCTTAAACCAAGCCACACATGTGCTTGCACACTTCTCTTGCTACTATCCTCCCCCTACAGTTAAAGCAATTATATTATTATGACAATTTAAATATCAACAAAAACCAAGTTTTTGTTTTCCTTAGAGTTACTAACAACCATAGTTTTAATTTAATTATCTATCACTAAATCCTGTTGGCAATTTTTCTTTTTTTTTTTTCACTCTGTCGCCCAGGCTGGACTGCAGTGGCACAATTATTGCTCATTGCAGCCTCTACCACCCAGGCTCAGGTGATCCTCCCACCTCAGCCTCCCAAATAGCTGGGACTACAGGTGCACTATGCCCAGCTAATTTTTTGTAGAGACAGGGTTTCACCATGTTTCCCAGGCTGGTCTTGAACTCCTGGACTCAAGCAATCTACTCACCTCGACCTCTAAAACTGCTGAGATACAGGTGTGAGCCACCACGCCTGGCTGGTCATTTTTCTAAATGGTTTTATCCTCCATGTATTCCCCACTCCCTAAGCACTCTGTTTCCCTCCTCCACAGTTCTTATATACTGGTTGGAGAATTGTCATAGTTAGCATAATGTGGATTTGTAAATTCCATTTTTCTGTGGAAACTTTAGAACTTTAAGCAAACATTTCTATTTTCTAACAAATGAAGATCCCTACAACAAATGTGTGGTCCCTAGTTATAAGTCAATGGTTTTCAGAAAATAACTATTAACACACAATTCTCAAGACCTTTGTTTCTGGGAAGATGGAGTAGACATACTTTTCCCTATTCCTCCCTCTATGTATAACCCAAAACCTTGAACATTATATATAAAATGAACATAAGATTCTGAAAGGTGGAGTGAAGAAGACAGACTGGTCAGGGACCTCAGGACCCAGGGAATGACACAGCTGTGAGTTCCCGGGTTTTGCTTTAGTCTTGTATATCCCAGACCTGGAGCTGTCGAAGCTGGCAGCCTGGAAGCACCAAGGAGTCCCGTGCAGACAATAAATGCCCAACAAACCTCTGCTCTCTAGCCAGAGGACTAGGAAAGGGGTACCCTGGCAAATCAGAAAACTTTCAGACGATTTCCACTCTAGCCTAGTCAAACATCCTAGACAAACTGTGGTCCCACTCCCGCCCATGCCAGCCCAAGTCTGCTGGGGAGCCTAGACTTCCAACCACACCAGGCTGTAATGACAAAGTGCCCCAACCTTCCTCCCGCTCCCAGGGTGGAATCTGAGGAGACCAAGTACGGATCAGGACTTTCATCCCTGACAGGTGATAAGGAAGTCCCCACACCCTGTGGTAGCAGTGGAGACCACATAGGGAACCCAGACTTGGACTCACATCCAGAAAAACAAAGCCTCCCTACCCTTCCCTGCTGATGGGGTATCAGAGGAGGCCTACCAGAGAGTCAGAACTTCTGCCCGTGCCCAGTGGAAACAAGGCCACCTCCCACCCCCATGGTGTCAATGGAGGCCACAAAGGAAGCGGTAACTCCCTCCTAGCTGGTGGTGTCAGTGGAGGCGGAGTGGGGAGCTGGAACTCCCACCTCACCCAGCAGGAACGAGGAGACCCTCCCCCTGGATGATGTGGATGAAAGCTGAGAGGGAAGCCTGGAATGTTACCCTCACTGGCCAGTAATGGAGTGGCTTTCCTCCCCACCTGCCCTGTCAAAGAGGTACCAAAAGACTGCTAAGACAGAAAGCTCAAATAAGCGCCAGAGGCACAAATAGAATGCCCAAAAAGGATGAGAAAAGACAATGGAAGCCCAGCGTGGGTGCTCACATCTATAATCCCAGCACTTTGGGAGGCTGAGGCGGGCAGATCACTTGAGCCCAGAAGTTTGAGACCAGCCTGGGCAACATAGTGAGACCCTGTCCCTATAAAAACACAAACACCAATTAGCCAGGCATGGTGGCACATGCCCATGGTCCCAGCTACTCTGCATACTGAAGTGGGAGGATCACCTAAGCCTGGCAAGGTCAAGGCTGCAGTGAGCCGAGATTGTGCCTCTGCACTCCGGCCTGGGCAACAGAGCTAGACCCTGTCTCAAAGAAAAAAAAAAAAAGACAATTGACAGACACCAACACCAAGATCAGGATGACAGAGATGTTGGAATTGTCTGACAAAGATTTTAAAGTAATCATCATAAAAATGTTACAATAAGCAATTACAAACACACTAGAAACAAATCACCAATAATTCCTCTGAGTGAAAAAAAAAAGGCAATCCTAAAAGGTTTTACACTGTAGCCTTGTATCAATTCTATTGAAAGGACATCTTGAAATAACAAAATTGTAGAAATGGAGGACAGATTCACAGTTGCAAAAGGTTAAGTAGTAAGGAGGGACAAGGGTGTGGATATTACCAAGCCACATGAGAGATCTTTGTGATAACAGAAATGTTCTTTATCTTGACTGTGTCAACCTTAATATCCTGGTTGTGATAACTGACATACTATAGATCTTACCACTGGGGGAAACTGGGTAAAGGGCGAGCGGGGTCTCTCTGTATTATTTCTTACAACTGCATGAGAATCTACAGCCTTCTTCCTCTCAAAGTAAAACATGTATTTGAAAACCTCACAATTCTCAATACTACAGGTAAGTTCTGTGCCCTTTTCTGTAAACAGATTTAGAAACTCAACTTTACAAAGGCAAAATACAGAATAAGTATATTTAACTTAAACTATAGAGCAACTGTTTTGTAAATATTCTTTATTCTTCCTTTTCAAACAGAGGGTAATGGTTAATCCCATCCTTAACATTTGCAAAGTTACTTGTATAAATAGTTTTTTCATTCAATATTTCTTATTAAGCATGATTAAAACTGACAGTCTGATACAACCATCATTTAAATTGAGTGAAGATTAACTCTAAGTATTAGAGGCTTATGACAATTTTACTCCACATCACAACTGAGTACAAGCCTGAGTCAAACTGAGTAATAGATCTTTCAGAAAGCCTGGATTATGGTAAAGCGAAACATACAGTGGCAGGACCTGCACTTAGGTGACAGTAATAAGATAGGGCAGAATAGAGAGAGTTTCACTCAAAGATTCCCAGGGTTGGGCAAACACCAGAGATTTGTGCAGACTTAAAATGTCAAGAATTAATGATGCAAAAGGCTGGACACTCAGAAATTCCTATAGGAATCATTCTGTAAGAAGATCAATCTATAGGAAGAAAGGGACTGTTGGACCTTAAATGTTTTAGCAAAATTTTCAAGGCAAATCCTTGGACTTTGGATACTTTTTGGGTATTTTTGAAGGATACATCCTTACAGTTAGACTTGCATTAAATTTTGTACATTTTTTTGTACATTTTATACAAAATTTAATAGATATGGATAAATCTGCCCGCTCAAAGTGTATCAACCATTAACTCACAACATTATATGAGATGGTCAGTTTCCTCACTGCCTATTTAAATATTCACATTTTAATCTTTCTTTTCTGATTACTGAGTCCTATAAAGTTTTCCACCTTTTTTGCTGGCCTTTGTTTTCTCTGTTTGTTAGAAGCAGATCCTGGCATTTGTGTTCTTCTTTGAGCTTGTAGAACTGATGTGATTTCCAATTCTTCGTATTTGGTTGATATTGGGACTCCATAACTTTTTACCTCAAGAGTACGGGGAAAAGTTTCTAGAACTTCCTTGTTCAATCCTGGCTACAGTTCTATGTGACCATTTCTTCACTCAGCCTCCCAAAGTGGGAGACAGATGAGGGAGGACGTCTGTCTACACAGGGTTGTAATTTTATACACATATATGGCTTTTGGTTGTTTCCCCATACCTTATCAGGTGGGTACGTGCTAAAATAAAGCACATAAGCATCTGGGTTTTTGTGATGCTGAGCATGGCATTTTTAAAGACTGTGGTGCTTTGGATGTGGGCTCAAGAGTATACCCTGGCTCTCACACTCTGTAGAACTTGTCGAAATTGATCCTTCCTTAATACTGCCCTCTTGTGGGCTCTCCTGAAAATACTACTTCCCTTTACAGAGATTGTAAACCTTGGCATTCCCTGTGATTCTCAATGTACCCCTTAAGCCGCCCTGTATTCTGAGAAGAAATGAGAATGTAATCCCTTTCACCCCAACTCAGTCATTCTGACACATGGACCCCAACTGTCACAAAACCCTGACTGAAAACAGCCCCTTTTCATACTGTCAGCTGCCCTTCTTTCACTAGAAGACAGAGTCCCTGGGAGCCCTGTGGGAAGGAGACACCACTTCGCTGTGGGAAGTCTCACCATCGCTGTCGTGCCAGGAGCCGTTGGAGTGTCCCCTTCTCTAAAGCCATGTCAAGCACAGTAAGAATAAACAGAGGGGAAGTGGAACCATGAGAACATGCTCTTAAACCCTATTTTACAGTATTCCTTTGTTAAATGAAATGAAAGCAATTACAAGAGAAAAAGTAGGCCGGGCACGGTGGCTCACACGTGTAATCCCAGCACTTTGGGAGGCTGAGGCGGGTGGATCACTTGAGGTCAGGAGTTCGAGACCAGCCTAGCTAACATGGTGAAACCCTGTCTCTACTAAAAATACAAAAAATTAGCCGGGTGTGGTGGCATGTGCCTGTAATCCCAGGTACTCAGGAGGATGAGGCAGGAGAATCACTTGAACTTGGGAGGTAGAGGTTGTGGTGAGCTGAGATCGCACAACTGCACGCCAGCCTGGCTGGGTGATAGAGCGAGACTCTATCAAAAAAAAAAAAAAGAAAGAAAGAAAGAAAAAGAAAAAAAGGAAAAAGAAAGAGTGACGAAAACTTACATAAAAACACAAAGTGTGAGGAGTTAGAAGTCAGTAAAAGATCTTTAAATACCATCCTATCTAAGATGACTTCCTGGCTTCCCTCAGCTAAAATTAATTTCTCCCTCTCCCATATTTTCTTTGATTTTTTATTTTAATTTTAGCACCTGCTTATTATTGTGGGGTTGGGTCAGAATGACTTATGATAGCAGATTGTGAGTCTCTGAAGGACAGGGACTCAAGGCTTTGAACCTGTCAGGTGTCTTATGGTATTTAATTAAATGAGATAGGAAAATGATATAAAAATGGCTTTGATGGAAACAATCTAGGTATGTTTTCTGTGGCTGCAGTAACAAATTACTAGAAACTCGGTGGCTTAAAAACCACAAAAATATATTATCTCACAGTCCTGGGGGCCAGAGGTCCAAAATCAGTATCACTGGGCTGAAATCAAGGTGTCGACTGCTCCTTCAAAGGATTTAGAGGAGAATCTGTTGCTTGACTCTTTCAACTCAACTCCCAGTGGTTGCCGGCTTCCCTTGCCTTGTGGCTGCAGCACTCTCACCTTCGCCTCTGTCTTCATACTGCCTTCTCCTCTGCATGTGTGTGCAAAATCTCCCTCTGTTTCTCTCTCATAAGGACGCTTGGGATGGCATTCAGGTCACACCCAAGTAATCTGGCATAGTCTTCCCCATCTCAGGCTCCTTGATTTAATCACACATGCAAAAATATTTTTTTTCCTTATAAGGTAACATTTAAAGTTTCCAGGGATTAGGAACTGATATTTTGGGGGGACACACTTTTCATCTCACTACAGTCTACAGTGAGATGGAATAAACCATAAAATCAGCGTACACAGAAAAGGTATTGCCAAGAGAATATGGGCAGGGTACCAGTGGTTTTGCCCTCAATCATGGTGATCTAGATAATTCCAACTATCCATCCTAGTGAGAGCAGCTAGTAAAGCTGAATACAATTTTTTTAAAAATCTGTTTGCATTCAAATCAGTGAAAGATTATAGGGCCAAAATCCAAAAGAAGGAGGAAACCTAGAGAGATGAGCCCAGCATTTTTGGCTGCTTTGCTCTTGGAAGCACCTGCCAATTAAAAAAAAAAAAAAAAAAAAAAAAAAGGCAGTTAGGAGGCAGAGAAGCTGAGCAGAGCTTTTGGTAGATTAATGGGGTAAGCGAGACAATTGTAGTTCAGGGTCTAACAATGAAAGAGGCCCTGGCAAATCCCTCTGTCTTTTTTTTTTTTTTTTTTTTTTTTTAACAAAGTCTCGCTCTGTTGCCCAGGCTGGAGTGCAATGGCACGATCTCGGCTCACTACAACCTCCACCTCCCGGTTTCAAGCAATTCTTCTGCCCCAGCCTCCCGAGTAGCTGGGATTACAGGCATCCGCCATCATGCACCGCTAATTTTTTGTATTTTTGTAGAGACGGGGTTTCACCATCTTGGCCAGGCTGGTCTTGAATTCCTGACCTCAGGTAATCTGCCCGCCTCGGCCTCCCAAAGTGCTGGGATTACAGGCATGAACCACTGCGCCCGGCCATCCCTCTGTCTTTAGGTTGGAACCCACAAGCAATGCACCCTAGGAACAGAGGTGAATTAAAATAAGCCAGTCGTCTTTGAGTCATCCCAGTCCTTCACTTAAATCAAATTCACTTGTATTACCAGCGCCCCTAACCTAGTCCTTGGCCTTAAGCACATGTAAATCCTTTTTGGAGGAAGATAACATATCCAGTGAAAATATTTTCAAAATTAAGAAGAAATAGTAACATTGTCAACAAATCAACACTAAGAATATTGTCACCAGAAGATATATACTAAACGCAATACTAAAGGGAATCCTTCAGGCAAAGTGTATTCGGCTAAAACAGACATATGTAAGTACATCTAAATGAACTGTCTCTTAAAATAATAAGCATTTCTAGAGGTAAAAAGGAACATCTCATAATAATAAAGAGCTCAATTCACCAAGAACATAGAACTATTCTAAATGTGCATGTATCTAATGATAGACTCAAAATATGTAAAGCAAAATTAACAGAACTAGAAGTAGAAATAGAACCCTCATGTTCCAAAAAAAAAAAAACAGGATAAACTAGTTAGCAGCTCTTTTGGACTCACAGACTCTGGAAAGAGAAAACCACAGACTGCTCCAACAAGTAGCCTTACCCATGTACCAAACAAGTTATCCTGGGTACCTGGGCTTACAAATCTTCACCAGTTCTTGCCCAGATTCTAACTCTGACTCCTGCATCAACCATCCAACGAGTAACTCCACTCCAACAAACTTTATAAAACCCAAATACTCAGGCGACTCAGGGAATTCATTTGACTGATTCATTTGGACAGTTGCCCATTGTCTGAGAAGTTTTCATTAAGCTCAGCTTGTTGTTTTTAATCAAAACATAGTATCTGTTTTTATCAAGACAACCTTTTGTGATGACTTTGACACACAAATGTGGATAGAAATATCAGAAGAAACAACAATAACAGAGCAGATAGTGCTTGTGTCTGGGAAGCAGAATTTGGAGGGTGAGGAAGATGGAACAAGTGGCCGATTTTGTTGTTGTTGTCATAAGCCATGACTTCTAACACTATGTGCATCTATTACTTTGTACAAATAAAAATTAAATTAAGAAAAAGAGCTCTCCCTCTCCCTCCTCTCCCTCCTCTCCCTCCTCTCCTCCCTCTCCCTCTCCCCTTTGCACGGTCTCCCTCTGATGCCAAGCTGAGGCTGGACTGTACTGCCGCCATCTGGACTCACTGCAACCTCCCTGCCTGATTCTCCTGCCTCAGCATGCGGAGTGCCTGTGATTGCAGGCGCGCTGCCATGCCTGACTGGTTTTTATATTTTTTGGTGGAGACGGGTTTTCGCCGTGTTGGCCGGGCTGGTCTCCAGCTCCTGACCGCGAGTGATCTGCCAGCCTCGGCCTCCCGAGGTGCCGGGATTGCAGAGGAGTCTTGCTCACTCAGTGCTCAATGTTGCCCAGGCTGGAGTGCAGTGGCGTGATCTCGGCCCGTTACAACCTCCACCTCCCAGCCGCCTGCCTTAGCCTCCCAAAGTGCCGAGATTGCAGCCTCTACCCGGCCGCCACCCCATCTAAGAAGTGAGGAGCATCTCTGCCCGGTCGCCCATCGTCTGGGATGTGAGGAGCCCCTCTGCCCGGCCGCCCAGTCTGGGAAGTGAGGAGCGCCTCTTCCCAGCCGTCATCCTGTCTAGGAAGTGGGGAGCGTCTCTGCCCGGCCGCCCATCGTCTGGGATGTGGGGAGCGCCTCTGCCTGGCCGCGACCCCGTCTGGGAACTGAGGAGTGTCTCTGCCCCGCCGCCACCACGTCTGGGAGGTGAGGAGTATCTCTGACCGGCCGCCCCGTCTGAGAAGTGAGGAGCCCCTCCGCCCAGCAGCCGCCCCGTCTGGGAAGTGAGGAGCGTCTCCACCTGGCAGCCGCCCCGTCCAGGAGGTGGGGGGCAGCCCCCGCCCGGCCAGCCGCCCAGTCTGGGAGGTGGGGGGCGCCTCTGCCCGGCTGCCCCGTCTGGGAAGTGAGGAGCCCCTCTGCCGGGCCGCCACCCCGTCTGGGAGGTGTACCCAACAGCTCATTGAGAACGGGCCATGATGATGATGGCGGTTTTGTCGAATAGAAAGCGGGGAAGTGTGGGGAAAAGAAAGAGAGATCAGATTGTTACTGTGTCTGTGTGGAAAGAAGTAGACATAGGAGACTCCATTTTGTTCTGTACTAAGAAAAATTCTTCTGCCTTGGGATGCTGTTAATCTATGGCCTTGCCCCCAACCCCGTGCTCTCTGAAACATGTGCTGTGTCCACTAAGGGTTAAATGGATTAAGGGCGGTGCAAGATGTGCTTTGTTAAACAGATGCTTGAAGGCAGCATGCTTGTTAAGAGTCATCACCACTCCCTAATCTGAGGTACCCAGGGACACAAACACTGCGGAAGGCGGCAGGGCCCTCTGCCTAGGAAAACCAGAGACCTTTGTTCACATGTTTATCTGCTGACCTTCCCTCCACTGTTGTCCTGTGACCCTGCCAAATCCCCCTCTACGAGAAACACCCAAGAATGATCAATAAATACTAAAAAAAAATAATAATTAAAAAATAAAAAAAAGAAAAAGAAAAAAAGCACATTTAGTTCTTCTGAAATAGAGCAATAATTTTCAGTTAAATTGGTAAATATTTGTGGAGCATCTATTCTGTGCCAAGTGCTATGCTAGACAGCAGGAAAAGAAACCTGAAAAGACTGAAGTCTAGCCTGAAAATCGGTCGCAATTACCTGAGTCCCACAGAGACTGAGTGGTCTCATGGAATAACAATCCAGTGCACTACTTTTAACTTTTACAATCTGAACAGTTAAAAAAAAAAAAAAAAGTCAGATGAGGTCTGTACTCAAAATCAGGTGTCTTCAAAAAAAATATGAACGATTCAGTTGACTACTTGCAGGAACGGAAGAGTTTGTTTCCAAGCACAAACTAACTTACAGCTCAGCTTCACTGAGAAGCTCTAGTTTTACTCAGTTGAGGTTTCCTGATAATTATTCTCTTGATAAGGAATATGTTTTCCATGCCATTTATTATGTTTTTGCTGTGCTCAAATGCTGCAAATTTTTATTCTCTCATAGAAAACAGCACATTCATCTCGCCATAAAAAATAGCGTAATTAAATTTCTAGCCACCCAGTTGTAGCAACTAGAAATGAAAGTTTGCTATTATTATGGCTATTATAATTCTTTAATATTTGACTAACAATAGATTCTGGGGACATGAGACATATGTTAATGTACTTTTGAAATATTTTAAATGCTGCTTAAATATTAAAACATGCATTCTTCACATAAAATACCAAACGTATAGGGGAGATTTTGAGTCAAGGCACTCTCCTTAAATCTCACCCCCCTTTGCATCTCTGGCATCAGCTTCTCTTACTGTAATGGTTCTCATCCTAGCAGCACATAAAAATCACCTGAGGAGCTTCTAAGAAACAAAAAAGACCAGTACCTGAGACTCTCCTGCAAGAGATTCTCATTTACTTGGTCTTGGGAGGCCCTGGGCATGCGTGTTGTTTAATACCTCCTCACGTGGTTCTAATGTGTAGTCAAGGTTGAGGACCATTGCCTAAAACAGTAGTTCTCAGTGTGGTTCCTAGACCAGCAGCTTCAGCGTCACCTGGGAATTTGTTACCCATGTGAATGCTGAGGCTTCCCACAGCCCTCCAGAATCAGAAGTTCTAGGGGTGGAGCCCAGTCACCTCTGTTTTAACAAGCCCTTCCGATAGCTGTGGTGCACACTCAAGTTCCAACCATTAGGCTTAAAAGAATATAACAGGAATTTTCAAGAGAATGCAGTTAACACATGACAGGGAATATAGGTAGGTGGACTTTCTTCCTGAGGGGTAGGAGGCTCTGTAGTAGTTTGGGTGGAAGACCAGACGTTGCTGAGGAAGGTGATTTTCTTTTATGATCAGCTTACCCAGGATGAGTCATACCATGGTGAAGTGAGTCACACTTACAAACCAGCCCAAACTTATGCTATATTTTCTTGCATGAGAAGAGGGAGATTCTTGGTGGAGAGAAAGGAAGGGGCAGGAAAATGCTCAGAAGTCTAGAGAGCATGAAAATTAGAAACTCTAAATATTTGGTAGAACAAAGTGGGGGATGATTCATGCATACCTCCATGTAGATACACAAAACCAGAATGCAAAATTAAACTGGTTTTAGGAAGTATTTCATCTCGCCCTCTAGGCTGATGCTGATGACTTTTATCTCTGCCATAAAAATTACATAGTAGACTGGGATTTCTTTCAGGAAGATGGGTGGCCATCTCATTGTGGGATTGTACTTCAGAATAAACAAATGCTGACATTTGGATCATTTTCTAGGGTTTCTAGTTTTCCAGTGAGATGCTTCTGACAGTTGCCATGGTAAATCCCTATGGACACCATTTTAAATTCTCCTCATTGGCAAGTAGCATATGGTGAGGATACACTGCAATTTTTGCTAAAACCATAGCTGTGGTAATGTATAATATAAATGAGATACACAGTTCAGCTTCTGTTGATCTGGGCCAGTATCTTCAGAATGGGGAAGTTTCTTCCATCTTCTGAGACAAGGATTACACATATTTGAAAATACGGGTAATTGAAATATTACACATATTTATTGAAAGATTAATGTCACACTAATTGTTTTTAAGAAGATTATCAATCTTGGGGAGAACCACACGTAATTATTGGGGTTAATTAACATCTCTAAAATCTCTGAGGACTGTATTTTAACTGGAGACATTCTGAGCTCAGCTTGGATCATAGAGCATCACTGCTCAGCACGTGTATTCTAAAGATAAGGAAGGCAGTTGCCCCATCCATCCTGATTAATATGGCCAGTGGTATACTTGGTGTAATCAACAGCCACATAAGAAATACACTTCTTGAAATGTCAGAGGCTTGATAAAGCTGGATATTTACATGTGAAAATAATGGCAGGAACCTATCTGGATACTTTACCAGCAAATTTAAAATTAAACGTGCCATTTATTATTTGCTATCCCCTGTCGTATGTCTCTGGGAGTGTACAAACAGGGTCAATTACAGATCTTGGGGAACTGGTCACAGAATTATTTCTTGACTTAGTGATTTTTGCCCAGTGGGTTTTGCAGTTGGAATTGGCAAATGAGAGAACTAGATTTTCTTAAGGCAGCAAATGGGTAGCATTCACACAAAGGAGCCCTCTCTATTTGGGGTAATGTCATTGCAAGGATAAGTTGGGAAATATGCTCTCAAACATCTTCCGTTACAAATTCACCAGTTTTACAAGCAGAAGTGGATTTATATTAATAAGTAAGTGCTTTTACTAAGGAAACTTAAACTAATTGGGATAGAAGCAGAGTAATAAATTAGAATATAGTATATAACTTGTGAATGTTGGTTGATTGGCACAAATATTACCACTTTTTACCTCTCCTTTATATATTACTGATATTCAAAGGTGTGTAACACTTTAGAATAATTTCATACACTACAAGGATCCTATAAGATCATGAATAAGTAGTCTTGTGGAAGATATTGAGAAACTTCATAGGATTCCTTATAAAAGATGTTAACTGGAAAAATTTTAGCAATGCAGAAATATAAAGCAATAAAATTAAATTTACTCTTTCCATAGAAATTGGAAGAATGTGACAGAGTCACAGTGTATAAAGAGAAAATAAGCTATCAATTAGGATATTATTAAATCCTAATATGTCAGTGATCCTATGTCATCATACTAACGCATATTATGATCATTATACACTTTCCTCAACAATCAACTTCTCAGATTATGAGAGCAGCTAAATCAAAATGGCCCACTGTCAAAGATGTTCTATAGCCTTTCATCAACACTTTATAGGCTGTTATATAGGATTCTACCTCACTAAAAAATTAAAATTAGGAGATGTTAAAAACAGGAGTTGGGTAGTGCATGAACTATATATTGCCACAGAGTTATTGGCCTAAAACAAAACAATTTATTACCTCATTGCTTTTTTGAGTGAGGAGTTCAGGCATAGCTTAGCTGGGTTCTCTGCTTAGGGTCTCACAAGTCAGTAATCAAGGTGCCAGCCAAGCTGTGCTCTTATCTGGAGGCTCAACTGGGGAAGAATGCTCTCCTAAGCTTTTTTTTTTTTTTTTTTTTTTTTTTTTTTTTTGAGACAGAGTTTCGCTCTTGTCGCCCAGGCTGGAGTGCAATGGTGAGATCTTGGCTCACTGCAACCTCTGCCTCCTGTGTTCAAGGAATTCTCCTGCCTCAGCCCTCTGAGTAGCTGGGATTACAGGCACCTATCACCACACCCAGCTAATTTTTGTATTTTTAGTAGAGACGGGGTTTCACCATGTTGGCCAGCCTGGTCACAAACTTCTGACCTCAGCTGATCCACCCGTCTCAGCCTCCCAAAGTGCTGGGATTACAGGCATAAGCCACCACACCCAGCTTCTTCTAAGCTTACTCAGGTTATTGGCAGAATTCATTTCTTTGTAGCTGTAGGACTGAGGGCCCTAGCTTTTTGCTGCCTAGAGGACATCCTCAGCAACCAGGCTATCTGCAGTTCTTCTGAGCCCCCTGTCATTCCTAGAGGCCACCTGCAGTTCCTTGCCACCTGTCTTTTCCCAACATAAGCATTTCATCAAGCCAGCAAGGAGAGTCTCTAGAGCAGTCTCCTAGTAAGATGGAGGTTTATATAATGCAACATAATTCCAGGAGTGGCATCTATCACCTTTGCCATATACTATTGGTTGGGAGCAAGTCCCAGATCCCATCCATGCTCAAGGAGAGGGGCTTACATAAAGGTTTGAACACTGGAAAGCAGGATATGTGGGAGAGTTTAGAGTCTGTCCACCACAGGTAATTTATTTAGCCTGCTTGAGTTTCATTTTCCCCTTCTGCTAAATGGGAATTGTAATCTCTACCCTATAGACTGTTGTCTATGTTGTGTGCATGACAAGAGGGCAGAACACAGGACCTGGTGTGGAGTAGGTCCTCAATATATGAGTTAAGTCTTATGTCTCGCTCTCTTCCCTCCCTTTCCCTTACAGTGTGATAGAGCACAGTATGGCATCCATGGGTTCTTAGAAACTGTGACTTTAAGCAAAATAACATATAATAAAACCAATTTCATCATAGGCTAGTTGATATAAACAAGAGTTAAGTTCCTATGGCATATTTCTGGTCACAAAAACATCGCTAAACTTTTTTTGTTTTGTTTTTTGAGACAGGGTTTCACTCTGTCACCCAGACTGGAGTGCAGTGGCATCATATAGGCTCACTGCAGCCTCTGACTCCTGGGTTCAAGTGATTCTCCCACCTCGGCCTCCCAAGTAGCTGGGACTACAGGTGCACACCACAATGCCCGGCTAATTTTTATATTTTTTAGTAGGGATGGGGTTTCACCATGTTGGCCAGGCTGGTCTCGAACTCCTGACCTCAAGTGATCCACCCACCTTGGTCCACCAAAGTGCTGGGATTACAGGTCTGAGCCACCGTGCCCGGCCTACCAAACTTCTACATAAAGACTAAAACACTTCTAATATTAAACACTGAAACAAATGAGAGCTATGTATACATTTAAGAAAGATTAATAAAAACAAGTAAGATAATTATTTACCCAATCATTCCAGTTCAGGACCAAGGGTGGCCAGAGTCTATCCCTGCAGTTCACGGTGCAAGGTGGGAATCAACCCTGGACAAGATGACATTCCATCACAGGGCGCACTCATAGCCACACTCACTCAGACTGGAATGACTTAGACACACCAATTCACCAAACTAGCACATCCTTGAGATGTAGGAAGAAACTTGAATGCCTGGAGAATGCCCACACAGACAGGGAGAGTCTGTGCAAACTCCACACAGACAGTGGTTCCGGCAGGAATTGATTTTTTTCTCATCAATGTTATAATGAAACGATGTTGAATGCTATTTGAGGACCTGCTGTATTTCTTTTATTTTCTATTTTCCATTCTTTTTTAGCTCTGTGAAGAAATAAGATTCTAATGGCTTCTGTAAAAACAAAAAGAATGCTACACTCTTAAATGCTTGGGTAGTCTCTTGTGTAACCACATGGACATTGCATTAGGGCAGTGCAAGAGCCTTACTTAAAGGAAGTATGAAATGCAGTTCTCTTCCCTCAATGCTATGGATCCTAACGTCTTTACTCTGGAGACTGGGAATTCATTTCCTACGGTGAAAGGTGAGGAAAGAGAAAGAGTAGCTTTCTGCCCTCCCTGTCTCCCAGCCCCATGCCTCTCTGCTATGGTCACCACACGGAGGTGGGACACCCCACACATACACCAAACATTTTTTCGGATATCCTGACTACACAGGAAGCAAAAGGGTATGAGGAGGTTTACTTCTTACATAATGAGGCTTGCTGGGGACAGCACAGTAGGCTCCCAAGAAGGTCTGAAAATGGATCTTGAGGGAGAGCCAGGAGGGGAGAGCAGCCTTGGCCTTTATTGTACTTAGGGAGTGGGCTGGGCTAGGGGTTCCTGCATAAGACAAGAGGACTGTGTGGATTGAGCTTCCTATGGGCACCAAGTGAGGGGAATGTGGGCTTTCTTCTCAGCTTGCTCAGATGTGGAGCAAGAGGGGAAGAGGAAGAGGTGTGGCTCCGGAGCTGTCAGCAGTCAAAATAGAGTCCGATTCTTTATTACAGCTTCAAGGCATAGAAAAGCAAAAACAGGTTTGTCCTCTCCCCAACTCTGACCCCATCCGTTTTGCCATTTGGACTTAAATGGAGCTACTCTAATGCCATAGAAACAAACAAAAAAAAATCAAACACTCATATAGCATCAGGTACCAGGTACCTTGTAAGCATTTTACATATACCAAATCATTTAATTTTCACAACAACCCTATGAAGTAGGTATGCTAACATTATTACCACTTTACAGAGAAGAAAACAAAAGCATAGTCAAGTATCTTGCCCAGGGTCACCCACCCAGTAAATGGCAAAGCCAGAATTCCAGCTTAGGCAATACCACTCAAGCAGATTCTCCTCACCACTCCCACACTGTGGACTTTTCTGCACGGAGCTGCTGCAGTGACTCATGAGTTTATGAGCCAATGGCTTCCAGCCAGTGTGCCATCAACACTTCCCAGGGCATATGGACATTCTGACTCACGTGTAAAATGTATTTTTCCTATCACCACAGTGATGTGTCAGATGGGGCTGAGCTAGCCACGGGCACAGGAGGTGAGAGCAGAACTTGGTGCAAGGGAAGAGGCTCACTGTGGGGTGAGCTGGTCCTCCAGGAGGGTCCAGATTTGACTGAAGCATAAATCTGGTCAGGTAGACACCTCTGTCAAACACCACCCAGTGGGTGCTAAAGGGTGACTTGGAAAACAGAGTGATTACTGTGGATGCTTTTGCAAATTCTGTGAAGCTGTAACTGCAGAACCAACCCAATCTGGTTGAACTTTGTGTAATAAAATGGTGAGTTGGTTTTCAGTTGCCATGGGTGCAAGTTACATAACCTGATTATCCCCAGGTGAACCAAGTGTGCAACCATAGGTGGCCCTAAGTGCTCTGACCAAGGAATATGGGTACCAAATTAAATGCAGATACCACATGGCATGATCCAACCAGATCACGCCCTGGCATCACCTCATGGCAAGATCCAGCCAGATCACAGCTCCCAGCATCACCTCATTGCAAGATCCAATCACTGCATGCCTCAATACCCTCTCCCTATAAGACCTGCCCTAACCCCCAACTTGGGGAGACAGATTTGAGGCAGACTCCTGTCTCTTTGCTCAGCAGCTTGTAATAAACTCTTCTCTCTACAAAAGCCTGGTGCTTCAGTGTTTGGCCTTCCATGGCGCATGGGCAAATTGACCCAGTTTGGTTCAGTAACAGGCTATTACACTTAAGGAGTGTGATTCTTGCAGACATATTTAGTGGCTTAAGTGAACAGCAAAAAGTTCTAAACTTTGAAAATACATGACGAACATACAAAGTTTGTAAACTACTATTATATAATCCCAGAGCCACCAGTACCTTGTATTTGAGCCTTAAAAAATTTTTAGTTTTATGGTATATTTCCTCATCAATACCAAAATACATAATTTATATATGGTATAAATAATAATAAAACCAATTTTCATGCTCTCAGTGCCAGGAAATCTGTGTACTTATCCCTGGATGCATCCCTCTCCACTGCACCAAAGGTTACATAATTCTGAATGCCTATATTGGTTGCCATCAAGCATGGGCAGGCTGATTATGAAGTGTCACTGATGCCTTTTCAAGTGCTCCAATGGAGGATTCTTGGCCAAAGGGGAGAAATCCAGCTTTCTGTTTAAAAAATACACCAAGGTTCTTACAAGACTAAACATACTCTTACTATACCATCCAATTCCTTGGTATTTACCCAAAGGAGTTGGAAACTTATGTCCACACAAAAACTACACATGGATGTTTATAGCAGCTTTGTTCATAATTGCCAAAACTTATAAGTAACCAAGATGTCCTTCAGTAGATGAATGAATACATAAACTGTGGTACATCCAGACAATGGAATATTATTCAGTGCTAAAGAGAAATGAGCCATCAAGCCATGAGCGGACATGGAGGAACTTCAAATGCCTCTTACTGAGTGAAAGAAACCAGTCTGAAAAGACTAAATATTGTACAATTCCAACTATATGACATTCTGCAAAAGGCAAAACTATGAAGATAGCAAAACGATCAGTGGTTGCCAGGGGTTAGGAGAGAGGGAGGGATGAATAGGCAGAGCACAGAGGATTTTTAGGGCAGTGAATCTACTCTGTAATGATTCTATAATGGTGAATACATGTCATTATACATTTGTCCCAGCCCTTAGAATGTACAAAACCAACGGGAACTCTAATGTAAATTATGGATTTTGAGTGCTATGTATATTTCTTCATGTCAGATGGGAAATGTGCCAATGTCCTAACAAGGTTTGGGGGCGGCACATCCCACACATGCACGTGAACACCAAATCATCATGCTTATGAACTACAAAAGGATCGCTTCAGGACGATATTGATGTGTCAATGTAGTCTTATCAATTGTAACGAATGTACCCCTATGCCGTGGGATGTTGACAATTGGGAAGGCTATGCATATATGGGGGCAGAAAGTATATTGGAAGTCCCTTTACCTTTTGCTCAATATTTCTGAGAGCCTAAAAGTGCTCTAAAAGCTAGTCTGCTTTTAAAAATAAACACAAAAACCAAGGGTAACTTCACCAGTGTCTTTTTGAGAGGTGAAGCCAGCTGGACTTCCTGGGTTGAGTGGGGACTAGGAGAACTTTTATTTATTTATTTTTATTATTATACTTTAAGATCTAGGGTACATGTGCACAACGTGTGGGTTTGATACCTAGGTATACATGTGCCATCTTGGTTTGCTGTACCCATCAACTCATCATTTACATTAAGGATTTCTCCTATCCCTCCCCCAGCTCCCCACCCCCGCAACAGGCCCCAGTGTGTGATGTTCCCCACCCTGTGTCCAAGTGATCTCATTGTTCAATTCCCATCTATGAGTGAGAACATGCAGTGTTTGGTTTTCTGTCCTTGTGACAGTTTGCTGAGAATGATGGTTTCCAGCTTCATCCATGTCCCTGCAAAGGACATGAACTCATCCTTTTTCATGGCTGCATAGTATTCCATGGTGTTTATGTGCCACATTTGCTTAATCCAGTCTATCATTGATGGACATTTGGGTTGGTTCCAAGTCTTTGCTATTGTGAACAGTGCCGCAATAAACAAACATGTGCATGTGTCTTTATAGTAGCATGATTTATAACCCTTTGGGTATATACCCAGTAATGGGATTGCTGGGTCAAGTGGTAATTCTAGTTCTAGATCCTTGAGGAATTGCCACACTGTCTTCCACAATGGTTGAACTAATTTACACTTCCACCAACAGTGTAAAAGTGTTCCAATTTCTCTACATTCTCTCCTGCATCTGTTGTTTCCTGACTTTTTGATGATTGCCATTCTAACTGGTGTGAGATGGTATCTCATTGTGGTTTTGATTTGCATTTCTCTGATGACCAGTGACGATGAGCATTTTTTCATGTGTCTGTTGGCTGCATAGATGTCTTCTTTTGAGAAGTGTCTTTTCATATCCTTTGCCCACTTTTTGATGCGGTTGTTTTTTTCTTGTAATTTTGTTTGAATTCTTTGTATATTCTGGATATTAGCCCTTTGTCAGATGGGTAGATTGCAAACATTTTCTCCCATTCTGTAGGTTGCCTGTTCACTCTGATGGTAGTTTCTTTTGCTGTGCAGAAGCTCTTTAGTTTAATTAGACCCCATTTCTCTATTTTGGCTTTTGTTGCCATTGCTTTTGGTGTTTTAGTCATGAGGTCTTTGCCCATGCCTATGTCCTGAATGGTACTCTCCAGGTTTTCTTCTAGGGTTTTTATGGTTTTAGGTCTAACATTTAAGTCTTTAATCCATCTTGAATTAATTTTTGTATAAGTTGTAAGGAAGGGATCCAGTTTCAGCTTTCTACATATGGCTAGCCAGTTTTCCTAGCACCATTTATGAAATAGAGAATCCTTTGCCCATTTCTTGTTTTTGTCAGGTTTGTCAAAGATCAGAGGGTTGTAGATGTGTGGTGTTTTTTTCTGGGCCTCTGTTCTGTTCCATTGGTCTATATCTCTGTTTTGGTACCAGTACCATGCTGTTTTGGTTACTGTGGCCTTGTAGTGCAGTTTGAAATCAGGTAGCATGATCCCTCCAGCTTTGTTCTTTTTGCTTAGGATTGTCTTGGCAATGCAAGGTCTTTTTTGTTTCCATATGAACTTTAAAGTAGTTTTTTCCAATTCTGTGAAGAAAGTCATTGGTAGCTTGATAGGGATGGCATTAAATCTATAAATTACTTTGGCCAATATGGCCATTTTCTCGATATTGAGTCTTCCTATCCATGAGCATGGAATATTCTTCCATTTGTTTGTGTCCTGTTTTATTTCCTTGAGCAGTGGTTTGTAGTTCTCCTTGAAGAGGGGACTTGGAGAACTTTTCTTACAAGAGGTTTGTAAAATGCTCCAATCAGTGCTCTGTAAAAATGCACCAATCGGTGCTCTGTAGCTAGCTAGAGGTTTGTAAAATGGACCAATCAGCACACTGTAAAATGGACCAATCGGCACTCTGTAAAATGGACCAATCAGCGCTCTGTAAAATGGACCAATCAGCAGGACATGGGTGGGGACAAATACGGGAATAAAAGCTGGCCACTCTAGCCAGCAGTGGCAACACACTCGGGTCCCTTTCCATGCTGTGGAAGCTTTGTTCTTTCACTCTTCAAAATAAATCTTGCTGCTGCTCACTCTTTGGGTCCGGGCCACCTTTAAGAGCTGTAACACTCACTGTGAAGGTCTGTGGCTTCGTTCTTGAAGTCAGCGAGACCATGAACCCACTGGAAGGAACCAACTCTGGACACACCTTCAGCAGAAGATGCTGTGGGGAAGAGAGTTGACTGACAGCCTCTGGCTGCCATGTGGGATTCAACACAGTGTTCACACTGAGGCCAAGCTTACTCTGGGTTGCACTCAGCCAGTGAATGGCCTAGGTAGGGGTGCTAGGGGGAGTGCACTGAGGCTAATTTTCTCCCTATTTTCCTTCCTTCTCTCCTTTCCCAGGTATTAGACCTGCAAATGGTCTAAAGACTCTTCTGCCTCTTCCTGCTCCCTCCTCCTTTATCCTTCATAGGCATTTTGAATGCCTCTTGCATATCAAATCCCACTTTGGGGTCTGCTCCTCAGAGGATGCAAACTTGCTACCAGGAGTGGTCCAAGACAAGAGTCAGTAAGATGGGGCTTGGGACTGGTTCACGCACCACCCAGCTGGCAAGGAGGACCCAGTCATGAGGGAAACATCAGGCACAATAATCCCTGGCACAAGGTAGTTAACCTAATTGCTAAGGATTTCAACATTGGTGCTCTGGGATCCCACACAAAGAGCATCTGACCAGTGCTCTTACTACACAGTGCAGGAGGTATGGGAGTGGGATCACACACATCCATCCATACATATCACATACTTCTGGCACAATCCAGAAGGAGCTGCTTCACGAAAGACTGCAACAGCCTACTGAAGGATTAGCTGGAATGCTCAGAGGTCATACTCTGCAAGGATAGGTGCTATCCTGTCCTACATGTTTTAAATAGAGGACTCTATGGCAGTGTGGCCTCTCAAGGAAAAATATATGTGTCTGGGAACCAAGGCTGAAAGCAAAAGTAGTCCCAATTGCCATCATTCTTAATTGACCTACTGTCGGATTATGTGCTTCTTGTCCCCACAATTCTGGGCTTTGCAGGGTAGGAGGTCCTTGCTCCCAAAAGGGGATCCCTGTGCAGGGGGACTTGGTAAGGCTTCCACTGAACTGCAAGCTATGGCTGCTGCCACCTCACTTGGAAGTCTTTGTGTTCAGTGGGCAGCAGGCAAGAAGAGGAGTCCCCATCTTGTCAGGGGCAACTGACTCCCATTAGCAAGAGAAGGTCAGGCTGATTTTACACAATGCAGGCAGAGAGGAATATGTGTGAACCCAAATGATCCACCTGGACACCTCCTGCTATTCTCTTGCCCAGTTGTAACTGTGGACTTTATAGCAACCCCAGCCTGAGAAAGATATGATAAACCAAGCGCTCAGACCCCTCGGAATGAAGGTTTGGGAAACACCACCATGTAATCCACCATGCCTTGATGAGGTGATAGCTGAAGTTGGGGGGTAGGGATTTAGAATGGATAATGGGGAAAAAGAGGATGAGTATGAAGTGTGACCCTGAGACCAATTACAGAAACAGGAGCTATAGTTCATCCTTCTAACTTCCCTCTTCTAATATTCCCAGGAAAACTTGGAGGATGCCCTAAAAATGTAAAAAGATAGGACACATATTCAGAGAAGTATTTGTGATGCATTTAACAACAAAGGAGTATAATCCAGAATATGTTTAAAAAAAAAAAACTTCTTAAATAAATGATAATTTCATAGGAAAATGAGGAAAGACAGGAATTAGTATTTTACAGAGAAGAAACAATATAGACAATAAACATATAAAAAGATAATCAACCTCATTAGTAATTGGCCTGATTCCAATTAAAATCAAATAAAATATATTTGGGAAGGAGGCAGGAAATAGAGTTCATTAAATTGTATGTTTCTCTTTACAAATTCTACATATTACTATATAATATATTGTTAGTTTACATGGGATTATTGTTTCAAAACAAGCTTAAATACTTCTTATGAATGAGCTCAACCATACAAAAAGTGCTTATATTCCTAAAAATTGTTATATAAAACAGTAGTGCATATGTTATTCTCTTCCTAAAAAATTAGGTGTGATTTTTAAAGATGATATCAAAGACAGATGGTATGTGATTAAGTTCATTTTAGTTGTCTAATAATAGTAATCTTATTTGGATCATGATAGATAGCAGATAGGTAGATATATAGATAGATAGACACATAGATGGATTTAGATCAAGATGTGTCCGGAATTGGTTCTTTCTGGTGTGTTCCTGGTCTCACCGACTTCAAGAATGAAGCTGCAGACCTTTGCAGTGAGTGTTACAGCTCTTAAAGGTGGCACAGCTGATTTATTGTGAGCAGCAGACAGTGAGCAGCAGCAAGATTTATTGTGAAGAGCAAAAGAACAAAGCTTCCACAGCGTAGAAAGTGACCCAAGCAGGTTGCTGCTGCAGGCTGGGGTGGCCAGCTTTTATTCCCTTATTTGTCCCCGCCCATGTCCTGCTGATTGGTCCATTTTACAGAGCACTGATTGGTTCATTTTACAGTGTGCTGATTGGTCCATTTTACAAACCTCTAGCTAGCTACAGAGCGCTAATTGGTGTTTTTACAGAGCACTGATTGGTGCATTTTACAAACCTCTAGCTAGTTACAAAGCGCCGATTGGTGCATTTTTACAGAGCACTGATTGGTGCATTTTACAAACCTCTTGTAAGAAAAGTTCTCCAAGTCCCCGCCTTGACCCAGGAAGTCCAGCTGGCTTCACTTCTCAAAGGGAGATCTTAGCAGTGTAGCTCTATGGCTGTCACAGGTGCTGGGCGGTGTTTCTAGGGCCACGATTCCTGTTGATATCCTTTGAGAGACTTTACTAAAGAGTGAAATTCCTTTTTTATGATATTTTGGCCTACTTAGACTCTGTTTCTTTAAATGAAATAGCACTTCAGTGGTGAAACTACATCATACAAGTCTTCAGTGGTTAAATTTAAATATCCAGCACTTAACACAGCTCCTGGAATTTTGTAGAAACCCTGTAAATTTTGTTTGAGGTTGATTTCTCAGGAGCATAGGATGTATGTTGAACAAAATTGGAAATGTGAGTGCAAAACAGGAATTTAAACTGGATTTCATAGGCATTGGAGACAACAAAGATTTTTTTGAGCAGCAATACGATGCTGAAAATAGCCACGTGCAGCTGTCTGTTCAGCATCGAATGAGGTGGTATGGAATTTTGGAGGTAATTTGATAGAAACAAAAAGTCACCTAAGATCATTAGAACCCCAAAGTGCTGATTTATCATGAACAATACAACATGTATCGGGTGCATTTATCAGGTTCTGTGCTAAGTGCTGATTTGGCATATTTGCAATGATCAATTATAGTATGCAATGCTAAACACTCACATTTTATTAATGTGGTATCTTATTGTTTAACTTAGCAAATCCCAGTGAGGAAAATAATAATTTTCATTTTACAAATGAGGAAAATGAGGCTTAGAATATTTATGTGACTTACCCAAAGTGAGGCTGTGTCTTAGTCTACTGGTTTATTCATTCATTCAGCAAATGATATTTCTTTGTGCACAGCTGGTGAAGTATGTAGAAATCAGAACATGCAGAGCCTTGAAGGCCAGCCTCAGGATTTTAATCCAGGAGAAAGGGAAAATATGGAAGTGAGATGATAAGATTTCTATTTTAAAAGCTCCCACTGCCTCCATTGTGGTCTATGACTAGAGGAGGGCTTCAGGGACTGTTTTGAAGAGGCCAGTCAGGAACCTATTGGAGTGGCTTAGGTGAGTAGAGCTGTTGTATTAGTCCGTTTTCACACTGCTATAAAGAAATACCTGAGATTGGGTAATTTATGCAGGAAAGGGGTTTAAATGACTCACAGTTCCACATGGCAGGGGAGGCCTTGGGAAACTTACAATCACGGCAGAAAGTGAAGGGGAAGCAAGTGCCTTCTTTACAATGTGGCAGGAGAGAGAGAAGTGAGGGAGGAACTTCCAAACACTTATAAAACCATCAGATCTCATGAGAACTCATTCACTATCACAAGAACGGCATGAGGGAAAGCGCCCCATCACCTCCCTCCCTTGACATGTGGGATTACAGGTCCCTCTCTCAACATGTGGGAATTACAATTCAAGATGAGATTTGGATAGGGACATGGAGCCAAACCATATCAGCTGTGGAGGGGAGTAGACAAATTTGAGAGATATTTAGGAGGCCAAAATCGACAGCAATTGGTGAATGACTGGACATGGGGTGAAGGGGAGGAGGGTGTTAAAAATAACTAGCAGATTCTGGCATGAGCAACTGAGTAGATAATAATGTCCTTGCTGAGACTGAAGACACAAGTAAAGGACCAGGTTTGGAGAGAAAGTTTATACTCAGAGTCAGCCCCTTGATCCCAGCTTGATTAAAGTCACTGGGGCACTGATCCCAAGGCCACTTAAGAGGACTGACTCATCTCCAGCTTGGTTTACTGGTCTTGTAAATACCTACAAAGTTTTTATGTTCTCCCCAAAATCTAGCCCCCTTCCTGTCACCAGTTCCTTTTCTATTCTTTATTTTATCTTACTTTATTTTATTTTATTTTGAGATGGGGTCTTACTCTGTTGCCCAGGCTGGAGTGCAGTGGCACAATCTCAGCTCACTGCAATCTCCACCTCCCAGGCTTAAGCAATCCTCCCACCTCAGTGCCCTAAGTAGTTGGGACCATAGGCATGCATCACCACACCTGGCTAATTTTTTGTAGAGACCGGGTTTCACCATGTTGCTCAGGCTGGTCTCAAACTCCTGAGCTCAAGCAATCCACCTGCCTGGGCCTCCCAAAGTGCTGGGATTACAGGCATAAGCCACTGCACCCAGCCCAGTTCCTTCTCTAAAATAGAAATGATTATCACCATTGCTCAAAAAATATATTTCTCTCCTCCCTATCAAAAAATAGAACCCAAATATTTCCCAACTTACCATTTCTGCTGCCAGGGTATTCTCAGCTATAAAAATCTCCTTCCTGGCCCTCTGTTATGCCTCCAGGGTTGCTCTCATCATAATGTCTCTAGTTTATATGTATTTCTCCTGCTTCTAAAAGGCAAAGAACCATTCCAGTCTTCCTCTGGGCTGCAGGCCCTGAACATCTAAGTATAACAGGTCAGTGTTTCCCAGCACACCACTCTCTTGGTTTTCATTCTTTCTCACTGGTTGCTCCCATTCAGTCACTTTTGCTGGTTTCTCCCTATTTTCCCAACCTCTTAAAGATGAAGTCATCTAGGCCTCAATCTTTTGACCTATTTTGTAACTTTACTCATCCCCACAGTAGTCCCAATCTAATTCCATGATTTTAAATATAATCCATGCATTACTCACTCCAAATTAACATCCCTGGGAAGACATCTTCCTAAACTACAAATGTATATATCCATGTATCTATTCAACATCTTCACTTGGAGATGAATTAACATCTCAAATTTAACACACCCCACTCTTGCACCTGTTCTGCTCAAGTGAGATGCCTGCTCCCCCTTCACCTTCTGCCATGACTGGAAGCTTCCTGAGGCCTCCCCAGAAGCTGAGCAGATGCCAGTGCCATGCTTCCTGTACAGCCTGCAGAACTGTTAGCCAATTAAAACTCATTTCTTTATAAGTTGTTTTTTTTTTTTTTTTGACGGAGTTTCGCTCTGTTGCCCAGGCTGTAGTGCAGTGGTGTGATCTCAGCTCACTGCAAGCTCCGCCTCCTGGGTTGATGCCATTCTCCTGCCTCAGCCTCCCAAGTAGCTGGGACTATAGGCGCCTGCCACCACGCCTGGCTAATTTTTTTGTATTTTTAGTAGAGACAGGGTTTCACTGTGTTCGCCAGGATGGTCTCAATCTCCTGACCTCGTGATCCGCCCGCCTCGGCCTCCCAAAGTGCTGGGATTACAGGTGTGAGCCCCCATGCCCAGCCTCTTTATACGTTTTTTAAAAAGCACACAACCCAAACCTCACTCCAAGTAGACCCTTTCAAGCCTGTTCCATCACCTCACTTCCTCAGCCTTATAAGGTATCAGCACAAAAACCATAAAGTCAAACAGCTCTCCTTTTTTGTCATGAAAGTCTATGGGCTCTACCTTCAAAATATATTCATGGTCCAGCCTCTTTATTTTGTGTTACTCCACTGCTAATGCCTTTTTCCAGGCCACCACCATTTCTTACCTAGACTATTACAACAGCCTCCCCATTAATCTTCTAAATTTCACTCTTGGCCTTTGTCTTAGTTAGGGTAGGCTAGATTTCCACAACAAAAGTACCTCCAAATCTCAGTAGTTTCAAGAACAAGAAATTTATTCCTTTCTTATGTAACAGTCTGGGCTGGGTTCAGGTCTGCAAAGCAGCTCTCCACCACACACTCATTCCTTTCTCAGCCAATGGCCACTCTACTGTCTTCTAGTCACATGACCACACCTGCATGCAGAGGAGGACAGGAAATGTGGTCCCTGGTTAGCCAGCTGCTTCCACTGACAACTCTCCACTGTGGAGGAAGGAGGGTGGATTTTGGCAGTCTGCTGGCCATCTCCGCCACACTCCCTATGGATCATTCTCACTGCAGTGGCCAGACTTTGAAACACATATCAGATCAGGTCACTCATCTGCCCACAGACTTCCAGGACTCTCCATTTCACCTTCAGAAAAAACCCTGAGAGGGGCTTCCATGTCCCAGTACCATCTGAGCCTTCATCATTTTGCTGATGTCCTCTCCTATTCTCCCCCTGCTGTCTCTACTATAGCCACACAGCCTCCTTGTTGTTCCTCAGATATGCTGGCCATGGTCCCACCTCAGGGTCTCTATATGACTGGAATCTCTTCTTCCAGATACTGGCAGAATTGACTTCCTTATCACTTTCAAGCCTTTGCTCAAATGTCAGCTTTCAATAAGGCCTACATCGACTTGCTCATTTAAAATTGTAATTCCTGGCTGGGCGTGGTGGCTCACGCCTTTAATCCCCAGCACTTTGGAAGGCCGAGGTGGACAGATCACTGGAGGTCAGTGGTTCAAGACCAGCCTGGCCAACATGGTGAAATCCTGTCTCTACTAAAAATACAAAAATTAGCCGGGTGTGGTGGCAGGTGCCTGTAGTCCCAGCTATCAGGAGTTTGAGGCTTGAGAATCGCTTGAACCTGGGAGATGGAAGTTGCAGTGAGCAGAGATCGTACCACTCCACTCCAGTCTGGGCAACAGACTGAGACTCCATAAAAAATAATAATAATAACTAATAAATAAAATTGCAATTCCCCACCTTGCCCACTCACACTCCTCATGCCCATTACCCTGATTTTCCTTTTGTATACCATTAATCACCTCTGAACATGTATAATTTACTTATTTATTATGTACATTGTCTATCTTCCGCAACTAGAACATCATGTCTACTTTACATACTGTTGTTTCCACAGCACTTAGAATAATGTCTGGCCCCATAATAGGTGCTCAATGAATATTTGTTGAATGAAGGAATGACAGAAGCTGAGAGAAGTACTCAATGCACATAGGTGCTGATAACTCATTTTCTATCTCATGGTTAGGAACGACTGCCTCTCAGCTGCATGCCAAGTCTCACAAGGGAATTAGAAAAGAGAACACTAATTAACTGGCACAAGTCTATCCCCACTGCAAAAACAAAATTCAAAATTAAATAATAAAATAAAGCTCCATAATGTGCATGTCCACTATTAGTGATCAGAATTATCAACTTCACTGGGACTGGGGCGGCATTATGTAATAATACGGATTTTGTCCCTGGTTCAGAGCATCGCTTAACTTCTTTTCACTCCTTTCCTCTGTGGGCACAACTTTCGTTCCCAATAAATTAAATACAGTGCCTAGTTTAAATGATTGCTACCAAACTGTTCCCAAAGAGAAAGAAAAGCTCTCAGAGTTATTACAGTCCAAAACAAGAGAGATCACAATATCCAGGCAGCACACAACAGCTCAGAAATAAGCCAGATGTACTAAGCCTGTTGCCAGGTGAAAGATGGAGTATAGTTTCTTGCCATAATTTATACTTCCCCTGAGTTGCTTCACAGGCTAAGGAATGAGCCAACAGTCACTAAAAAGAAAGAGAAGTGTCAAAGCCTGATGGCAATCCCAGGTTTTTCCTTTGTCTAATTGGCCCAGGCCCTCTGTAGCTGCTTTTGAGATCTGCCTTAAGCTCTCTGTTGCCTGTAAGCTGTCACAATACCCATTGTCTTATTCCCTTTGGACTAGAGAGCTTTGACCAGTTGCCAAATTCAGAATTTATTGTTGGAGTCAAGTTTTCAATGAGTGCACATTGTTTCCAGACAGGTTCCTGTAGATATAAAGTAAAAAAGAATAGGGCCAGCCACGATAGCACACATCTGTAATCCCAGCACTTTGGGAGGCTGAGGGAGAGAAGTGCTTGAAGCCTGGAGTTCAAGACCAGCCTGGTCAACATAGCTAGACCCCGTCTCTACCACAAAAATAAATAAATAAATAAATAAAAATTAGTGGGCATGGTGGTGCATGCCTGTACCCTCAGCTATTCCAAAGGCTGAGGTGGGAGGATCACTTGAGCCCAGGAGTTCAAGGCTGCAGTGAGCTATGATCATGCTACTGCACTCCAGCCTAGGCAGCAGAGTGAGACCTTGTCTCTATTTAGAAAAGAAAAGAAAGAAAGAAAGGATAGTACAATTCATTTATTCAGTAAATATTGATTGAGCATCCACTATGCCCAAATACTGAACCTAGGGCATTCAATGATGAACAAAATAGAATGGCCCCTTCCCAGAGCTTGCAATTCAGGAAAAATTCTGGCAAGTAAACAATTACTAATATGCAATTGTGATAAAGACTGTGACAGAGCGTGCAAGGAAGAAGCACCTGGCTGGAATTTGGTATATTAGGGGTTGAACTTGGGGGTCAAGAAAAGTTTTACAATATAACTCTACTAAGAAAAATGGACCTGATGTAAGTTTTCTCTTAAGCATTGAGGGGAAAATGGTTTCAAATTAAGAAGGCTGGTTTTGGTATTTCTTGTGTCTCTGAAATAGGGTCTTGTGTCTGTTTTGACAGATAATTCTACTTAAAGAAATAAAAAATAAAAAACCTAAGTTTAGGTGTGCTCTAAATGAAGAGGCTATAAAAAACCCAAAACCCTAAGGTTAGAGATTTAAGCTGTGTTCGACCTGGTTTCCAATAGCTAGATCTGCTGAGTTATTACCTTCTTTTCTTTCTTGTTTCTGTTTTGCTTCCATTCTTTTTTTTTCTTTCTCTCCCCATTTTTTTCCATTATAACTTCAATTTAGAGGACACATGTTAATATACAATAAGCTACAATTTCACAATCTATTGGTCCTATTTTACTGCAAATACTCTGAACAAGTTGTTCACCCTATGATGGTCATCACTGATCCAAACCCTCCTCGAAACTATAGTATATTAGGCTATAAAAATGTTTTCCAAAAGAAAATGCTTCCAGTTCTTTCTTTCTTCAAGACTTCATGACTTCATCTTGTTGCTCAAATAACAATGAAAAATAAAATATTATTTTGTTGTTGTTGTTGTTGTTAAGAGACAGAGTCTTGTCCTGTTGCCCAGGCTGGATGACAATAGTGGCATCATAGCTCACTGCAGCCTCAAACTCCTGGGCTTAAGTGATCCTCCTGCCACAGCTTCCCAAGCAGCTGGGAATACAAGTGCATGTCACCACACCTGACCAATCTTTAAAAAAAAATTTAGAGACAGGGTCTCACTATGCTGCCCAGGCTAGTCTTGAACTCCTGGCTTCAAGCAATCATCCCATCTCAGGCTTCCAAGTCATTGGATTTATAGGCATGAGTCATCATGCTTGGCTTAAAATTTTCTTTGAGAATAAAAATTTAGGGAAGTTTCAAACTAATGAGCATCAAGTCAGCAGTAAAAAACATACCATTATCCCTAAAGGCACACATTACAGGCTATATTTCTGAATGTTCAATTATTATTGCTTTAGGTACCATTGTCTTAAAGAAATCTCTGCGAGAGAGTCAACATCATACACTCTAAGCTCTAGAGCTATATTTTGTAAAAACAAAAAAGGTTTCCCTGCTTCACTTTGCCTGCAGGACCCCCTTCTGATGAACTCCACTCAGGGTAAGCCTGGTAAGCCATTACACCTGTACTTGGAAATATCATCTGATAAACCTGGTTTCTCAAAGGTTTTTCTGCCTTTGAAAATGCTACTGAATGTTGCTTTTATTCATTAACAAATAACTAATAAGCATCTACTTCGTGCCAAGGCCCTATTTCAGAGACAAAGAGGACCTAGTACTTATTCTCCCTCCAGTGGCACCTTTCTTAAATTGGGGAAAGAATCAAATACATAGTATAGGAAGTAAGTATTCCAGGAGTCCTTCTATATGGCCTCTTGCTATAAAAGGAACATTTTGGTTTATATCAAAAAGCATTAGGCAATGTTAATCTAATCTGTTCTAAAAAGTCAACTTTCAAGTTTATTTTAATATAATGCATAAGCATTATTTTAAATCAAATAGTACTAATAGACTCTGTTAAAAACCAACAGTCTCCTGTCTTACTCTCTCCAACCACCAATCCCACTCCCTAGAGACTGCCACTTCCAACTGAATTACCTGTCTCATCTGGCATTTACCTCTACATTTAAAATAATATGCCTGTAATTTGGGTGACCATACATCTAGTTTGCCCATCAATTCCAATTTGTACCTGTTGTCTCAGAATAATTATAGCCAGTGGTCCCTTCACTCTCAGAAGTGTCTCTATGTGATTCATTTCAGGATCGATAGACTTCCCTTTGTGGTTGAGCCCTCTGACTCCCTTTCTTTTTTTCTTTTTTTTTTCTTTTTTTTTGAGACGGAGTCTCCCTCTGTCACCCAGGCTGGAGTGCAGTGGTGCAATCTTGGCTCACTGCAACCTCCGTCTCCCGGGTTCAAGGGATTCTCCTGACTCAGCCTCCTGAGTAGCTGGAATTTACAGGCACCCACCACCACACCCGGCTAATTTTTGTATTTTTAGTACAGACAGGGTTTCACCATGTTGGCCAGGCTGGTCTCGAACTCCTGACCTAAGGTGATCCGCCTGCCTTGGCCTCCCAAAGTGCTGGGATTACAGGCGTGAGCTACCGCACCCGGCCTAATTTCCCTTTTATTCATCCTCCCAATGTAGCTATATAGTTTTGGATTAAATCCATAATCAATATTTACCTTATTTTGACCATCTAAGTATTATTCACTGCTAAGCCAAATAACTTCACTGTGATGTTTTCATTCTTGTATAAACTTTTGTTTTCTCTGAAGTTAACAACTGCCTCTTTTTAAGATGTTTAATTATTTGTGTACTTTTATTTTTCCCAAAATGCTTTAACAGAGCTGTGAAATGTCTAGGCAATAATTTTCCCAAGTGCTCAAACACTTCCAATTGTTATTTTCCCTTAACAGCCTTGTTCCTGGAGCCCTCTTCCTCTGGCTGCAATCCAGAGCAAGTTGCTGTCTGGACTTGTTGAAAAGCTGTTGTCCTGAGACTTCTCTTCAAATTCTAAGGAAAAATTTACTTTTTCTCAGGATTCTAAACCCAATCAAATAATCAAGTGTAAAGGCAAAATAGATACAAAATGTATCTTGCAAATACTCTAGGAAGTTACTGGAAGAAAGGCTTCAGCAAATAAAGGAAGTATATGAAGAAAGAAAGAAGCATGGCACATTGCTACCTTAACTAATAAAAATCTCTGAACTTTCTGGTCCCGTCTGAGGAAGCAAAAATGCTACTTGCTGCAAAAACGACACCATTTATCACACTGCAACAAAAGCAATGTATAGGCATACCTTGGGGATATGTGAGTTTGATTCCAGACTACTTCAATAAAATGAATACTGCAATAAAGTCACACAATTTTTTTTGTTTCGCAGTGCATATAAAAGTTATATTTACTTTATACTGTAGTCTGTTAAGTATGGAGTAGCATTATGTATTTAAAAAACACTATACATACCTTAATTTTAAAATATTTTATTGCTAAAAAATGCTGACAACTGTCTGAGCCTTCAGTGAGTTGTAATCTTTTTGCTGGTGGATGGTCTTGCCTCAATATTGGTGGCTGCTGACTGATCAGGATGGTGTTGCTGAAGGATGGGGTGGCTATGGCAAATTCTTAAAACAAGACAACAATGAAGTTTGCCACATCGATTCAATCTTCCTTTCACAAAAGATTTCTCTGTATTATGAGATGCTGTTTCATAGCATTTGGCCCACAATATAACTTCTTTCAAAATTGGAGCCAATCCTCTCAAAACCTGCTGCTGCTTTATCAACTAAGTTTATGTAATATTCTAAATCCTTTTTTATCATTTCTACAGTGTTCACAGCATCTTCCTCAGGAGTAAAGTCCATCTCAAGAAACCACTTTCTTTGCTTATCCTTAAGAAGTAACTCACCATCTGTTCAAGTTTTATCATGAGATTGTAGCAATTCAGTCACATCTCCAGGCTTCATTTCTAATTCTATTCCCTTTCTATTTCTATCACATCTATAGTTATCTCCTTTATTGAAGTCTTAAATCCCTCAAAGTCATCCATGAAGGTTGGGCTCAACACCCAAACTCCTGTTCATGTTGATATTTTGACCTCCTCCCATGAATCACTAACGTTCTTAACGGCACCTAGAATAGTGAATCCTTTCCAGAAGGTTTTCTATTTACTTTGCCCAGATACAGCACAGGAATCACTATCTATAGCAGCTACAGCCTTACGAAATGTATTTCTCAAATAAGACTGGAGAGTCAAAGTTACTCCTGAATCCATGGACTGCAGAATGGATGTTGTGTTAGCAGGCATGAAAATCATGTTAAACTCCTTGTACATCTCCCTTAGAGCCCTTGAGTGACTAGGTGCACTGTCAATCAGTAGTAATATTTTGAAAGAACTATTTTTTTCTGAGCAGTAGATCTCAACAGTGGGCTTAAAATATTCAGTTAACCATGATATAAACAGATGTGCTGTCATCTGAGCATTGTTGTTCTACTTATAAAGCACAAGCAGAAGAGATTTAGCATAATTTTTAAGGGCCCTAGGATTTTCAGAATAATATGTGAGACTTGGCTTCAACTTAAAGTCACCAGCTGTGTTAACCCTTCACAAGAGAGTCAGCCTGTCCTTTGGAGCCTTGAAGCCATTGGCTTCTTCTCTCTAATTCTGAAAGTTTTAGATGGCATCTTCTTCCAATAGAAGGCTGTTTTTTCTAAATTGAAAATTTGTTGTTTAGTGTAGCCACCTTCATCAATGATCTTAACTGGATCTTCTGGATAGCTTGTTGCAGCTTCTCCCTCAGCACTGCTGCTTCACCTTGCACTTTTATGTTATAGAGATGGCTTCTTTCCCTAAACCTCATGGACCCACCTCTAGCAGCTTCAAACTTTTCTGCTGTAGCTTCCTCACCTCTCTCAGCCTTGATAGAATTGAAGAGAGTTAGGGCCTTGCTCTGGATTAGACTTTGGCTGAAGGGAATGTTACGGCTGGTTTGATAATCTCTCCAGAACACTCAAACCTTCTCCATATCAGCAATAAGGATGCTTCACTTTCTTATCATTCTAGTGCTCACTAGAGTAGCATTTGTAGTTTCCTTCAGCAATTTTTCTTTCGCATTCACAATTTGGCTGTTTGGTGCAAGGGACCTAGCTTTTGGCCAGTCTTGGCTTCCAACATGCCCTCCTCAGCAAGCTTAATCAGTTCTAGCTTTTGATTAAAGTGAGAGAGGTGAGATCTTCCTTTCACTTGAACACTTAGAGGCCACTATAGGGTTATTAATTGGCCCAATTTCAATATTGTTCTGTCTCAGGGAATGGGGAGGCCGAGGAGAGAGGGAGAGAGAGAGAGAGAGAGAGAGAGAGAGAGAAGACAAGAAGCAGCCAGTGAGTGGAGCTGTCTGAGCACACACATTTATCAATCAAGTTTGCCATCTGCTATGAGCGTGCTTCGTGGTTCCCCAATTACTATAGTAACATGAAAGACCACTGATCACAGATCATTATCACACATCATCATCACACAGATAAAATAATGGTGGCAAATGTGAAATATTGTGAGAATTACCAAAATGTGACAAAGCGAGCACATGCTGTTGGAAAAAATGGAACTGGGCCCGCGAAGTCCCCGCCTGCTGTCCCCGCAAGGTGGCGCCTTGGACGCGTGCGCACAGCCCGGGAGAGGCTCAGGAAGCCCAGGGCCCGGCCCGGCAGCCTGCAGCCCGAGGGCTTCGCCCCTCCCGAAGGCCCTGAGCTCCATTCTAGGCGTTCAGACGGGACAAGGGCGGTGGAAGATGAAATGAGAACCAGAGTTTGACAAAGAACTGGCAAAATAAAAGAAAACTCACACAGGACTTAGGAAGAGAGAAAATCTTCATCGGGAAGTTCTGATGGAAAGGAACCTGCATCCACAGTGCTGACGACTTCTGCAGAGGGGAGCGTCCTGAGGAGAAGGCGGACACAATTGCCTGTGGTGCCACACTAAAGACGTCCCAAGACACATGCTGCCACCTGGCATTCAACCCAGACTCCCAGTACATTTAAGAAGCATAGTCGTGGCCAGAAAATCAGACTCTGGAAGTGGCTCTGCATTTCTGGGATCCTCCGGCTGAAGGAGGATGTGATTTGCCAAGATATCCACCCGGCTGACCTCAAATTCGCAGAGAGCAGCCCCGAGCCCCAGCCAAGCTCACAGGACGACTTTGAAACGTGCCCTGGCACCCATCAAAGTTACACGCGTGGACTGCGGAGTGCAGGACGAATTTGATTTGAAGTTTCGCTGAACCCTTGAGAGACTTCTGGGTCATAAGCTAACTGTGCCACCTGCGGCCACCAAAAGAAACAGCTCCTCCCAGGTCTGGTGGAAGGCTGATCAGGTGCCAAGCACGTGTGCGCACTTGCACCTGGGGGCTTCTTTGTTGCTAGTTCATCATCTCACAATAAATTGTTAGTCAAGCCTTATTTTCTTAAGGAACATTAATTTCATGTATAGTGAGTGAATTTTGCATGTTTTAAATTGTAAATGGGGCTAAATCCAAGGAAGCTCAAACTTAACACAGGCTTGTGGCAAACTTTGCTTTAATCCCCTACCATGCTCCAAGGTAAACTGACAAGTATACTGAAATGGATTTTCCACAAGTATTTTAAGTTGCCACTTGTCAGATGGGTTGTTTTGGATTTAACCATGTAATTCATGGGACCAACTGAGAGTAATCTTTCTTTACAGGTGTCTGCCAAAGCAGTGTCAAGAGTCAGACACCTTTACTATCTTTATGGAAACTTAATTTTTGGCCTTTTATCAATATGTCAGACAGGGCTCTGAACAAACATGTTAAGTTGAGCTGTTAAACTGATGGGTTTTATGGAAGTTTACATTCTTCATTTGGTACCTGTGTTACAGTAGGTAGCTAGTCAGGCATGAGCAGGACAGGAGAGGGCCCTCCCCCGGCACACACACCAGGAATGTCAGGTGACCATCACGTGATGCTCAGGGAGGTTGTTAACTGTCTCTCTAAAATAATAATTAGTCATAGCCAGGGCCAGGGAAAGGCAGTTTCCCAATAGATAGAAAAACCTGAGCCTAGTGATCAGCAGCTTCCTGATAAGATCCCAGGAGTTGGGCGATTGGGCTCAAGCATGTTTATTAAGGGACAAAATGGTGGAATTTAACTGGTATATGACCTCCAAGGGACATTCAACTAGTAAGGGAAGAATGCCTCAACTGAACATGCATACAACTCCAATAAACACAGTGCACATGCTCACCTCCCAAGTGCTGGCAGGCCACTGTGCATGTGGACAACACACCCCAAGGGAAGAATCAGGTGAGAAGAGATGCAAGACCCGGGAAGTATGCCAACATAGAAAATCCCAAGTCAAAGGTCAAACAGCGCACTTAATCTCTCCAGTTGCCCACTTGGCCTTCTTCCAAGTGTACTTTACTTCCTTTTATTCTTGTGCTAAAGCTTGATAATAAATTTCACTCCCACTCTAAAACTTGCCTCAGTCTCTCCTTCTGCCTCATGCCCCTCAGTCGAATTATTTCTTCTGAGGAGGCAGGAATTGAGGCTGCTGAAGACCCATATGGATTTGCCGCTGGTAACATGCTTTGATGCTGTATGACTTGGGTATGTTCTGCTGCTAACATTTGTAAATAGAGCTAGGTGCATTCTTTATCTATAATACTCCAAGATTTAATGCAGCAGAGCGACTTATAAAGAACACTTTTTAACAATCAGTGGATTTACCACATAAAATTGCTGTAAATTATAATGTGTACAGATTTTTTGTTCAAATATTCCTTTGTAAACTTAATATTAAGACTGTTATGTTTCTACTGCTTTTTATTCAATGATATTGCAAAAATACAAAGAAAAGCATCTTCTTTTTTTAAAAAAAAAAAAGAAAGAAAAATGATACTGATGGACTTGCTCAATGAAGAGTTGCCACAAATCTTCAACTTGTAAAAAATGCAATATCTGTGAAGGGTAATAAAGCAAAGCACAATTAAACAAGGTGTGCTTGGATAGGGAGGTCTCAGCAGCCTTTTGGGGTCATTATTTAAAAATCACAAATCCTCAATAATTATGGGAATGTGCTTGACATTTAGACTGTGAAGAGAACAAATGGTGAAATAAACAAATTTACTTAGCAAGGAGTGGAGGAAGGAAGGTATGTCATCTAGAGAACTGGTGATTCATGGATAAAAATACAATCACTGAACACATAAAGGAGAGCTATGACTTAGCAAGAGAGTTTGTTCTGATGTATGGTGCTAATTTCAAACTTTAAACAGCTTGAAAAGGGAGGAGAATGACTAAAATGAGAGGCTCAACTGATTCAGAGATAAAGAATATAAAATCAATAGTTCTGGGAAGGATCTACATTTGTCTTCCTCTCTGCAGACCTACAAACATTGCAAGAATACTTTTTGTCTCTTTCAAAGTCAAGTACGCTCTCCTTACCAAGATTCCCACTTCTACCAACTCATGGTGCTTATCTTTCCGGAGGTTTCCCATATAAATAGTAAGAGAAAAACGGCAGCTGACTTTCTCTCTCCTATCCAATTAATTTGTTCACTCATGAAATAAATATTTATTGAGAATTCATCTTTCTCCAAATTTTTATCTTGTTTTCCCTTCTCTGAAATGTATTTCACTTTTTACTGTGTTACCTGTCTTCACTTTCGTTGTAACTTGCTAGGGATATCCTAAGGGCAATGATAAACTATTATTCTAAGACAGAAACATTGCCTCTTCTCTTTCTCTTCTGCATTCATGTTTCACCATAGACACACAGATAAAAAGAGATGTAATTACCCCTTATGACTCACGTGTGCTCAGATTTATTGGTTTATTACATTATCAGTGTGTGCTATATCAAGAATAGTCATTATATCAAATACAATCATTTAGACAGTAATTTACAAAGAAACTTCACAACCTATAGTTCAAGTTATTTTTACAACAACCAAAAAAAAAAAAACCAATAGAGGGAAGAAGTATTATAATCCTCTGAGGGAGCAACTGAGGCCTAAATATATTAAGAGCTTAAAAAAAAAGCATTAACTTACAGATACATTCCAATCTATTTTGGTTATTTTAGCTTGAAAATTCCTAAAGAATAAAAAATTTATCTTTGAATGATATATATATTATTTATTCATATAATTATCAGATATCAATTATTCATAGTTATAACAATTATTTATAGTAGTGATATATAAAGGTGACAAAATCTTACGGGTCTTAGTGGTTGATGAGAAAGAAAACCAAATTTGTTCAAGGTCTTTAGATTTAACAAAGACTAGGATGATGCAAAACAAGTAACTGCAAAATAAACTTATCCTACAATATATGATAAAGAAAAGATACTCAGAACAACAGTTGCAAAGACAAGCTATTAAGTTGTGCTTTAAAAAAAAAAAAGACACTCAAAACACGGCAGGGAATTAGATTTTTTATCATCCTTCCTATAAAGATAAGTCATTTTGCAGGAACATCTACATCATAAAAAATCAAAACATCTCTATGGATCAAAGTCAACACGTTAGCATTTTGTAGTTCCTGAGGCAATGTAAGAAGTATAACTATTAACAAAGTTCATCCAATTGGATGACAGACTCAAATAACTCACCTTGGGAGGGACGTTCGTGCCTTTTATCTCAAGACCTGAATCATAGACTATCAATCCCTCTTATAACCTTCAAGAGCTTGAGAGGTTAGCCTGAGAAAGAATAGAAATATAAATGAAGAAAATTTAAAAATAAATACACCATACAAATACTTTTATAACCAAGTGAACCGATCAGTTTTGCAATCATTGCAATATTGATTTCATTTTTTTTAGTGTTTAAGACATTTAAGAAAACCTTAATTTTTTTAATGCCTATTTCTTTGAGTATTTACTTAATGCCCAAGGGAAATTTTGTATGAGGAAAAAAATGTTCACTATTTGTACTTCGTCTAAAATCAAATTTATAAACCTTCAGGCAATTGACATTCTCCAAATATTCACACATTACTAAGATAACATTAATTAAAACTTCATAAATTTAGCAAACTAAATTTCCATGTGTAAACATCGACAGTAAACTTAACATTTTCTCACTCAGCTGAAAGTTCAAGTATAGTATGTTAGATTTCATAAATTAAATGATAATTGTTAATATTTTTGCAGGTAGTTCAAATTATGGAAATGTTCCTTTTGAGCAACACTGGAGATCCTAGAATATGAAAATTTTAGGTCATGGTTATTTTTCTTTAAAATCTGTGTAAAATTTACAAATTTAAGCAATTTTTAGCTGGGCACAGTGGCATGAGCCTTTAGTTCCAGCTGCCCGGAAGGCTAACGTGGGAGAATCACTTGAGCCCAGGAGTTGAAGGCTGCGGTGAGGTCCGATTGTGCCACTGCACTGTAGCCTGGTTGAGAAAGCAAGACCCTGTCTCTAAATAATTTTTTTTTTTTAAATCTAAGCCTTGGCAATGAAATAAAAAAAAAAACTCAACAAATGGGATTGCATAAAACTAAAAAGCTGCTTCACAACAAAAGAAACAATAGAGCAAAGAGGCAACCCACAGATGGAGAAAATATTTGCAAATGATACATTAGATAAGGTGTTAATATCCAAAATATACAAGGAACTCAAACTACTCAAAAACAAGAAAACAAAGACTCCAATTTTAAAATGGGCAAGAGACTCAACCAGATGTCTCTCGAAAGACGTGCAAATGGCCAACAGATAAATTAAAAAATGCTCAACATCTCTAATCATCAGAGAAATGCAAATAACACACAATGAGATATCATTTCACATCTACTAAATTTGCTATTACCAAAACAAGTGTTGGTAAGGACGTGGAGAGAAAGAAGCTCTGATACACTGGTATTGTAAATTAGTACAGCCATTTTGGACAACAATATGGAGGTTCCTCAAAAAACTAAAAATAAAACCACCGTATGATCCAGCAAGCCCACTAGTGGGTATATACTCAAAGGAATTGAAATCAGTATGCTGAAGAGATGTCTGCACTCCCATGTTTATTGCAGCATTTTTTACAATAGCTAAGACATGAAAACAACCTGAGCATCCAACAATCAATGTATAGATTTTGTAAATGTGTTATATATACACGATGGAATACTATTCAGCTTTTAAAAATCAGGAAATTTGGCCGGGCGCGGTGTCTCACGCCTGTAATCCCAGCACTGTGGGAGGCCAAGGCGGGCGGATCACAAGGTCAGGAGATCGAGACCACGGTGAAACCCCGCCTCTACTAAAAATACAAAAAGTTAGCCGGGCGTAGTGGCAGGCGCCTGTAGTCCCAGCTACTTGGGAGGCTGAGGCAGGAGAATGGCGTGAACCTGGGAGGCGGAGCTTGCAGTGAGCCGAGATCATGCCACTGCACTCCAGCCTGGGCGACAGAGCGAGACTCTGTCTCAAAAAAAAAAAAAAAAAAAAAATCAGGAAATTCTGTCATTTGAAGCAGCATGGATGAAGCTAGGGGACATTATGTTAAGTAAGCCAGGCACAGGGAGACAAATATTGTATGAGTTTACTCCGTCTCTCTCTCTCTCTATATATATATATATATGTGTGTGTGTGTGTGTACATACATACATATATATGTGTGTGTATATATACATACATATATGTGTGTGTGTATATATACATACATATATATGTGTGTGTGTATATATACATTTTATATATACACATACATATGTGTGTGTACATATATATGTGTGTGTATGTATATACACACACATATATGTATATATATATAAAATATATATATATTTAATATATATAAAATAAAATGACATTTCTTCCTTCTGCTGGAAATACAAATGACAATAGCCTGACTGGTGGCCAGTCAATAAAACAGTCATCATCATGGCTGGTTGACAACTGATGGCAGCTACAGAGCACCCATCCAAAGAGGCCATAATTTCCTATGAGGTGAGAGTAGATGAGAGATTCAAACAATCGTTAAAGTAACATTTCAGACACATACCCAAGCTCCTATCCATAGCTAAGCAGCAAGAGTAGGCCACTTGAGTTCAAAATTAAATCATAAAGGGTATATATAGTTTAGGTCGAGAAAAATAATAATCATAGAACTGAATCACAAGATTTATGGTTCACAGATCATTACTGGGGGTTTTTTGTTCTAGGAAGTAGAGATATAAGTGGCTCATCTGGGAACGAATAAAGATATGACCTTGAAGGTTGCTTTGGGTCTCTTAAACTTTGTTTCATTGCCAAAAAAAAAAACAAAGAAAGAAACCATCAGCTCAGGGTGTTGGGATTTTCCTAATTGTTGCTGGTTTGCAGTTATTACTGATGCCTCCAAGACTACCAGATTTTTAGATTCACTGAGGCTTGCTATGATTCATATTTGGGAAGGAATTCAATGAGACATTGCAAGTCCAGAAAACAGAAGTGGAGAAAACTCTTCCTGGAGCTTCTCTCAAATTTCCCAGAGTCAATCCTTTAAATAGGCTCCTGATTTTAGACCAGAAGTGAGACAGTTATTACCTAACGTTTATTATTGAGACTTTCTCAAGAGCAGCTGCATAGACTTTTGCTCTGGCAAAACATAATCTTACTGGATAACAATGCATTTGGAAGCAAGAAGCCTAAGATCAATTCCCGGTTTTGCCACTGATTAACTGTGCTGTCATTGGTGGCATTTAGTTTCTTATTGAAAGACTCTATAGCATTCATTAAGCTTTATTTATTGAGGACCCGCATGGCAGAGAGCCCAAAACCAGAAGCTGTGTTAGTATGTGATGGTGATGTAAATTGTAATATGTGTACTTAGTAGAGAGCACTACAGAATACAGAATTACCTTATGAATTAGCTTATATCTGACAAGAATGTTTTATCAGACGGTCTTTACAAGAAACTGAGGTCATTGCAGTAATATTTGCGAAAACCATGCTTTTCTAGTTTCTGAATTTGAAGCTTTCCCATCCAGGGAGTTGCTGACCTGGAGGATTTGTCCTTCCCAGGGTTAGCTAATTTCCAGAGATAGCAAATGTTTGCACCTTTCATATGCAAACCAACTAATTCAGAGCCTACATTACCAATCACCTTCTTTATTTGGTTCTTATACTCTGTGAAACTGTATCCCTCTCCTAATCACCCCTGGGCCAGGTACCAGGCAACTAGGGACAGCCCCATTGCCCCAGACCTTGCTGAAATTATTCAAAATAGTTCATTCTAAACCTGCTCACTCTGTCTTGCCGGTTCTTTCTGCAGACAACCACAATAAAGGCCCTTTCCCACATTTCCCTCTTATTCCCTCTGCTTTCTGACCACCCCAGTCCTACTTCCCTAGAGGTCCGGCTTCTGTTTTCTAGGAATATGTGAGTATTAAAAATGTCTTCCTTTTTCTAGTTCCCTTGAAAGGGTGAAAGGGTGAGAGTGGGTGAGAGATGAGAGACTACCTAATGAGTACGATGTACATTACTTGAATGATGGTTACACGAAAAGCCCAGACTTCACTACTACATAATATATCCACGTAACAAAACTGTACCCCTTACATTTATACAAATAAAAAATTAAAAAATTAAAATTTCTTTCTTCACAACAAAACTTTCTGTGTCTGCGTAGGATATAATAAATTCCTCTTCAAAGGTTTTAGCCAGTAAATTGTTAAGTACAATGAGTTCTGAGATCCTCTCCAAAGAACTAATGTATCAGTATGTTCAGCTCTCTTGTTCTTTGTTCTTCATTTTAAACTTCCTCATTCTTTATGTCTCTTGCCCCTAGTTTCAGTAAATAACCCCCTCCTAGCCTCTATCACCTGCTCTGACCTTAGTCACCCCGGTCACCTGCTCTGACCTTAGTCATCTTTGTCACCTGCTCTGTTCTTAGTCACCCTGAGTCACCTGTTCTGTAATCATCCTTCCCACCAAACTAGTCACCCTGCCACTCCAGCTCGTACCCCTGCTCTTTTTAAAATAGCCAATCAGAATTAGCTTAGACTGTGTGGTCCAACCCTAGCCAATAGGGGAACGACATAGCAGTAGGGGCTACCTGCGTCAGGGATAAGAACCCCTTCCCCTCCCTTGTTCAGGTGTGCTCTCGCCATTGCTCCATCCACGAGATACACCCTTCTACAGAAGTAAAATTGCCTTGCTGAGAAAATTAAATTTATGTTTCAGTGCTATTTCTTTTGTGGCACCGAAAATTTATTTCCAACATCTGTATAGACTACTGGAGAAAGATACCTACAGGAATGTCTTCTCTGTACTCCTCTATTGATGTAAATCTTGAGCCTTTTAACATACAACTGAGACATAAGGAATAGCATGTGTAGTATGTTAGTGGGACCCTAGACAAGTTGAGCTGTGGAAATGATAATCTTGTCAATGCAAAGGAGGAAATGCCTCAGTAAATCAAAGTATTGATCGTATATACAGCCCTCAATAGAGACCTAAAACATTGGGCCTTAATTAAGAAAGAGGTTTATATTTCTTATATTACCAGAAATCTGGGAAGAGGAAATCCAGAGCTGACCCAGCTCCTCAAATATGCAGGCTCCTACTATTTTTCTGTTCCATCATCCTTAGCTTTTGGCTTTCATGCTTATGGCCACAAAATAACTGCTGCTTCTCCAGGTGTTATGTCCGAGTGATCCAGGAAGAAAAATGAGGGAAGGAAAAGGGCAAAGGGCTTTGCTAGCTCAGTCTGACCATTTCCATAGACACTCAGACTTTTCCACAAACCCCACCCCATCGATTTCTGCTTATGTCTGTTTGACCAAACTGTGCTACTTGGTCACAGGAGCCTAGAAATTAGATTTTAAAATGCCAACGCTGCATATCTGATTCTTCCTGTGCAAACTGGGGTTTTGTTATCAAGGAAGAATGAGAGAGAAAAGGAATCTGGTAGGCAAATTGCACTTCTGCTACAATTTTTAACAAAAGTGAGGTTAAGGGGCTTCAGGGTAGGCTCAGGCAACAGCAACAGCATAGCCACCTGCCTCTTCATGGATCCAAACAAAGGACAAAAAGTGAATTTATATGCAAGCCACACCTTCAGCATAACCTAAAGACAGAATGTCCAGACTTCAAAATAATTGTGAATAGAAAGAGAATAATAAAACCTCAGAACACAATTTCTCATTCCCTCTCCACACCCTAGCCCTTAGGGCAAACAAAAGCAAACCCAGAGAGCTGCAGGGAAGGCAAAATAGGGAAGCTTGTGAAGGATCCTGAGTTTGATTTAACACTAGAAAGTCTAGGTCCACCCTAGTCTGAGATCAGAGCATGGACTTCAGGAAGGAACTTGGAAGTCTGGGCAATTTAAAGGGGGCAATCATTGAAACCCAAAAGTTCTGAGAAAGAACAAAAGAAACAAGAAAAGAAAAAAAAAAACATTCTTTGGCACTAGGTGGGAAGAGTTAAAAAAGAAAAGATGGAAATTTTAGGTTCCTTCAAGAAAAAAGGGAAACATAAAAGCAGAGGATTCACAACTCTCTCTATCCCAGCAAATCAAACCAAAATATCCTGCCAAAGACCTGGACTTTGCAATACCAACATAAGATGATGCCATTAAACCAAAAAGTTTGAAAACATCTTCATACCATAAAAATTAACAAATGGAAAATGAAGTCCATATGCAGCTATAACAAAAGCCAGGAAATGGAATTTCGATTATATCAACTGAGAAAAATTCTCCTCTGATAAAACGAGAATAGGCTAAAATTAAAAGTTAACAGAATAGACTCAAATTAAAAGTTAGTAAGAGGCATTGAAGAAAAGCAGGCAAACTATGAGGAGAATAAGAAAGGCATAAGTGAAGAAGGAGAAAGGGCCAGAAGAAGAGTAGCAGACATGGAAGACAGGCCAGTAATAATAATAATAATTTCTGTGTTATCAGAGTTCCTGAAGAAGAAAAAACAGAACAATGAGACAGAGCCAATATCTAAAACTATAATTCAAGATAACTTTATAGAGTGGGAAAAGACCTATGTCTACACATTTCTAGAGATCACTGAGTAATGGGAAAAATTTACCCAGAAGGATCATACTCCAAGGCGGAACCTAGTAAAACTATTAGATTTCAAAAAAGAAAGAAAGAATGAATGAATGAAACTCTCAAGCCTCCAGGAAAAAAGATCAAATAACTTACAAAGGTAAAAGAATTAGACTGGCATCAGACATTTCAAAACCAACATATAAAGCAAGGCAATGCTTTTTTTTTTGAGGCAGAGTTTTGCTCTCGTTGTCCAGGTTGGAGTGCAATGGCACGATCTCGGCTCTTTGCAACCTCTGCCTCCTGGGTTCAAGCAATTCTCCCGCCTCAGCCTCCCGAGTAGCTGGGATTACAGGTGCGTGCCACCATGCCCGGCTAATTTTGTATTTTTAGCAGAGACAGGGTTTCTCCATGTTGGCCAGGCTGGTCTCGAACTCCCTACCTCAGATTATCTGCCCTCCTCGGCCTCCCAAAGTGCTGGGATTACAGGCGTGAGCCACCGCGCCTGGCAAGGCAATGCTTTTAAAAAGCTTACTAACCTCATTCCTACGAGAGGTTAAAAAAAAAAAAAAAAAAAAGCCACATATGGTGGCATAACCCTGTGTGTGGTCCCAGCTATTTAGGAGGCTGAAGTAGGAATGTTGCAGAACTTTTCCTTAGTTCAGCTAAAGATGGGGTCCTTGTCTATCCTATGGCCATGAAGATTTAGGTTCACAGACAGTTTGAAGGGTGAGTAAGACAGGGTTTTATTGGGTTAAAAGGAAGAAAAGGGGGAAACAGGGACTCTCACTAGGCCAGAGTCCCAGCTAGAGCGCTTCCTGCCCAGCATTTGAATCCCAGATTCCACCCAAGAAGCGGAGGGGCCAGGCTCCTCCCTGCTGCAAATGCAGTGAACTTCCGAGGCTCCACCTCAGTGGGTAGGCTGGTTGGAGTTTCTCCAGGACCCCCTCCCACCTGGCTGTCACAGGAGGATCGCTTGAGCCTGGGAGGTGGAGGCTGCAGTGAGCTGTGATTTGACACTGCACTCTAGCCCCTAGGTCACAGAGTGAGACTCTGTCTCAAGAAAATTCATTACTTTGGTCTCCAAAGACATCCATCCTTTTTGGCTCTAACTTACCACAACCCCACATGGCAATCTGCACAACTGTGTGGGCTAAATTAGGTCCCCTGCAAAATTCATATGTTCAAGTCCTATCAAAATGTGACTGTATTTGGAAAAGGAATCTTTCAAGGGCAATTAAGTTAAAATGAGGAGGCCATTAGGATGGGCCTTAATCCAATATGATTGGATTAAGAAGAATAGATAAGGACATAGACACAGAGGAACGACCATGTGAAGACAGAGGGAAAAGCTGGTCATCTACAAGTCCAGGACAGAAGAAACCAGAAACCTGGAAGAAACCAGCCTGTTGATACTTTGACCTCAGACTCCTAGCCTTTAGAATGGTGAGGAAATAAATTTCTGCTGTTGAAACCACCTGGTGTGTGATACTGTGTTGTTAACCCTGGCAAACTAATACACCAACCCTTCCTCTTTCCTTCTTACATTCAGCAAATATGCATTGAATATGTCCCCACATCAGACACTGGGCCACAGGTTGAAGCTAGAGGGATGAACTTGCAGACACGGTCCCTGCCCACATGGAGCTTGCAGTTTACCAGGGGAGGTCTTTTAAAGACTTAATATAGGACTGGGATGGCATTCCCTAAAGAAAGAAAAGGAGAAAAGAGGGGGAAAAGGCCTAGTCATGCATGTACCTTTTTTCTAGAAATTTCTCTTAAGGAAAAAAAAGGATGTATTATTTAGCTGCAAAGAAGTGCTTAGTAGGGTTGTCTTTTTTATTTGTCACTTGTTTGTTTTATTTATTTATTTTCCTAAGGTTGTATTTTTAATTGCCACAAATTGGGAATGATCCAAATGTTCAATCATTGAGGACTGGTGAAATAAGTTATAATCAGTACAACAGCCTTCTATGGAATAATTACAAATCTGAATAACATGGAAAGATGCTCTCCAAATGCTCTTTTACACACACACACACACACACACACGATTTTAAAAAGTCTTCCCTTTATAGCTATAATTCAATATTTGTTTAAAAATACGTATATGCATATGAGTCATGTTATCTCTTGGTGGAGAAATTACAGGAGCTTTTTACTTTATTTTTGCTTATCGATACATTTTTAAGATTTTGTACAATAAACAAAAGCTCCCTCTCATCCACAGAGGGCAGTGCTGGCTAATCAGAACTGAATTTTTAGAGTGAATTGTGGCCTCCTGACAGCTGTTTGCTGGTAAATATCTTATAATTGTATCTTTGAGTGTAGTTCCACCATGAGTTTTGGTTGATGTTTTCATTTAATGAGTAAGGCAAAAGAAAGATAATGAAAATGTATGTTGGAACTTCACTCATTCACCAATGATGTGAGTGACTTCCTTGTACTGAATCAAATAATAGTTTTTGAAAACTAGAATATTCTCTTAGTGTTTGTACTATTCACATTGTAACAACTACAGACACATGTTTAATCTGCATTAACATTTTTCTTCCACACCTTTGTAAAAAATAATTTCAACTTTTATTTTAGACTCAGAGTGTACAAATGCAGGTTTGTTACATGGGCATGTTGCCTGATGCTTAGGTTTGAGATATGAATGATCCTGTCACACAGGTGGTGAGCATAGTACCCTATAGGTAGTTTATCAGCCCTGCCCCTCTCCCTCTCTCTCCCTTCTCATAGTCCCTATTGTTTATTGTTCCCATCTTTATGTCCATGTGTAACTCATGTCTAGCTCCCAATTACAAGTTACATGCGGTATTGGTTTTCTGTTCTTGCATTGATTTGCCTAGGATAATGAACTCCAGCTGCATCCACGTTGCTGCAAAGGACATAATTTCATTCTTTTTATGATTACATAGCATTCCATGGTTCAACCATTTCTTAAGTCTACACAATCAAAAAAATAATAAATCAAGCCCTGGCTTTCAATATTTGTAATTCTATGATGTAAAAACTCCAACCGCAGCTGATTTCATGGCTGACGTCACTGAATGTGGAGTTGGGCAGGACGTGTAGCAGTACATGATTATGTGGTATTTCCCCCAGACAGGCACCAAATAACCTCAAGAACAGCAGCAAAGTGTGGTAAGACAATTAGGAATTGATGGTTTTTGAGTATTTATTACCTTTGTTTTCAATATATAATTTTTATATAATTTATAAAATAATGGCATATAATTTAAGCTTAAATAATGGCTGTGTTTGACCACCAGGTTGCAAAATTCCTAAAATGTAACAGTCAGCTCTCACAAGACAGCTCCTGCACCCCTCTGCCTGGAGGTCTACTGGGAGAGGGTAGAGCCTACTGTAAGCACAGCTACATTCAACTGAAAACCATAAGCCCAAGCCCTAGCTGCTGATCAGAATGAACATTCCTGATGAAATGTCAATTTCACTTCCTCACCTTGTAGGTCCCTCATCTTGTAGGGTCACATCATCATCACACCCATACCAACCCCCCAACGTCAGTATGAATCTCATTTTTGTCTTTTTTTGTATGCCATTATCAAGCTTATTTATATCACTACCATCTACAGAGCTCATGAAAGCAAAGAACATTTATTCTTGTCCTTCTTCCCTTGCCAGACAGGTAAGTCCAGAGCTGGAACTCTGGCTTGGGCTTATTTAGAGCAACAGGGCAGAGACCCTGAACCTGCAGGGAATGGAACAAAAGAGAACTGAAGAAAGTGCCTGGACAAAGAGAGGCTCGAGCAGGAATCCACAGGAAACCCAAAGTGTCCACAGATTTGAAGTTGAGGACCTGCTTCGACCAGGGCTGCCCCCACCAAGCAGAAGTGTCCTTGAGGCTGTCACATATAAGCAGTGTAAATAAAATTTCAAGGGAGATGTTAGCCCATTAAAAGAACAATATGATTAAGGAGGTCACAATTATCATTCAGAGACAAGCAAAATAAGGGAAAGCAATTTGGCCGGGCACTGCGGCTCACACCTGTAATCTTAGCACTTTGGGAGGCTGAGGCAGGTGGATTGCCTGAGCTCAGGAGTGCGAGACCAGCCTGGGCAACATGGTGAAACCTGTCTCTGCTAAAATACAAAAACATTAGCAGGGTGTGGTGGAGTGCACCTGCAGTCCCAGCTACTAGGGAGGCTGAGGCAGGAGAATTGCTTGAACCCAGGAGGCAGAGGTTGCAGTGAGCCGAGATCATGCCACTGCCCTCTAGCCTGGGTGATAAAGCAAGGATCCATCTCCAAAAAAAAAAAAAAAGAGAGAGAGAGAAAGCAATTTTACATAGATCGATACACTGACATGTTAATTACAAACCATCCCCTTTAATCTGTTCAGACATTAGTAAGCAATCCTGGAATCTCTGATCCATGGAACCCTGGGCCTGGGGTCAGTCCCTCTCTTGCTCTCATCCTGCACCTTTCTCTATTTTCTCTGGTTGCCCAAGCTGGTTACCAGACTCCTCAATTAGCAGAACCCCCATGCAGCATCAGAACATCCTCTGCATCTCATTCCCTCACGTTCCTGCTAGATGGCAACTTAGATCATTAGATTCACCAAATCTAATGATTCAGCTGGTCAAATGCAGCTAAAGCGTGTGTGGTTTGAAAGTGTTCCCTTCCCAGAAAAGGTGCTGCTCCTTAACAAAAAGCCTTCAATAACTTATTCCAAAGGGATTGATTACAGATATATTTTAGACAGTCAGGCAGGGCTTGGGGTAGGAGACGTTTGGAGCCAGGAGAGCCCGTTAAAGTACCCTACATTGCCCTGTTTGAAACTAATAGAATTGTATTCATGTTGAGGTCATCTCTTTTCAGAATTTACTGAATGAATGCTTTCCTCACGACTGATTCAAAATTATGAGTTTTTAGTGTACTTTAAAACATTGGTTCCCCTAGCATGTGGGTTAATGTAGGGGAGGCAAAATTTTACCTCTACCCTCTTAGAGACTTTTTCGGTTGTGGGGTGCTGAGAATTAAATTGACATAAGACAGATCAACAGAAGAAAAGCATACAAATTTATTTAATCCATGTTTTATGTGGCACAGGAGCCCTCATAAGAAAATGAAGACCCAAAGATGCAGTTAGGGTTGAACACTTATATACTGAATGGAACAAAGAGTAGTAAATTATGAATATGTGAGAAAGCAAAGGGCCTTGGGCTAGGGTAGTTACTTGGGTGAAACGGCCAGGAAGATAAGGGTTAGTGAAATTAGATTTGTGCTATAGTTTGGATGTGGTTTTATCGGGGGAAACCGCCCCCCCATATTTCAACATGATATTTTGTCTAAGTGTTGGTGGTCTGAGAAAGAGAAAGAGTACAAAGAGAGGAATTTTACAGCTGGGCTGCTAAGGGGTGACGTCACATAGTGGTAGGACTGTGATGCCCACCTGAGCCACAAAACCAGCAGGTTTTTATTAAGGACTTCAAAAGGGGAGGAGGTGTACAAACAGGGAGTAGGTCACAGAGATCACATGCATCATAGGGCAAAAAGGAGAACAAAGATCACATGCTTCTGAGGCCAATAAAGATCACAAGGCAAAGGGCAAAGCAAAGATCACAAGGCAAAGGGCGAAATCAAAAACTCCTGATAAGGGTCTATGTTCAGCTGTGCACATATTGTCTTGATAAACATCTTAAACAACAGAAAACAGGGTTCGAGAGCAGAGAACCGGTCTGACCTCAAATTTACCAGGGAGCAGTTTTTTCCCCACCCTAATAAGCCTGAGGGTACTGCAGGAGACCAGGGCATATTTCAGTCCTTATCTTGACTGCATAAGACAGATACTCTCAGAGCGGCCATTTATAGACCTCCCCCCAGGAATGCAATTCTTTTCCTAGGGTCTTAATATTCCTTGCTAGGAAAAGAATTTAGTGATATCTCTCCTACTTGCATGTCTGTTTATAGGCTCTCTGCAAGAAGAAAAATATGGCTCTTTTTGCCCAACCCTGCAGGCAGTGAGACCTTATGGTTGTCCTCCCTTGTTCCCTAAAAATTGCTGTTATTCTGTTCTTTTTCAAGGTGCACTGATTTCATATTGTTCAAACACACATGTTTTACAATCAATTTGTACAGTTAACAAAATCATCACAGTGATCCTGAGGTGATATACATCCTCAGCTTACGAAGATAACAGGATTAAGAGATTAAAGTAAGACAGGCATAAGAAATTTATTATAAGAGTATTATCAGGGAAGTGATAAATGTCCATGAAATCTTCACAATTTATGTTCCTCTGCTGTGCCTCCAGCCAGTCCCTCCATTCGGGGTCCCTGACTTCCTGAAACATGGTTTGATTTCACCAAATCTCATGTTGAAATTTGGTCCCCAGTGTTGGAGGTGGAGCCTAATGGGAGGTGTTTTCATCACAGGGTTGGGTCTCTTATAGATAGATTAATGCCCTCCCTGGGAGGTGGTGGGGTGGTGTGAGTTAGTTCTCACTCGATTAGTATCCACAAGAGCTGATCATTAGAAGGAGCCAGGCACTTTCCCCTTCTCTCTTGCTTCCTCTCTCCCCATGTGATCTCTGCACATGCCAGTTCCCCTTCACCTTCCACCATGAGTGGAAGCAGCCCGAGGGCCTCACCAGAAGAAGATGCCGGCATCATGTTTCTTGCACAGTCTGCAGAATCAAGAGCCAAATAAACCTCTTTCCTTATAAATTACCCAGCTTCAGGCATTCCTTTATAGCAACTCAGAATGCGCTAAGACTGTACAGATTTCCTTCAGCCTCAACTTCTTATCCTTGAAGATAAGAATAATGCTTTCCTTCTGGCATAGGGAGAGCATCTTTCACATGGGAATTTCATCTCCTGCTTTTAAGAAACTGAAGAAAGGTCAGAGTGATCTTCTTGCACCTGCTATTGTTCAAGTGCCTTTAACTTAAAATAGTCAATATGCCAGAGCAAGATATTTTGGGGTATCATGCTTTTAACTCCTTCAGTAATTGTAAGAAATCTATGAGTCCATAAGTGTATCAGATTTTATCTGTAAATTAATATTAAATAATACAACCTGCACATAATAAAAACCACAAGTTAAAAAATATAAGCATCATTTAAAGGCAGTATCGAAACACTTCTGGTTTCTGGTTCAATATGAAAAGAGCTTGGAAGTCATCATTCTCATCCTCACAACAAGAAATAAGCTGAACAAACCAAAAATCAACAATTCTTCTGACCAGGCACGGTGGCTCATGCCTGTAATTCCAGCACTTTGGGAGGCTAAGGTGTGGAGGTCACTTGAGCCCAGGAGTTTAAGATCAGCCTAGGCAACATAGTGAGACCCCATCTCCATTTAACAATAATAATAAATAATAAAAATAACAAAACAAAACAATTCTTCTTAGATCCATCAGATAATTGAGGTCACAGGGCAAACCACCTCCCAGAAAATTTGCAAGACAGGAGGATGTAGAGAATCACAACTTACCAAGAACAGAAGCCCAGTAATAAAATGCCAGCACTGGAGGCAATACCAGTAGGAACACAAACGGTAATTGACAAATTGCTGGAGCCTCAACATGAATGAGCTTGGGAGTTAAAAACTCTGGGTGAACCCAGTCTTAGGAGGGCCCCCACACTTGTCTTGAGTCTTACCTCCAAGAGTCTCATCAAACTCTCAGGTGAACGTCAGAGAAAAACTTCCCCTCATGTGTGGGTGGGGGAATTACTTTTAAAAAATTTCATCTTTTAATTTTTATTTATTTATTATTTTGAGGCCAGGTTATGAGACTATTTTTGTATTTTTGGTAAAGACAGGATTTTGCCATGTTGCCCAATAAGGCTGTTCTTGAACTCCTGGCCTCAAGAAGTGATCCTCCTGCCTCAGCCTCCCAAAGTGCTGGGATTACAGGCATGAGCCATCACATACAGCCGCATGCGGGAACTATTTTGCAATATACTAGAGGCTTTGTTTTCTTTAACAAAAGCGTGCCTTCCAGAGAAACTATTTTACCAGGGCCTAACCTAATTGGGTTTTGCCAGAGCCTAATCAACCTGGGGAAGAAAAATACTCAACTCCAATCCTCTAGGCTCCTCTAAGGGAGGAGCATGGGGGAGACCTGAGAAGCACTTGTAAAGGTCACAGCCCAGGGACACGGGCTCACCACAAGCTGAGACTTAATCATAGGACTATAGAATGTGTCCCCCACCCCACACCTCACTACCACATCAATCAGGCTCCTATAAGATAACAAGGGTTTACAGCTAAAAACAATGTTGAATGTATAGTAGCTTATTGCTCTGTATTTTCATAATGTGGGATTCCACCACTATCATATGGAGGCTCAGTAAATCGTTTTAGTGTAAAAAATACTTAGAGATTCTGAAACCACTGTTCTAAAATAAAGCTACCTAATTGTACTTGAGGATAATGTCAGGTCTTAAAGAGAGAAAAATGGAAACAATCTGTAGTGAATTTAGTGCAGATAATAAAGCTTCATATACAAATAAGGTGATGTTTATGGAGGACAAACTATAAAGATCCAGGGAAAGATGACTCATCTTTATTGAATATCTCTCATGTTTAAAGTGTTTGTGTCTTCGAAGAAACCAAGCTTCATGCTAGATTTGAGTCAAAAACAAGCCAAAGTCACTTCTTTACATTCAAGTTCATGTGTGACCCGCTTCTCCCAGGATGCTGGACAAGAGTTTGGGATACAGAGAGCTGTCACACTGGCACTCTGCCCTTACAGAAAGGCAGAGGGTCCACTGAGCTGGCCAACACTCAAGCCATCCGTGGACAGCAAGGCTAAAAGGGCACACTGTAACACACGCCCACTTGGGCTCCTGCACTTGTCCAGCTGCCTGCTCCCCATCCTGTAAGGGGTTGAAGGGATGGTGACCAAACAGACAAGCCACACCCCTGTCAAACATCAGGCAAAGGGGTTCAGGGAACTCTCCCGTTTCACCACCATGCTGCTTCCAGAATGACCAAGAAATGATCCAAGAGCTTAGAAGATATGGCTTAGCACTTTTTCACCTTCTTACCTGAAAAGAAAGTTAAATAAAATGTAAGCCTGGCCATGTGAATGTGAAATAACCAAAGGAGTGGAATGAGCTCTTTCTATTAGTGGGATTAGCAAAAGGTTCCTAAAAGGGGTCACTGGAAGTGAATCAGCAAGACCTGGAATGATGAATGTGTGACTAAAAACCACGATTTGTTCAACACTGGGAAATGTGAACAATGCTGCCTAAGGAGTTTGTATTCAATAAAATGCTCTCTAAAGAAATAGTTTTAAAGCTGGTCCTCGGGACAGATGATCACCTTAAAGCAGAGCCCATGGGCCTCATCCAGACCACAAAATGGGAGAAGGGCTTTGCCAGGCTGCAGAAGCCTGCTGGCTCCAGCCACCACGTGGGCAGGGCTGCAGGCTGGATAGCGGGGGAGCTCCAAAAGGTGGGTCAGGAGCTACAGAAGTTCCCCTTATCATCAAAAATCCAGGATATTCTGACTGTGGAGTCTTTGAAGACTACCATGCTTGTTTTTGTCCATCTATGGGGTAGTGGCTTGGGGAAAGGGGATGACAAGGCAGTACTGAGTATAGCTGACAAAATCCCAACCCCCTGCAGCTCACAGGCTTTCGTGCTTGTATTGTCTTCTCTGCCCGCTATTAGGTAACCTCTCGGGTGAAACCGTCCTTGCAGCTTATCCATAGCCAGGTAGGGAGGCCGTAGACTTGCTTAGGCAACTGGGTTTTCCACGAGGCAGAGTGCACTGACATTAAAAAAATTTTTTTTATTATTATACTTTAAGTTCTAGGATACATGTGCACAACACACACATTTGTTACATATGTATACATGTGCCATGTTGGTGTGCTGCACTCGTTAACTTGTCATTTACATTAGGTATACCTCCGAATGCTATCCCTCCCCCAGCCCCCCACCCCACGACAGGCCCCGGCGTGTGATGTTCCCCACCCTGTGTCCAAGTGTTCTCATTGTTCAATTCCCACCTATGAGTGAGAACACGCAGTGTTTGGTTTTCTGTCCTTGCGATAGTTTGCTCAGAATGATGGTTTCTAGCTTCATCCATGTCCCTACAAAGGACATGAACTCATCCTTTTTTAATGCTGCATAGTATTCTACATGCCACATTTTCTTAATCCAGTCTATCACTGATGGACATTTGGGTTGGTTCCAAGTCTTTGCTGTTGTGAATAGTGCTGCAATAAACATACGTGTGCATGTGTCTTTATAGCAGCAAGATTTATAATCCTTTGGGTATATGCCCAGTAAAGGGATGGCTGGGTCAAATGGTATTTCTAGTTCTAGATCCTTGAGGAATTGCCACACTGTCTTCCACAATGGTTGAACTAGTTTACAGTCCCACCAACAGTGTAAAAGCATTCCTATTTCTCCACACCCTCTCCAGCACCTGTTGTTTCCTGACTTTTTAATGATTGCCATTCTAACTGGTGTGAGATGGTATCTCATTATGGTTTTGATTTGCATTCTCTGATGGCCAGTAATGAGCATTTTTTCATGTGTCTATTGGCTGCATAAATGTTTTCTTTTGAGAAGTGTCTGTTCATATCCTTTGCCCACTTTTTGATGGGGTTTTTTTTTCTTGTAAATTTGTTTAAGTTCTTTGTGATTCTGGATATTACCCTTTGTCAGATGGGTAGATTGTAAAAATTTTCTCCCGTTCTGTAGGTTGCCTGTTCACTCTGATGGTAGTTTCTTTCGCTGTGCAGAAGCTCTTTAGTTTAATTAGATCCCATTTCTCAATTTTGGCTTTTATTGCCATTGCTTTTGGTGTTTTAGACATGAAGTCCTTGCCCATGCCTATGTCCTGAATGGTATTGCCTAAGTTTTCTTCTAGGGTTTTTATGGTTTTAGGTCTAACAATTAAGTCTTTAATCCATCTTGAATTAATTTTTTTTTTTTGAGATGGAGTCTCGCTCTTGTCGCCTAGGCAGGAGTGCAGTGGCACGATCTTGGCTTACTGCAACCTCCACTTCCCAGGTTCAAGCAATTTTCGTTACTTAGCTGCCCAAGTAGCCGGGATTACAGGTGCCCACGACCACACCCGGCTGACATTTGTATTTTTAGTAGAGATGGAGTTTCACCATGTTGGCCAGGCTGGTCTCAAACTCCTTACCTCAGGTGATCCACGCACCTCAGCCTCCCAAAGTGCTGGGATTACAGGCATGAGCCACTGTGCCTGGTGAATTAATTTTTGTATTAGATGTAAGGAAGGGATCCAGTTTCAGCTTTCTACATATGGCTAGCCAGTTTTCCCAGCACCATTTATTAAATAGGGAATCCTTTCCCTATTCCTTGTTTTTGTCAGGTTTGTGAAAGATCAGATGGTTGTAGATGTGTGGTATTATTTCCGAGGGATCTGTTCTGTTCCATTGGTCTATATCTCTGTTTTGGTACCAGTGCCATGCTGTTTTGGTTACCATAGCCTTGTAGTATAGTTTGAAGTCAGGTAGCGTGATGCCTCCAGTTTTGTTCTTTTGGCTTAGGATTGTCTTGGCGATGTGGGCTCTTTTTTGGTTCCATATGAACTTTAAAGTAGTTTTTTCCAATTCTGTGAAGAAAGTCACTGGTAGCTTGATGGGGATGCCATTGAATCTATAAATTACCTTGGGCAGTATGGCCATTTTCACAATCTTGATTCTTCCTATCCATGAGCATGGAATGTCCTTCCATTTGTTTGTGTGCTCTTTTATTTCATTGAGCAGTGGTTTGTAGTTCTCCTTGAAGAGGTCCTTCACATCCCTTGTAAGTTGGATTCCTAGGTATTTTATTCTCTTTGAAGCAATTGTGAATAGGAGTTCACTCATGATTTGGCTCTCTGTTTGTCTGTTATTGGTGTATAGGAATGCTTGTGATTTTTGCACATTGATTTTGTATCCTGAGACTTTGCTGAAGTTGCTTATCAGCTTAAGGAGATTTTGGGCTGAGACGATGAGGTTTTCTAAATGTACAATCACGTCATCTGCAAACAGGGACAATTTGACTTCCTCTTTTCCTAATTGAATACCCTTTATTTCCTTCTCCTGCCTGATTGCCCTGGCCAGAACTTCCAACACTATGTTGAACAGGAGTGGTGAGAGAGGGCATCCCTGTCTTGTGCCAGTTTTCAAAGGGAATGCTTCCAGTTTTTGCCCATTCAGTATGATATTGGCTGTGGGTTTGTCATAAATAGCTCTTATTATTTTGAGATACATCCTATCAATTCCTAGTTTATTGAGAGTTTTTAGCATGAAGGGCTGTTGAATTTTCTCAAAGGCCTTTTCTGCATCTATTGAGATAATCATGTGGTTTTTGTCTTTGGTTCTGTTTATATGATGGATTACTTTCATTGATTTGTGTATTCTGAACCAGCCTTGCATCCCAGGGATGAAGCCAACTTGATCATGGTGGATAAGCTTTTTGATATGCTGCTGGATTCGGTTTGCCAGTATTTTACTGAGGATTTTTGCATTGATGTTCATCAGGGATATTGGTCTAAAATTCTCTTTTTTTTGTTGTGTCTCTGCCAGGCTTTGGTATCAGGATGTTGCTGGCCTCATAAAATGAATTAGGGAGGATTCCCTCTTTTTCTATTGATTGGAATAGTTTCAGAAGGAATGGTACCAGCTCTTCCTCATACCACTGGTAGAATTCGGCTGTGAATCCGTCTGGTCTTGGACTTTTTTTGGTTGGTAGGCTATTAATTATTGCCTCAATTTCAGAACCTGTTATTGGTCTATTCAGAGATTCAACTTCTTCCTGGTTTAGTCTTGGGAGGGTATATGTGTCCAGGAATTTATCCATTGCTTCTAGATTTACTAGTTTATTTGCGTAGAGGTGTTTATAGTATTCTCTGATGGTAGTTTGTATTTCTGTGGGATCGGTGGTGATATCCCCTTTATCATTTTTTATTGCGTCTATTTGATTCTTCTCTCTTTTCTTCTTTATTAGTCTTGCTAGCAGTCTATCAATTTTGTTGATCTTTTCAAAAAACCAGCTCCTGGATTCATTGATTTTTTGAAGGGTTTTTTGTGTCTCTATCTCCAGTTCTGCTCTGATCTTAGTTATTTCTTGCCTTCTGCTAGCTTTTGAATGTGTTTGCTCTTGCTTCTCTAGTTCTTTTAATTATGATGTTAGGGTGTCAATTTTAGATCTTTCCTACTTTCTCTTGTGGGCATTTAGTGCTATAAATTTTCCTCTACAAACTGCTTTAAATGTGTCCCAGAGATTCTGATATGTTGTGTCTTTGTTCTCATTGGTTTCAAAGAACATCTTTATTTATGCCTTCATTTCATTATGTACCCAGTAGTCATTCAGGAGCAGGTTGTTCAGTTTCCATGTAGTTGAGCGATTTTGAGTGAGTTTCTTGATCCTGAGTTCTAGTTTGATTGCACTGTGGTCTGAGAGATAGTTTGTTATAATTTCTGTTCTTTTACATTTGCTGAGGAGTGCTTTACTTCCAACTATGTGGTCAGTTTTGGAATAAGTGTGATGTGGTGCTGAGAAGAATGAATATTCTGTTGATTCGGGGTGGAGAGTTCTGTAGATGTTTATTAGGTCCACTTGGTGCAGAGCTGAATTCAATTCCTGGATATCCTTGTTAACTTTCTGTCTCATTGATCTGTCTAATGTTGACAGTGGGGTGTTAAAGTCTCCCATTATTATTGTGTGGGAGTCTAAGTCTCTTTGTAGGTCTCTAAGGACTTGCTTTATGAATCTGGGTGCTCCTGTATTGGGTGCATATTTATTTAGGATAGTTAGCTCTTCTTGTTGAATTGATCCCTTTACCATCATGTAATGGCCTTCTTTGTCTCTTTTGATCTTTGTTGGTTTAAAGTCTGTTTTATCAGAGACTAGGATTGCAACCCCTGCTTTTTTTTGTTTTCCATTTGCTTGGTAGATCTTCCTCCATCCCTTTATTTTGAGCCTATGTGTGTCTCTGCACGTGGGATGGGTCTCCTGAATATAGCACACTAATGGATTTTGACTCTTTATCCAATTTGCCAGTCTGTGTCTTTTAATTGGGGCATTTAGCCCATTTACATTTAAGGTTAATATCATTATGTGTGAATATGATCCTGTCATTATGATGTTAGCTGGTTATTTTGCTCGTTAGTTGATGCAGTTTCTTGCTAGCATTGATGGTCTTTACAAGTTGGCATGTTTTTGCAGTGGTTGGTACTGGTTGTTCCTTTCCATATTTAGTGCTTCCTTCAGGAGCTCTTGCAAGGCAGGCCTGGTGGTGACAAAATCTCTCAGCATTTGTTTGTCTGTAAAGGATTTTATTTCTCCTTATGAAGCTTAATTTGGCTGGATATGAAATTCTGGGTTGAAAATTCTTTTCTTTAAGAATGTTGAATATTGGCCCCCACTCTCTTCTGGCTTGTAGAGTTTCTGCCGAGAGATCAGCTGTTAGTCTGATGGGCTTCCCTTTGTGGGTAACCTGACCTTTCTCTCTGGCTTCCCTTAACATTTTTTCCTTCATTTCAACTTTGGTGAATCTGACAATGATGTGTCTTGGAGTTGCTCTTCTCAAGGAGTATCTTTGCGGTGTTCTCTGTATGTCCTAAATTTGAATGTTGGCCTGCCTCACTAGGTTGTGGAAGTTCTCCTGGATAATATCCTGAAGAGTGTTTTCCAACGTGGTTCCATTCTCCCCATCACTTTCAGGTACACCAATCAGACGTAAATTTGGTCTTTTCACATAGTCCCACATTTCTTGGAGGCTTTGTTCATTTCTTTTTACTCTGTGTTCTCTAAACTTCTGTTCTCGCTTCATTTCATTCATTTGATCTTCAATCACTGATACCCTTTCTTCCACTTGATCAAATCGGCTACTGAAGCTTGTGCATGCATCACGTAGTTCTCATGCCATGGTTTCCAGCTCCATCAGGTCATTTAAGGACTTCTCTATGCTCTTTATTCTAGTTAGTCATTCGTCTAAGTTTTTTTTCAAGGTTTTTAGCTTCTTTGTGATGGGTTCGAACATCCTCCTTTAGCTCGGAGAAGTTTGTTATTACCGATCATCTGAAGCCTTCTCTCAACTCGTCAAAGTCATTCTCCGTCCAGCTTTGTTCCACTGCTGGCGAGAAGCTATGTTCTTTTGGAGGAGAAGAGGCACTCTGATTTTTAGAATTTTCAGCTTTTCTGCTCTGGTTTCTCCCCAACTTTTTGGTTTTATCTACCTTTGGTCTTTGATGATGGTGATGTACAGATGGGGTTTTGGTGTGGATGTCCTTTCTGTTAGTTTTCCTTCTAACAGTCAGCACCCTCAGCTGCAGGTCTGTTGGAGTTTGCTGGAGGTCCACTCCAGGCCCTGTTTGCCTGGGTATCACCAGCAGAAGCTGCAGAACAGCAAATATTGCAGAACGGCAGATGTTGCTGCCTGATCCTTCCTCTGGAAGCTTCGTCTCAGAGGGGCATCCAGCTGTATGAGGTGGCAGTCAGCCCCTACTGGGAGGTGTCTCCCAGTTAGGCTACTTGGGGGTCAGGGACCCACTTGAGGAGGCAGTCTGTCCATTCTCAGATCTCAAATTCCGTGCTGGGAGAACCACTACTCTCTTCAAAGCTGTCAGACAGGGACGTTTAAGTCTGTAGAAGTTTCTGCTGCCTTTTGTTCAGCTATGCCCTGCCCCCAGAGGTGGAGTCTACAGAGGCAGGCAGGCCTCCTTAAGCTGTGGTGGGCTTCACCCAGTTCGAGCTTCCCGGCAGCTTTGTTTACCTACTCAAGCCTCAGCAATGGAAGACGCCCCTCCCCTAGCCTCGCTGTGGCCTTGTAGTTCAATCTCAGACTGCTGTGCTAGCAGTGAGAGAGGATCCATGGGCATGGGACCCTCCGAGCCACGCGCGGGATATAATCTCCTGGTGCACCATTTGCTAAGGCCATTGGAAAAGCGCAGTATTAGGATGGGAGTGTCCTGATTTTCCAGGTACTGTCTGTCATGGCTTCCCTTTGCTAGGAAAGGGAATTCCCTGACCCCTTGTGCTTCCAAGGTGAGGCGATGCCCCGCTCTACTCTGTGGGCTGCACCCTCTGTCTGACAAGCCACAGTGAGATGAACCCAGTACCTCAGTTAGAAATGCAGAAATCACCCGTCTTCTGCATCGCTCACGCTGGAAGCTGCAGACTGGAGCTGTTCCTATTCGGCCATCTTGGAACCTCCCTCCTCTATTCAACATTTAAAATTTTTCTGTTTTGAGATAAACTTACAGAAAAGATGCAAAACTAAGAGTTACTAATATATATCTTTCACTGACCTTCCCTTAAGGTGAACATCTTACCGTCTAACCATAGGACAATTAGTAAAACCTGGAAATTAACACTGTTACAATACTGTTAACTAAACTGTGGACTTTATTTAAATTTTATCGGGTTTCCTACTAATATCCTTTTTCTGGTCCAGAATCCAAGTCAGCTTCCCACGTTGCATGCAGTTTTCATTTCTTCTTAGTCTTCTTCAATCCAGGACAGTTTCTAAATTTTTCTTTGTCATTCATGACTTTGAAACTTTTGAAGGTTACTGTTCAGTACCTCAATTTAGGTTTGCCTGGCATTTTCTTATGATTAGATCAAAATAAAACATTTCTGGCACGAATATTACAAAGTGGTGTGACCTTCCTTCTTGGTGCATCACGTCAGTGGGTACGTGAGAATATGTCTTATTATTGGTGATATTCAGCTTGATTCTTGGTAAAGGTAGTGTCTGCTGCGTTTCTTTGTTGTGAAGTTACAGTACTTCCCTTAGAAACTAACAAATATCTTGTGGTAAAGACTTTGAAACTCTGCAACTATTCTGTTTCTCATCAAATTTTTACCTACTAATTTTAGCATCCATCAATGGATCTTGCCTGCAACAATTATTACGGTAGAGCTTGCTTCATAGTGAGTTTCCAGTTTCTGCATTCCTTTTACATTTATTAATTGGAATTCCTTAAGGATGAATTGTCTCTTTTCCTTCCTTTATTTTTTACTCATTCATTCAATTATTTATTTATGTAAGTATGGACTCATGGATATTTAACTTTTTTCTGAGGGCTATAATGAAACGCTATCATTGCTTATTTTAGTCCTTGAATTAGCACTACTTTGGCCATAAGTTGCCTCCTGTGTCCTTTTGACATGCCTCCATTATTTTTTGAGCAGTTTCTTACTTGCATTTTACAGCTTCTCTCTTTTCAGCATATGCTCCTCAATGTGGTAGCCTCAAAGTCCCATCTGTCCTGACCAAGAAGCTGGCTTACCAAGAGTGATCACCACAAGGGTCCCTCAACTTCACAGTGTATCCGATCCATCATATTCCCTGCACCCCGTCCCAAGACTCTGATTTAGCAAGTCTGATGTGGGCTTATATCTAGATTCTGTAAATAAACACACAAAAAACTCATTAGGTGCTGATTCTGAAGCTCGTCCGTGTTTGGAAATCACCATCCTCTTTCATGGGCTATGGCAGTATGCTCCTTATTGGCCTCTAAATTGTGCTACTCAAAGTGTGATCCATGAACCAGCAGCATGAGCATCACCTGGGAACACGTTAGGCTGGGCATGGTGGTTCACTCCTGTAATCCCAACACTTTGGGAGGTCAAGGCAGGTGGATCACCTGAGGTCAGGAGTTTGAGACCAGCCTGAGCAACATGGTGAAACCCCGTCTCTACTAAAAATACAAAATCAGCCAGACATGGTGGCACATGCCTATAATCCCAGCTACTTGGGAGGCTGAGGCAGAAGAATTGCTTGAACCTGGGAGGCAGAGGTTATAGTGAGCTGAGATCACGCCATTGCACTCCAGCCTGGGTAACATGAGCAAAACTCTATCTCAAAAAAAAAAAAAAGGAAATGCAAGGTTTGGGTCTCTCTGACTTGAAGCAAAAATCTCTGGGGACAGAGCCTAAGAATCAACATTTTAATGAGCTCTTTAGGGAATTCTTATGCATGCTAGTCTGAGGAGCACTGAAATGAGCTATATTGTAATTACTAAAAATCACAGGCAGGCTAACAAAATTCATCCCTCCAGTCTAAACTCTACCTGAAGCAACTGCATTAAGTTGACCGCTTTTTTTTTGCCTTCGATGTGTTTATCTAAAGATTCCCATAATTCAACATTCTCCTTTTCTTGAGTATCATCCAAACAGTTCCAAACAGATTACTTGGTGCCTCTATGAGGCTGTCAAATTAGAAAGAAAAAAAGGGGATTTTTGTTTGCAAAGACTAATATAAATATTCCACCACAGAGCACCATTTCCTTTTTCATTTCTAGCGTCCTTCTCTCAGATGAAACAATGCCAAAAAATTGAAACAAAACAAAAATAGCAAATATGTTAATTAAGTTGTCATCTAATTTAAACTCCTTTTGTATGAGAATCACTCTTCAACAGACATATATAAGAAGTCATTTTTTCTGTTGTGTCTTAATCTATTTTGCATATTATTATCTATCCACAGCAAACCCTTCAGTAAATTATAATAATCCAGTTGGGGCAGTGCACACTGTGCAATTATGCTATCTTATTTAGTATTTTAAAAGGTGTTATTTGCTTCATTGTTAAAGGTACATGTTTATAAAGAGAAGAAAATATAGAAATGAGTATTTTGGCTAAGTTTACCCACAGTAGCCTGACTCAATCAACCAGTCAGTGAAATGTTTTAAAAATCAGGTTTTTGGTGTGACATCTGACCAGTCATATACATTATTTTATTACTGCATGATCAAACTGATTTATTCAATCATGTATCCAACAAACATCCTTTCTGCCAGGTACTGTGCTGAATCTAGGGGAAATAAAGATGAATAAAAGAGTCTAACAGAGATGGAGAAGGTTGCAGTGACCGCTGCTCCAGTCTCTATGGCTATGATGACAACACGTTACTTGTCCTGTCCTCTAGACACAGTCTAAGTCGTTTTTCTCTTGGAGTACCATAGGCACAACCATCCTCTTTCAGTAGTGGCATTATACAGTGCCTCACATAGATGTAAACATGTATTAAGAGCACAATAAAGCAACAGTTTTAGGCCATGCACAGTGGCTTACACCTGTAATCCCAGCATTTTAGGAGGCCAAGGCAGGTGGATCACTTGAGGTCAGGAGTTCAAGACCAGCCTGGCCAAAATGGTGAAACCCTGTCTCTACTAAAAATACAGAAATTAGCCGGGCATGGTGGCAAGCGCCTGTAGTTCCAACAACTCCAGGAGAACCGCTTGAACCCGGGAGGCAGAGGTTGCAGTGAGCCGAGATCGTGCCACTGCACTCCAGCCTGGGCCACAGAATGAGACTCTATCTCAAAAAAAAAAAAAAAAAAAAAAGCCTATTTTGTACTGTGTACATTGCTAAGCCTTTTAAATGTTTATCCAATGTCATCAGTGCAGTGCTGGTAAATGGATTTCTGGGGGAAAGGGCACGATATGTACTTTTTGCTGATTTCTGTAGTGTAAATACTCTCATCACAGCTAATTTCAAGATACCCAGTGTTTAAAAATTGGCTTATAAAATCCTGAAAATTTAACCATTGAGTCTCCCATGGTATGAGCTAGTTCCAGCACACCACCGAATGTAATCCTCACAACAAGCCTATGTACTGGGTATTAGTATTAGTACTGTCATAGTAATATTATCTGTATTTTACAGATAAGAAAACCAAGGGCATAAAGAAGTGAAGTAATTTGTTTAGGGTCATACAGCAAATAGCAAAGTTAGGATGTAAACCTGGGCTCTGTGAGGCTAAAGCTAGTATTATACTGACTGACATCACACTCCTTATGTGTAATAAGTACGGAATAAGATGAAAAGTTATTAAAATTCTCATTTGCATTTTCCAGATGATTCGAAAGCAGTCCTTCACATTGGAAAAGGAAGCCATTGCTTCTTTGGCTGTGAGACTTTCTCAAGTTCAAGTTGTATTTATCCTGCGGCTCAGAGCTAACCCATTCATTGAAGAGTTTGCTTTTCACTTTAAACTGTGCTTATTATCCATATAGGCAAACATTTTCCACAAGGACTAATAGTAATCACAACTCTCATTTATTGAGTACTTGAAATGTGCTAGGCACTCTATACTCTGTGTGTTTCATTTTATTTAATCCTCACAACCACCCTGTAAAGTAGGCACTATTACCATTCCCATATCACACACAGGAAACTAAGGCACAGAGGAGGCTTAAAAAAGGCCCAAGCCACACAACTAATGACCATCAGAGCCAGGATTTAAGCCCCAGGCATGTTTTTAGAGCCTGAACTATTTAACTATTATGTTATCCTAGTCAGTCCTGAAACACTACAGACAGAGGTGCGGGCTGATTTTATGTCGCAGCAGCCCAACTCCTTGTTATATTCCTTGAAGTTTTTTTCTGGTACATTTTTAAAGTCTCTCTCTCTCTGTCCTGTCCCTGGTCATCTCTCCTTTCTTACCTACAGCAGGTGTTTGCTGTGGCCAGAAGAGCTGGATGCCTCCTCATGCCCTCGGAGCATCTCCAAGTCTGCTTTGCTGTACACCTGTCATGCCCTTTGATGTTAACCATTCTCCGAAGATGGCACTCATAGAACTCAGTAATGGGAACTGAAGCTTCAAGTTTCATATAATGGGGGAACACATGAGTCACTGTGGGTGGCTAGCCCACCCTTGACATTTGTGGGGCCTGGGGGCAAGAATGCTAACGGAGGCCCACATACCATTTGTCTAAATATTTAGAATTATAAATCAAGCTATTAAACTGTTAAATCAAATGTACTCTGTTCTTCATAATGCTTTAGGGAGCCAGGCTGGAATTTAGAATTATTGAACTCCTCAGAGTTTCTCACGGTGGGGCAGGGAGAACTGGCCCTTAACCAAAGGCCTGTCCCATTTTCTCCCCACCCTCAGCTCTGTCCTTTCACACATGAATGTGGACATTCCAGCCCATACATCCAAGCTAGGTCCCCCTTCCCAACAAGCAGCTGCCCCTTGGCCACCCCTTGAGTCTAGGGGTGCACACACTGGAGATGTGGCCTGTCCCCAGGAAGATAGACCTAAGGAGGAGGCCTGCTTAGGCCTGGATGTGCACTCTGGGTATTTGGGCAGGAGATTCCAGGGCCCAGGGGCTAGAAGAGATGCCTTGAGGCTAAAAGAGGACTCAGCACAGCCCTCGGAAGCACAGGGCTCACGGCCACACCCCACTGCTGCAGATCGAGGCTTGGGACTGATGGTGAGTATGCTCTTCCTGGAGTACAACTTTGAACGTGTGGGCGTTAAGTTTGAATGACTCAAGTATTTGACAAATGGATGAAAGGAGGTGAGGTAGTAACCTAATATTTATAAAACTGCCACCATTATGAGGTGACAGCTACATGGCAATGGCTAACAGTCACCTTTTCAGCCCCAATGTCCATAACACCAATGTGAGAGCTAATGCAATATCACCATTTGGCCAATGGCTTATAACAAACATGACATTCCAAAAAGAACTACAGTTTAATTGAAGGGAAGACTCCCAGCGCTTTCCTATGTACAATCAGAGTTACTGAGTGCTACCTCCTTCCAAAGCTCCTCTTGAATAGGCAAATTTTGGGATAATCTTATTTTAGTTCACTGAGTATGAAAACAGATGATGTCCTAAGAGAAAAGGTTTGACACTTAAATTTCCTAACTCTCAGCAGAGAAGAAGAAGGAGGAGAAGGAGAAAGAGGAGAAAAAGAAGGAAGAGAAGGAGGAGGAGTGGGAGGAGGAGGAGAAGGAGGAGAAGGAGAAGGAAGAGGAAGAGGAGGAGAAAGAGAAGAAGGAGGAGGAGGAGGAGGAGGAGTGGGAGGAGGAGGAGAAGGAAGAGGAAGAGGAGAAGAAAGCCAGTACCTTGGCACAAAGTGCCTGAGGGAGGGAGCCCAAGATCATGGGACACACTTGAAGATGGGACCGGCCACCCTGTCAGGAAGTCTCTATGAACACACTAGGCCCAGCTCATTCTCTCACTGGCTCAAAGTTCTCAAACTTCCTAGCACATCAGACTCACCTGGAGGGCTTGTTAAAAGGCAACAGAGCCATTGGGTCCCACGCTGAGTTTGTGATTCACTAGGTCTGGGGTGGGGTCCCAGATCCTGCATTTTAGCAAGTTCCCAGGAGATGCCGATGTTGTTAGTCTGGGGACACCACTTTGAAAACCTCTGCCTTAGGGTTTTCACAGCCACTCCTACACCATACTCACAGCTCAGCTTCCTCTATAACTGTGCCCCCACCACCTTCCTAATTACATAATTGATATTCCATCTTCACACCAAGTACCCACACAAGAGATTAAACTCAACAGTGTAAGCCATTTGCACAACAAAAAAGAAAAAGCACATGCAGTCTCAAGGTATTGGTAAATTCCAAAAGTCTTAACGTTAATAACATATCCTTTTTTTCCTACAATCAAACAAACAACACTATAGATGCTCCATTCCGCTCTGTATTCTTCCCCAACAGCAGTGCCGATGGGGGATGTTTTGCGGAAATCTAATCTCCAAAAATACTGACTTTCATAATTGGCCTAAACCACTCAAACTCAAACATCTCTAACTTTCTTTTGGATTTGTTAATTATGACGTTATTGTTGGGGCTTAGAAAATAATACCCCAAATGAAAGGCTCGCCAGCAGCCTCAGAACAAAGGTTTTCTCTGCTCTTCTGCCCTCCCGTCTCTCAGTCCCCTTCTCTCCCAAGGCCAGCCATAGAAGCTAGAATTCTTCTTCCCCAAGGCAGGTTGTAGAAACCAGAATACGTTTTCCCAAAAGCCAGCCATAAAACCTAAAAATATTACTCTAATTTTTCCTCCGCCTTTTTGTATAAAAACTGGCCATAAATAAATGATCTGGGACAGGGTGTGGTGGCTCATGCCTGTAATCCCAACACTTTGGAAGGCCGAAGCAGGCAGATCACCTGAGGTCAGGAGTTTGAGACCAGCCTGGCCAACATTGTGAAACCCCATCTGTACTAAAAAGTCAAAAAAATTAGCCAGCGTGGTGGCGGGCACCTGTAGTCCCAGCTACTCGGGAGGCTGAGGCAGGATAACAGTGTGAACCCGGGAGGCAGAGCTTGCAGTGAGCCGAGATTGTGCCACTGCACTCTAGCCTGGGCGACAGTCCAAGACTCCGTCTCAAAAAAAAAAAAAAAAATGGACAAGTTACCAGATGTGGCACCTTACACCTGTAATCCCAGCACTTTGGGAGGCCGAGGTGGGAAGATCACTTGAGGCCAGGAGTTTGGGATTAAGCCTGGGCAACATAGAAAGACCCCGTCTCCACAAAAAGGAAAAAAGAATTAGCCAGGTGTGGTGGTGATTCGTGCCTATAGTACCAGCAACTTGGGAGGCTAAGGTGAGAGGATTGCTTGAGCCCAGGAAGTTGAGGCTACAGTGAGTTATGATGCCACTACACTACAGCCTGGGAAACAGAGCAAGACTCTGTCTCAAAAGAAGAAAGAAGAAAGAGAGAGAAAGAGAGAGGAAGGAAGGAAGGGAGGGAGGGAGGGATGGAAAGAGAGAGAGAGACAAGGAAAGAAAGAAAGAAAGAGAGAGACAGAAAGAGAAAGAAAAAGAAAAGAAAGAAAGAAAAGAAAAAGAAAGAAAGAAAGAAACAGAAAGAAAGAGAGAAACAGAGAAAGAGAAAAGAAGGGAGGGAAGGAAGGAAGGAAGGGAGGGAAGGAAGGAGGGAGGGAGGGACAGCTTCCCCTGTATATTTGGATTTTCATTCTCAAGGCTACTGTGTATCCATGTGAAATAAATTTGCATGCCCTTTCTCCTATTAATCAATTAGCCTCATGTCAGTGATTTTCAGCAAACCTTTAGAGGGCCCTTGGTCCCTACATTATCTAAACTCTTCCTGTTTCTATTTTTAACATATTATCACCTCTAACAAAAGCAGGTTACCTCTCCTTGTAAAAGACTATTGCCTCATTGTGGTTGGCTGTGAGCAGGCCACATGCTCCAAGCACATCCCTGTGGTATTTAAGCAAAACACCCTGAACAAACCAAGGAAGCAAACAGCTGCCAGCTATTACATTTCCAAACAATTATTTGGGTCTGTAAACATACTATCTATCAATCAAACCATATATATATTTTTTTCTCTCAGTCTTTGTCTGAGGGTTCTGTGTAGCCATTTGCCTTTGCTGACCTCATCTGCCAATGAGCAGGCTGAGTTCTCACGCAGTTTTGGTTGGGGTATTGCTTTTCAGGACCAGGAAGGAGGGCCCAAAGTTAGACGTAGTGTCTAAACTCACATCAAACCTAAATATACACTTATGAATAAATATAAGACATCTTCTCCAGTGAGTCTCAATTTCTGTTCACAGTAGATACTGTCCATAACTTAACCATACTAAAATGTTTACATTCTCCAGTAAGTACCCTTCTATCCCTTGTCAAGGGGAAAATCAAACAGGATAAAGTTTAAAGACAAAAAAAATTTCCTGGCAGTAGTCCATGGCCTCTATCACATTGTCCATTTGGAATATTTTTTCGGCTTTATGGTTTGTCCACTGATTTCCATAATCCAGTCCTATCTCCTTGGTCCATATCCTCACATTTGTTTCACCTTCCACCTAGTCATCTGTTGCTGAGGCAAATGTCACTGCTGACTCAGTCAGTGTTGATTGCTATGCCCTGTCTACGCAGACTAAAACCACAATGATTGTGCTCATTCTTTACATGTCTCCCCTAAAGCCCACATAAAGGCTGGAGTCCCTTAGGGCAAAAGTGTGATGACAGCATTAGATTCCCTCACCCATTTTGCTGATTTTTTCTGTTTGTTTGTTTTTGGAGAGCGAGAACCCATGCCCAAAAGATGGCACTAATCCCTTCATGAAGATGGATCCCTCATGACCCAACGTCCCTTAAAAATACCACCATTTCTCAAAACTGTTACACTGCAGACCAAGCCTCAAAATGAGTTTTGGTGGGGGCAACCATATTCAAACCATAGCATATAGCATATTTAAGTTAGCATCACTTATTTTGGGAATGAAAATAATTCTACATAATTTACTGAACAAAAATCATAGCATATTTTGTGGTTTTATGTTAGGTGCTTTTAATCGCAAAGAATAGAGAACTCTGGTTGTCTCCAATTAGGGAAGTCTATTATAAATCATCTTGTAGTAATAAGGAAACGGGGACCTCAGACACATGGCTAAGACACATGGGAACCTAGAAAAATCAAGTGCCCAAACATCACAGGAAGAACAGGGACTCCACTAGCCAGACCCTTTGGAGAGTGAGCACACAGGTCATTCAGGATATAGGTGGCTCCTGAATTCTTGTAACTGTGTAGCTCCCTCCACGGCTGGCTACATAGTGTTTCAGGCCACTGCAAAATGAAAATGTGAACCCTTTTGCTCTAAAAGCAGGAGAAGTTTGCCATTAAAGATACTTGGCTAGGCATGGTGGCTCATGCCTGTAATCCGGCTTTTGGAGCAAAAGGCCTCACATTTTGGGAGGCTGAAGTGAAAGGATCACTTGAACTCAGGAGTTTGAGACCAGTCTGCATGGCATAGTGAGACCTTGTCTCTATTTTAAAAAATAAATTTTTTTTAAAAAGGTACTAAAATGTTTTTTCTTTTCTTCTGCAGTTTCTCTCTCACCTTGTCGTGACGTTTTTACATGCTATTTGATGCCATTCCAAGTTATAATTATAGATTATCAGCATTTTTACCTTCATCTTGATATGGTGTGATGCCATTTTTAAATGCAAATATAAGAACGTTTAATTTATATGTGGAATCATTAAAATTCCAAACCTTTAGCTAGACACAGAGTGCTGATTGGTGTGTTTACAATCCTTTAGCTAGACACAAAAGTTCTCCAAGTCTCCTACCCAATTAGCTAGACACAGAGCATTGATTGGTGCATTTACAAACCTTTAGCTAGACACAGAGCACTGATTGGTGCATTTACAATCCTTTAGCTAGACAGAAAAGTTCTCCAAGTCCCCACCCGACCCAGAAGCGCAGCCAGCTTCACCTCTCAATAAGATTTAAGTATAGATATTTCCTAGTTTTATGCTACATATTATACTGAATATGAGCTCTTTTACGGATAAAGACCATTATATAGATTTTACCTATATGATTCCACCAAAGAAATAATATTTTCTACACGTTAATATTTCAGTGGAAATTCAGTTAATAATTTTCAAAAACAGTTTCTTCCTCCCACTGACTTCATAGGAAGGAGGATTTTATGTCTTTGGAAATGTATGTCAGCAAGAAGATAAAATGGCAGTTAAAGGTTCATTTTAATTTGTTTTCTTCACTTGTTTATTTTTGGCTTTGTAGTAACGAGTGGCATCACCTAAGACACTTCATTCATGATAATAAAATGTCGTTTTCTTCATGACTTACTTTTTAAAATAAAAGTGCCATCTCTGACCATGGCAGCAGTCCATGGTGTTTCTTTCTTGGGCCCATACTTGGGCAGGTTGGTTGATCACCAGTTGCTTGCATGACTGTTTCTATCCAAGTAGCAATTATGAAAATCAACCAAACATAAAGGAATTTATTTATTTAACTTAATATTGGTTTTTATCAGCTTTCTCCCTACTCCATTTAAAAAAAAATAAATGCAGGCTGGGCGCAGTGGCTCACACCTGTAATCCCAGAACTTTGGGAGGCTGAGGGTGGATCACCTGAGGTCAGGAGTTTGAGACCAGCTTGGCCAACATGGTGAAACGCCATCTCTACTAAAAATACAAGAAAATTAGCTGGGCGTGGTGGTGTGCGCCTCTAGTCCCAGCTGCTCGGGAGGCTGAGGCATGAGAATTGCTTGAACCTGGGCGGTGGAGGTTGCAGTGAGCCAAGATTGCACCACTACACTCTAGCCTGGACGACAGAGCGAGACTCCATCTCAATAAAATAAAAAAATAAGAAGATAAATGCAGCCTATTGATGTAGAAGTAGAAAAGAGAGCAGATCAGAATGAAAGTACTAAGTTATGTATTTACTTGATCAAATCAACTAAATTATGGTGACTTAAATGTAAATCTACAGAAAAGTGGATTAAAATGGGAGAAAAACAAAAATTATTGATTATACTATTTCTAAATATCCTAAGGATGATAAAGAATTTTGTAGACCAAAGAGTCCCAACATTTATTTATCCTTGATAAAAGAATAATTTTAAATGGGTTAAGGTGTATCAGGTACGGGGCCAACTGAGGCTGTTTGGTAGGCATTAAAGAAATATCCAGTGAAGAGAAATAGGCAGAATAAGTGACCTCTGTGGATGTTTAGTGGGGAGCATGTGAAATGTTCTAACTGAGCAGTGAAGGGTCCTTCATCAGAAAATGTGTTCCAGAACAGAGCACCAAACTGCCAGCGTCAGGGAGCTGCTCCAGAACAGGTCAAAGTGGGAACTAAGGAATACTTGGAAACATGAACCATTTTTTAAAAGTTATCTACAAAGCTGCTTTATACAGAAATCACTTGAGTCAGTTCTAATGCAGATTCATTAACCCGTTCTAGACTCTTCTTTCTCATAAGTGTTATTGAAATCCTGCAATAACATAAACAGTTATATAAACAGCTTATGTATTATAAACTGAGCCACGGATTCTGGGGAACTTAAGTTCTGGAGTAGGAAGGAGACTTACTGTTTACCCTTTGGTACGGTTTGAGTTTTTTTCTATGCGCTTTTTTATTGTTTGCATTGGAGGGAGGAGGGTAGTAGACTGACATCGTCTGGATGTTTGTCCCTTCCAAGCCTCATGTTAAAATGTGATCCCCAGTGATGGAGGTGGGGCCTGGTGGGAGATGTATGGACCATCGGGTAGATCCCTCATGAATGTCTTGGTGCCATCCTTATGGTAATGAATGAGTTCTTGCTTTTTTTTTTTTTGAGACGGAGTCTTGCTCTGTCGCCCAGGCTGGAGGGCAGTGGCGTGATCTCAGCTCACTGCAACCTCCACCTCCCAGGTTCAAGTGATTCTCCTGTCTCAACCTCCTGAGTAGCTGGGATTGCAGGTGCCCACCACCATGCCCAGCTAATTTTTGTATTTTTAGTAGAGATGGGGGTTTCACCATGTTGACCAGGCTGGTCTCAAACTCCTGACCTCAGGTGATCCACCCACCTCAGCCTCCCAAAGTGCTAGAATTACAGGCATGAGCCACCGCGCCCAGCTGAGTTCTTGCTCTTTAAGTCACCTCGAGAATATGATTGTTTAAAAGAGCCTGGCACCTTCCTCCCCCTCTCTCTCCCGCCCTCTCTCACCATGTAATGTGGGCTCCCTTCGTCTTCCTCCGGGAGTGAAAGCAGGCTGAGGCCCTCACTAGAAGCAGATGCTAGTGCCATACTTCCTGTACAGCCTGAAGAACCATGAGCCAAATAAACCCCCTTTCTTTATAAATTGCCCAGCCTCTGGCATTCCTTTATAGCAAAGCAAAACAGATGAAGACATAGACCTTCTGTAGATACGTCTCATTTGTGTTCACAGGATTCTAATTTGTGGAGGTGACTGTGTGCTGACATGGAGAGGCCAAGGCCACTGGAAGAAGAATTTCTTACATTTCCCAAGAGAAGAGGCAAAACCACGCCATGTGGGGCCACAAGGGAAACATCAGTTTTGGTTAGGAGGCAGAAAGGAGCCAGAGGAGAGCCTAGGTCACAGCTTTTACTGGGTTTCCACAGGAAAGCCAAGGCAAGGTACGGGAAGCAGTTTAAGATTGGCTAGTATGAATAATTCTGGTGGGCTTTGAGCTATTGGGGTGGTGCCTGGTTGACCAGTGACAGCCCCTGGAATGATGTGGGGAAGAGGAAATACTGGGTTGGTGTGTGAGGTTAAAGAGAGCAGTTGGCTTGCATATGAAAGGCATACTCCCAAGTCATTTGTTCACTATGTTTAGGAATTAGCCCCGGGGGGAGGGGGAGGGCAGCAGTCTCTCCCGGGGTCTGTAAGGCCCCCAAATGCCGAGCATCAAGAATACAAAAAACAGAAAAATAGTTAATACAGGGTGCGGTGGCTCACACTTGTAATCCCGGCACTTTGGGAGGCCAAGGAAGGTAAATCACTTGAGGCCAGCAGTTTGAGACTAGTCTGGCTAACATGGCAAAAACTCATCTCTACTAGAAATACAAAAATTAGCCAGGTGTGGTGGCAGGCGCCTGTAATGCCAGCTACTCGGGAGGTGGAGGCAGGAGAATCACTTGAACCCGGGAGGGGGAGGTTACACTGAGCCAAGATCGCACCATTGCGCTCCAGCCTGGGCAACAGAGCAAGACTCTGTCTCATCCCCCAGCCCCCCAAAAAAGTTAATACAATTGGCCGTGTGATAAATAGATGCCAGACAAATACAGAATCTAAGAAAGCATGGTAAGAATAAGATTATAGGAATGAAATACATTTTTATATAAATTTTACTGTGAAATAAATATGCAGTCATGTAAATCCTACTGCTTCTATAGTTTATAGAAACATATATAGGGTATAAGTGTTCAGACAAATACTAGATTTATGTATTGAACAATGCAGTGATATTGTAGACTTAAACACATATAGTGAGATTTCACTATTTCTGATGAAACAGTTATGCAAGTCTACATTTTAGGTTGTGCTTGATTTGAGGGGGAAAAGCAGGGAGTATTTTAAACAATTAGTTTTCAATGGAATAAAGAATGTTGACATTCTGATAAGAGTTCCTTCATGAAATGCAATTACAATGACTGTTCATTATAATGCACTAATACACTGCAGTTACTTCATATAAAGAGGGTAAAGTTTCCTTAGAGTTTTTATAAATTATGTATTTTCTTTTTGAAAATAAAAAACCTTATCTTTTTTTTTTTTTTTTTTTTTGCATTTTAAGAATAGATTGCCTTAATCAAGAGATTAGAAGGTAGGATTGAGGAATTCTTTGTACCTGAACATGAAAAAGGAAACATGTTCAAAGTTCACTGCAGCAATGATTGTAATAACAAATGAGTGGAAATAATCCAAAAGTCTCTCAGTAAAGGAATTTATAAAATACTATCCAGACGTTAAAATAAGTAGATTACGGCTGGAAATGGTGGCTCACGCCTGTCATCCCAGCACTTTGGAAGGCCAAGGCAGGCAGATCGCTTGAGGTCAGGAGTTTGAGACCAGCTTAGTCAACATGGTGAAACCCTGTCTCTACTAAAAATACAAAAATTAGCTAGGCATGATGGTGCGCACCTGTAATCCCAGCTGCTCAGGAGGCTGAGGCAGGGGAATCACTTGAACCCGAGAGGCAGAGCTTCCAGTGAGCTGAGATTGCGCCATTGCACTCCAGCCTGGGCAACAGAGCGAGACTCAGTCTCCAAAATAATAATAATAATAATAATAATAATAATAATAAAATAAATAGATTACATCTATATCTTCTAACACAGCAAGAACTAAAAAACATAATGTTGAATGAAAATTGCACAAATATCATAGACTTGGCCAGGTGCGTCGGCTCACGCCTGTAATCCCAGCACTTTGGGAGGCTGAGGCGGGCAGATAACCTGAGCTCTCAGGAGTTCGAGACTAGCCTGGCCAACATAGTGAAACCCCATCTCTACTAAATATACAAAAATTAGCCAGGCCTGGTGGAGTGTGCCTGTAATCACAGCTACTTGGGAGACTGAAGCAGGAGAATTGCTTGAACCCAGGAGGTGGAGGTTGCAGTGAGCCGAGATCGTGCCACTGCACTCTAGTCTGGACAAGAGAGCAAGGCTCCGTCTCAAAAAAAAAAAAATCATAGACTAAAGATATCATACAGGCAAAATTTTAAAATCCATAAAACAATACTGGGAGGGTGAGATATGAGAAAGGAAAAAGAGAAGTAGGAAATTTTCATTGGTCATAATAATTTTATTAATAAAATTAATTAAGCTAATACATAAAATAAAAACTTTATTATATTTTTACTAAAAAGAAGAAAATTGAATTGAAGCAAATATAAAATGTCAATATTTGTTCATCTGCAAGGCTGGCTTATGGGAGTTTGTTACATATTGTACTTTTCAAAAAACTTTAATTAAAAAAACTACAAGCAAAACAAAAAAATAGATTGGCTTTATCTACAAAAAATGTAGGAATGCTCTTAGCATTATAAATTATTAGAATCAGCAGTGCATACAGTAATTTGGAAAGTTAATAGGCATTTCTAGAAAATGATCAGTTCTGATTTTGATCAATTGGAAGTGTCAAGAAAATGGACTAAAAAAAAAAAAAAAAAGAAAGAAAGAAAATCAACAAATACAAAATATCAAATAGGGCCAGGCTCATTGGTTCACACTTGTAATACCAGGGCTTTGGAAGGTCACGGCAGGAGGATCACTTGAGACCAGGAATTTAAGACCAGCCTGGACAACATAGTGAGACCCTATCTCTAAAAAAAAAAATTTTTTTTTAATTAGCCAAGCATGGTGGTGCATGCCTATAGTCCCAGCTACTTGGGAGGCTGAGACAGGAGGATCGCTTGAGCCCAGGAGTGTGAGGCTGGAGTGAGTTATGATTGCTCCACTGCATTCCAGCCTGGGCAACAGGGTGAGACTTTGTCTCTAAAAAGGAAAAAATATTAAATAAAAATGTATACTATATTTCTTTGAATCAAAACCATCTATGTTCCTTTTTTTTTGAGACGGAATCTCATTCTGTCGCCCAGGCTGGAGTGCAGTGGTGCAATCTCAGCTTACTGCAACCTCCGGCCTCCCGGGCTCAAGCAATTCTCCTGCCTCAGCCTCCCGAGTAGCTGGGACTACAGGTGCGCGCCACCACACCTGGCTAATTTTTCTATTTTTAGAAGAGATGGGTTTTCACCATGTTGGCCAGGATGGTCTCGATCTCCTAACCTCGTGATCTGCCCACCTCGGCCTCCCAAAGTACTGGGATTACAGGCGTGAGCCACTGTGCCCGGCCAAAACCATCTATGTTCTAATGCATCATTATTTTGCGTACCACAAAGGAGACAGGTGGAGGGAACACTGCCAACTGCCAACAATGACTATTAGATGTCATTAATCTAAAGATGAATCCACATTGCAGACATGTTCAAATGTAAAGCAAAACAAAACAAAGTACATATTAGAACTGGCAAAATGCAATAAGCATTTTGTACTGGATCTTCCATCACAAATTAGCCCAACAAAGCATGCACTGGATCTTTACCAAAAAAACTCACTAAAATTCTTTCATGAAGGAAGATCTAAATAAATGGAGTAATACACTGTATCTGCAGTTGGGATGACTTATTATTGTAAAGAGTTCCCTTTTTCCTATATTAATCTATAAATTTAATGCAATTCCAGTCAAAATTCCAAGGGAAGGTTTTTGTTGTTGTTGTTGTTGTTTTTTTTTTTTTTTTAGACAGAGTCTCACTCTATCACCCAGGCTGGAGTGGAGTGCAATGATGCAATCTCAGCTCACTGCAACCTCCGCCTCCTGGGTTCAAGTGATTCTCCTGCCTCAGCCTCCCTATAGCTGGGATTACAGGCTGCCATGCCCAGCTAATTTTTGTATTTTTAGTAGACGGGGTTTCACCATGTTGGCCAGGCTGGTCTTGAACTCCTTACCCCAGACGATCCACCTGCCTCGGCCTTCCAAAGTGCTGGGATTACAGGTGTGAGCCACCACATCCGGCCACAAGGGAAAGTTTTTAAGAGACCTGAATACTTTATTCTAAAGTTTATATAGAAAAATTAAAGTCTAAGTAAAGCAATTTCAGAAAAGAAGGGGAAAGGTAGGCTGTGTCAGAAGTGTATTCGTATACCAATATCACAAAGCCCTAATATAAGAGTTGCATAGACAAGGGATGATTTAACTCATGCTACAGGCTAAGAGACAGTTGGGTTGATATTGACAGCTAAACAATGCTACCAGTCATAGAGGTTCTTTGAGTTTTCCTGTCCTTATATCCTTAGGATATATACCTTTGTCCCCAGGTATGTTACCTCAGAATATTGTCTACATTCTAGGCAAGAAAAGAAGGAAAGGGAGCAGAGAAGAATGACTTTCTGTGAGATCTTTTTACTCAGGAAACAAAAATCACCCTAGGGAATTTTGTCTCCATCTCATTATTTATAACCTTACCACATGGCTAACCTCTGCTGCAAGGGTCTGAGAAAATGAATATTTTGGCTGAGTATATATATTGCTGTCCCAAACAAAACTGGGAGGCCAGTCCACAATGGTGGATGTTAAGTGCACATGCATAAGCAGAGAAGGTTGGTTCTGTTAGTGAGAATGAAAGAGAATGAATACTGAATCATAATTAGGAGAATCTGCTTTAAGAGAGGACTGTGTCTTCTAGTAAACAACACAACAATCAGTACACATCTGGCACAAGCCAAACAAACTAATTGTGGAATAGAATGACATAGGATGGGATGGGATGGAATGAAATAGAAAAGAATAGAAAACTCAAAATAGACACGTTTATATGGTAATTTGTTATTTGATAGAGGTGGCCCCACAAAACAGCAAGAAAGGGGTACATCGTTTAACAGATGGCATTTGGAAAATTGGCTCATTGTATATAGAAAAATAAAGCTGAAACTTTGTCACCCTATATATAAAGATGACTTCCAAATGGATCAAAGACCTAAATGTGAAAGGTAAAGCTATGAAGTGAACATAGAATATGTAGAAGAATATTTTTTGAGTACCTGGGGATGGAGAAGGACTTCTTAAGGTTCCATGAGAGGGTGGCTGAGCACAGTGGCTCATTGCCTATAATCCCAACACTTTGGGAAGCCAAGGTGGGAGGATCGCTTGAGGTCAGGAGTTCAAAATCAGCCTGGCCAACATGGCAAAACCCCATCTCTACCAAAAAATAAAAAATTAGCCAGATATGGGGGTATGCACCTGTAGTCCCAGCTACTCATGAGGCTGAGGCACGAGAATTGCTTGAACCTGGGAGGTGGAGGTTGCAGTGAACCGAGATCGCGCCACCGTACTCCAGCCTGAAAGACAGAATGAGGCCCTGTCTCAAAAAAAAAAAAAAAAAAAAAAAAAAAAAAAAAAAAAATTCCATGAGAGGGTAAAAAATAGGTGGATATGACCATATGAATATTAAGGATCATTATTCAATGAAGGACATGGTAGATAAGACTCACAATTGGATGATCACTTGGGAGAAGATAGAGCTTTCTGTGATGATGAAATGTTTTCTGTCTGTACTCTCCAATATGGTAGTCATTATCCACAGTGGGTTACCAAGCACTTGAAATGGGGATAGTGCAACTGAACAACTGAATTTTTAGTTTTAATTCATTTAAATTTAAATAGCCATCTGTGGCTAGTGGTTACCATATGGAGCAGTGCAGAACTAGGGTAATTTGAAGTACTCTAGCAGATCAATAAGAAAAAAATACAAGATTGTCCAATATAAAAATAGGTCAAGAATATAAATAGGTTTACAGAGGGGAAGCCCAAGTACATAGTTTTTAGGAAAAGATCCAAAATCACAAGTAAATAAGCAAAATACAAATTAAAACCATAAGATAGTATTGCTAAAATTGGAAAGTCATATGATCCCAAGTGTTAGTAAGGATGTGGGGAAGAGCAACCCTCATTTACTGCTGAAGGTTGGGGAGTAGTAGGCTTGTGCAGCCATTTTGGAATGAAGTATTTATATATCAAATAATCAATCAATCCTTCTCACCTTCCTTAGAACAACTCACACACAGACTGTTGAGGAGGTGAATGTGAAACTGAATACTTCCCTTGACCTCCTCACAGGACTAGCCAAAGGGTTGGCTCGTTTACTCAGCCCACAGCTTTCAAACCTTCATGGGACGGGGAGCATGCAGGTGACAGGGTACAGAGGCCAGGATGAGCACTTCTGGCCAATCGGCAGGAGCAGAACTCCATGCAGGCCTGCAGCAGCACCTACGGGTTGCCTGTGACTCCTGATGCCCCAGAGGGAGTGTTACAGTGTGTTCTCTTAGCTTTGCTGTCTGCAGACGGCTAAATGTTTCATAGCTCAGTGTGACAGTCCTCTGTATCCCAAGCTCTTGTTTGGTGTCCAGGAAGAATCAGGTCACACGAACAAATTGAAGGGTGGTGAGTGTGGAGGATTTTATTGAGTGGTGGCAGTGGCTCTCAGCGGGATAGGAGGCTGGAAAGGGGATGGTTTGGGAAGATGGTCTTCCCCTGGAGTTCGGTCTTCCCCGGCTGAACTCTTCTCTGAGATCTCACTGTCAAACCATCCCTCTGAAGTCAAGCTGCTTCTCTCTGATGTCCGGCTACTTCTTCTCTTCTTCCTTTTTCTGCCACTCTGCCACTCCACCACTGGGGCCTGTGGGGTTTTTATGGGTACAGGATGGGGGGGTGGGAAGGGACAGGATGGTTTTGGAAAAGGCAACATTCGGGCAGGAAAACAGGAATGCATGTTCTCACTTTGGGCCATGGGTCTAGGCTTGAGGGTGTGGCCCTCGCCGGGGACCACCCTCTTCTACCCAGTATTTCCCTGCCTCCTGTCCATATCACATGTACAAAGATGAAAGGCGCCCATCACATTTTTTTTTTGAGCCGGGGTCTTGCTCTGTTGCCCAGGCTATAGGTACAGTGGTATGATGAAGGCTCACTGCAGCCTCAACCTCCTCAAGGCTCCAGCAATCTTTCCACCTTAGACTCCTGAGTACCTGGGACCACAGGCATGCACTAACACACTTGGCTAATTTATTTTTTATTTTTATGTTTGGTAGTGATTGGGTCTCCCTATGTTGCCCAGGATGGTCTTGAACTCCTGGGCTCAAGAAGTCCTCCCAACTCAGTCTCCCAAAGTGCTGGGATTACAGGCATGAGCCACCATGGCCCACAACATTAAGACAGTAGAGATTTAGAGGCAATGTAAGTTTATCGTGGGTGGGAATGGAGACGTTAAATCTGATGGAGGTATACTATGGAATACTCTGTTACAGTCAGAAATAATGAACCAGAGTTACATACAACAACATGAAGAGGGCTGGGAAGTCTAGTATTAGGTGAGAAGGGTAAGAAATAGAGTGAGATGTGATAGTATGATCCTATGAACACGGGTTTCCAAAATCAACTCACCCAGAAATAGTTATATATTATTCAAAGATGTTTATATAACCAAGGCCATATATCAAACACATTACTCTTGCTTGGTACCTACTGACAATTTTGCACCATGAAGTAGAGGGTGAAAGGGAAGTGGGGGGCAGGGATCAGGGGGAAAAAGAGAAAAGGCTACTGCAACAGGAGTGATGATTATATACCATAAAGGAAAAGAAAGAATTATCTTAACCCTCAAACCTGTTATAGAACTGAAATGGGTTCTACTAGCCCGGCACCGTGAGACCAGATATCCACATGGTGGTTTGCAGCACAAGAAAGTGTTTTATTGGCTGGGCGCCAAGCAAGGAGGCTCAGGTAGCTAAGCTAACGCTTAAACCTTGACCTTCCCTATGACTAGCAGGTAAGGGTTTGTAAAGCAGGGGTAAATTTCAGGAAAGCAGAAGCTATAGGCAAAATAATAAATCAATGATTTATGGTCAAAACCATAAATCAAGGTTACACATTGGTTTTGGCCTTAAACTACAGGATATCTTGAAGCAGGGGCTTATAGGTCATAGACAGATTCAAAGACTTTCTGATTTGCAATTGGTTTGAGGAGGTTTAATAATTTGGGGTCAGCAGAAAAGAATGTTAGGTCCAGCTCATGGGTGTGACTTTCTCCACGCCCCGCGGGAAGAAATTTAGAACAAAAGATGGTGGTCAGAGTTCAGGTCCCAGATCTCACTTATCTGAGGTCTACGTGCAAGTGGATGTGCAAGCAGATCTGTTTGGTGAGGGTTCGGTTTCTGAAAAACAATTTGGAGACATATGTTACAATGTTATCTTTGGTTTGTATATGGGAACCAAATATCCCTTGATTCTAGCTTCCTTGGCTCTTGCTTTAGGCTACCTTCTTGCGTATCAAGTTGCTTATTTACTTCTCAGGGCTAACTAGGTGCATGGAACTTGAAGGAACTCAAGATTTTCCTTAATTTCCATGCTTCGGGGGGGCCCACAGGCCTCTAAGGAGGTCCTTACTCCACCTCACATCTGATGTCCAAGGGAGGAGAGAACAAAATATGGTCCAGTATGTGAATTTCCTAGATCTTTTAAGGACTATGTATGGCTTTCTTGATACTGTGCATATTTTTTGAGCTAAATAGAAGCATGTTCTGTGTTCTGCTGCCTCTTTTATGTCAGTGCTTGCTTTAAACATAAGCATGTTTATAATTCATCATATTGGGCTCTGCTCATTTCTATAAACTCTACCAGCTGCTGTTGCTTTGGCACAACAGAGTATTTTATGTTCCACTGAAGTATTTCCCCGACGAACATAATGCTTTATGAAACCTGTATTGCAGAAAATGTCTGAATGTTGAATTGAAACCATGAGAACTGAAGAGTGAATGGGCCAAGATCAGAGCTTGTGACAATCCACAGGTGGCCCTGGATGCAGGTTTAGATACTATTCTTTCAGACAATGTTCTCAGCCGTGTGCATCATTCAATCCTCCACATCTGAAATGATTTGCATAACCATGTTGCTGGGCCTGGGACAAAATTCCTATGGCAGTGTTGAAGCTTTTTCAGATTCTCATTCTCTCCCCTCTTTTTTTTTTCTATCTTTTAGAATTCTGCAAGAATGGATTTGTGTGGGGTTTTCTTTTCTGTAGAAATTGATGTTGTATGTCTTTCATAAGTGTTCAGAGCTGAGAAAGAAAGGGATTGGATACTGTTGTATTTTACTGTGCCTTCTATAAGACATTTCAACAATCTCTGTAAATTAGTTTATCTTGTTTTTTATTGATTTCTTAAATAAATTAATTATCTATCCCAAAAGAAGGTGTGACATTAATTTCTTTTCTTTTTTTTTTTAAGTGCAGTGGCATGATCATAGCTCACTGCAGCCTCAACCACCAGGTTCAAGCAATCCTCCCACCTCAGCCTACTGAGAAGCTGGGACTACAGGAATGCACTACCACACTGGGCTAATTTTTTTATTTTTAGTAGAGACAGGGTCTCACCATGTTGTCCAGGCTGGTCTGAAACCCCTGGGCTCAAGTGATCCTCCTGCCTTGGACTCCCAAAGTGTTGGGATTACAGGTGTGAGCCACTGTGCCCTGCAACACATTAATTTCAAAACTATATCTTTAAAATAATGCATATTGTGTCTATATGGATTGCCAAACTACAGGGACAAGAACAGTTATTTCATTTCATTCCTTATAAAGCTTCCCTCTTCTCCGAAATAACTATGCTGGCAATACCAGTATGTCAACAGAAATTTTAGGTATATAAATTCCTTTTTATTTATCACCCCCATTATTACTAATGTCACTCTACCTTCAAAAGCAAAATCAAATTGAAAAGTAGCACATATCTGACTTAGGCTATTGAAAACTTTTAACTACTTACATTTCAGATAATAAATGAGCCTCAGCAACTAATCACACTCAGAATCTGAAAAATAAATAAACTTAGTTTCTTAACTATAAATTATTTTGCCCCAAGCCAAAGATATTTTTATCTTCCAGAGATATTATAATCTCCCAAGCCAAGGAAAGAAAAAAATGTTAGAAAGAATCAAATACATGACTGCATTTTGAAAGATTTTTAGGAAATGTTTTTACCTGCTGCAGACTAACTACCTTTAGACATCAGTTACTACACTTGCATGGGAGGAGGATCTTTGTGATGTTTATGTTTATTTTCTCTTTGTCACTTATTCATTCATGTCATTAAGCATATATATGTACATATGATATATATGACATAGATACGTATACATAAAATATACCTATATATTTTTTGCTATGTGCCAGGCATTGTTCGAGGCCCTGGGAATGCAATGCCCAAGAGTCTTTATACCTCAAATCCAGAGAGGGGAAACAGACAAGCAATGTAAATAAGGTGTCATAAGTGCTCCATTAAGACAAATAGAAAGTACTATGGGAGCTCATAGCAGAGGCACCAGATTAGGATTAGACCAGACTAAATGTTCAAGGCAGGCTTACTGGATAAAGGGATATTTACACAGAGCCCCAAAAGATGAGACAGATTCAGTCCTTGGAAAACAACGGCTGAAGAAAAATACGTTCCAAGCATAGAGAGGTATAGCAGGGACTAGCAGGAGATATGGATGAAGGGAGAAAGTTACAAACAGATGCATGATATGATTAGATGAACATTCCAGGAACATCACTCTGCCTGGAGAAAGGACACACAGGACAATTACATCTGTCAGGAAACCAAACAAAGGCTGAAATACAATAATGCAGTAAGGATAGAAAGAGAATTTACATAAAAGGCAAATTCACAGGTCAATTAACTGTCAGAGTGGGGATGGGGAGAGTGGTTGATCACAGCCCTTGAATTTTAGACATACTAGTGAACAATCATATGGTGGGCTACTGTATTAGTCAGAATCATTGATGCTAACAGCTGTTATGACTCAAAATCTCAGTGGCTTAGCACAACAAAATGTTTATTTCTGTCACCTCACAGTCCAAAGTTGAGCTGGGAGAAGGTGGGTTCTGCTCCACACAGTCATTCATATCTCCATGTTTTCTCCCTGGATTCAAGCATTCAAAAGACATTATCAGGCTTTTGTCCCCTCCGCTCCCTGGCTTTTTTTTTTTTTTTTTTTTTTTGAGATGGAGTTTCACTCTTGTTGCCCAGACTGGAGTGCAATGGTGCGATCTCGGCTCACTGCAACCTCTGCCTCCTGGGTTCAAGTGATTCTCCTGCCTCACCCTCCCGAGTAGCTGGGATTACAGGTGCACAATACCACGCCCAGCTAATTTTCAAACAGAGACAAGGTTTCTGTTGGTCAGGCTGGTCTTGAACTCCTGACCTCAGGTGATCCGCCCACCTCGGCCTCCCAAAGTGCTGGGATTAGGGGCATGAGCCACCGCGTCTGGCCCTGCCCCTTCCTTCTTATTCTCAGCTCTGCCTTCCTCTCCATTGGTTTACCCCCAGGGAAGCTCTCTCCTTATGGTGGCAAGGATGGGACCCCAGCATCTCCACTCAAATGATCTCTAGTGCAGCAGTTCCCAACCTTTTTGGCACCAGGGACTGGTTTCATGGAAGACAATTTTTCCATGGATGGTGTTTGGGGGATGGTTTGGGGATGAAACTGTTCCACCTCAGATCATCAGGCATTAGATTTTCCTAAGGAACATGCAACCTAGATCCCTCATATGCGCAGTTCACAATGGGGTTCACCCTTCTATGAGAAGTTAATGTCACCACTGAACTGATAGGAGGCAGAGCTTAGGCAGTAACACTCACTTGCCTGCTGCTCACCTCCTGCTGTGCAGCTGGGTTCCTTACAGGCCACAGACTGGTACCTGTATGGGGCCCCAGGGGCTGGGGAACTCCTGCTCTAGTGTATCATCTCCGGAGATAAGCTTTCCCCAACCATTCTCTAAGCATCTCTAATAATCCCTGCAAAAGGATTCCGGACTTCCTTGGGTCAGATAACCACCTAGGGCCAGTCATAGTCCAAGTGGATGAAGAACGTGATTGGCCAGCCTGAGTCACACCCCAGAGGCAGAGGAGATCTGATGATTGGTAGCTCCATCAGATGTGGGAGGAGGAGTTCCTGAGAGGAACAGAGAAAGAAAGGCTCTAATACCAGAAGGCAGGGGTAAGTAGCTGCAAAAACAACAGCCATCACCAAAGCTATATAAGTTTTAATTTCCCATCAAATTTTGGTTTAGGATCTTAGCAGAACTGAAGGGTAGAAAACCAACCTATGGAATTTTAAGTTAGGAGTGCCCAACGAGCAACCTGCTCTGCTCTCATGCTATGAAGTATGATGACTAAACATTTCCATTGTGTAAGTCTAGAATGTCACATTTTTTTTTCATATCTGTATGTTCATTGGTGTTTTATCTTTGAAACAACATGGTTTTACTCCAGTCTTTAGCCTGTACTGAGGTTTATGGGTCTCCTGGAGAAAAGCTAAGTTTAGTGTAAAATTTGTTCTGTCTTCAATCACAAGGGAAAAACAATCTGCCCTAGCAAACCCTGTGGGAATATGATTTATGAGTGCATGCTTAGGTGTTTTATTACTACATATCATAACTTTTATTAGTGCTTCTATTAATATTGCCAGTCATGAGCGATAAAATTGACTCTGAGTGCATCCACAGGCTTTTATAAACCTCTTTCTGAATCACTGGTTTTTCTGTAAAACATAAAACATTTTGGTAAAAAACAAAAAGTGGCAATTCACTTGGTTTTGGCTTAGCACTTGCATTTTCTAGGAGTGGAATCATAGCTGCTCAGAACTGTGGGAGCTCTCAGAAGTCATCTGACCTCATTCTCTATTTCTCTGTCAGTGGAGGGTAGGCACTCTGTACACTTAGTGGAACGAATGAATCTCCACTATGGCATCACACTGCTATTAAGCTTATTACCTCACAACAGCCCAGGTTTTCATGTGATTGTTTTATTTTGTTTTTGAGACAAATTCTTTTTTTTTTTTTTTTTAAACAGAGTCTCACTCTGTCACCCAGGCTGGAGTGCAGTGGCATGATCTCTGCTCACTGCAACCTCCACCTCCTGGGTTCAAGCAATTCTCCTGCCTCAGCCTCCCAAGTAGCTGGGATTACAGGCATGCACCATCACGCTGTACTAGCCAGGGTTCTCTAGAGGGACAGAACTAATAGGAGATCTATCTATCTAAATATTTATAATATATATATCTCCTACTATATATAAACATAAACATATATCATATTACATATAATATATAAACATATCTCACATAATATATGAGATATAAACATATCTCACATAATATATGAGATATAAACATATCTCACATAATATATGAGATATAAACATATCTCACATAATATATGAGATATAAACATATCTCACATAATATATGAGATATAAACATATCTCACATAAAATATGAGATATAAACATATCTCACATAAAATATGAGATATAAACATATCTCATAAAATATGAGATATAAACATATCTCACATAATATATGAGATATAAACATATCTCACATAATATATGAGATATAAACATATCTCACATAATATATGAGATATAAACATATCTCACATAATATATGAGATATAAACATATCTCACATGAGATATAAACATCTCACATAATATATAAACATATCTCACATAATGAGATATAAACATCTCACATAATATATGAGATATAAACATCTCACATATGAGATATAAACATATCTCACATGTGAGATATAAACATATCTCACATGTGAGATATAAACATATCTCACATGTGAGATATAAACATATCTCACATGTGAGATATAAACATATCTCACATGTGAGATATAAACATATCTCACATGTGAGATATAAACATATCTCACATGTGAGATATAAACATATCTCACATGTGAGATATAAACATATCTCACATATGAGATATAAACATATCTCACATATGAGATATAAACATCTCACATATGAGATATAAACATCTCACATATGAGATATAAACATATCTCACATATGAGATATAAACATCTCACATATGAGATATAAACATATCTCACATATGAGATATAAACATATCTCACATATGAGATATAAACATATATACGAGAAAGGAACATACAACATGAGCTATAAACATACATCATATGAGCTATAAACATACATCATATGAGATACAAACATATACCACATATATGAGATATAAACATATATCATATATGAGATATAAACATATATCATATATGAGATATAAACATATCATATATGAGATATAAACATATATCATATATGAGATATAAACATATATCATATATGAGATATAAACATATATCATATATATGAGATATAAACATATATATATGAGATATAAACATATATCATATATATGAGATAAACATATCTCATATATAGGAGATATAAACATATATCATATATAGGAGATATAAACATATATCATATATAGGAGATATAAACATATATATAGGAGATATAAACATATATCATATATAGGAGATATAAACATATATCATATATATGAGATATAAACATATATCATATATATGAGATAAACATATATCATATATATGAGATAAACATATATCAGAGATATAAACATATATGACATATATGAGATATAAACATATAACATGTTTGATATATAAACATATATATGATATATAAACATAAACATATCATATATGATATATAAACATATGATATATAAACATATATCATATATGATATATAAACATATGATATATAAACATATATCATATATAATATAAATATATAAACATATATATAATATATATATAAAAAAGAAGAGTTTATTAAGTATTAACTCGCATGATCACAAGGTCCCACAACAGGCCATCTGCAAGCTGAGGGGCAAGGAAAGCCAGTCCGAGTCCCAAAACTGAAGAACCTGGTGTCCGATGTTCAAGGGCAGGAAGCATCCAGCATGGGAGAAAGATGTAGGCTGAGAGGCTAAGCCAATCTAGTCTTTTCACGTTTTTCTGCCTGCTTTATATTCTAGCCACACTGACAGCTGATTAGATGGTGCCCACCCAGATTAAGTGTGGGTCTGCCTTTCCCAGCCCACTGACTCAAATGTTAATCTCCTTTGGCAACACCCTCTCACAGACACACCCAGGATCAATACTTGCATCCTTCAATCCAATCAAGTTGACAGTCAGTATTAACCACCACGCATGCCCAGTGAATTTCTGTATTTTTAGTAGAGATGGGGTTTTGCCATGTTGGCCAGGCTGGTCTTGAACCCCTGGCTTCAAGTGATCCATCTGCCTTGGCTTCCCAAAGTGCTGGGATAACAGGAGTGAGCCACTGTGCCCAGCCGACATGTTCTAATCATCAGAAATTTGTTCTTTTTTTTCCTTTGAGCCTGTATTAGGCCATTCTTGCATTACCAAAAAGAAGTACCTAGACTCGGTAGTTTCTAAATAAGAGATGTAATTGGCTCACGGTTCTGCAGGCTGTACAGGAAGCACTGTGGCATCTGCTTCTGGGGAGGCCTCAGAAAACTTTTACTTATGGTGGAAGGCAAAGGGAGAGCAGGCACTTCACATGGTGAAAGCAAGAACAAGAGTGTGAGGTGGGGAGTGCCACACACTTTTAAATGACGAGATCTTGCGAGAACTCACTATCATGAAGACAGCACCAAGGGGATGGTGTTAAATTATTCATAAGAAATCCAGCCCATGATCCAGTCACCTCCCACTAAGTCCCACTTCCAATACTGGGGATTATAACTCAACATGAGATTTGAGTGGGGGAGACAGAGCGACACCGTATCAGAGCCCCACAGAATGAGCCTGCATAGGATGACGGGTCTCATTTTCAGATTACCCTAGGTTCCCTGAGGCTTTTCTCCTCCAGGCTTCATATCCTCAGTTCTGTCCAACTTCCCTCACATGCCATCGTTTCCACCGTCCCCTCTATCTTGATCACTTTACTGTGGCCATGTTTCAGTCCTCTTTGGGCAAGGTTGTTCACTGTATTATAAATCTACCTGTGCTTCTGTCTTCTGGTTCCCATTCTTAAATCTTATTCATGATATTTTAGGGGACTGTCCAGTTATTTGCTGAAGTCCAGATACCTATTTCAACAGCCTTTGTCTGACCAAGACAAATTATCAAAAAAATAAATGAGTTTTGCTTTGCTTGTTTGAGACAGGGCCTCACTCTGTCATCCAGACTGGAGTACAGTGATGTGATCTTGGCTCACCACAACCTCCGCCTACCAGGCTCAAGCAATTCTCCTGCCTCAGCCTCCTGAGTAGCTAGGATTACAGGTGGACGCCACTACCGCCTGGCTAATTTTTGTATTTTTAGTAGAGATGGGGTTTTGCCATGTTGGCCAGGCTGGTCTCGAACTCCTGACCTCAAATGATCCACCTATCTGGGCCTCCCAAAGTGCTGGGATTACAGGTGTGAGCCACCTGCCCAGCCTGAGATCAGTTTTGTCTGGAATGTTCTTCATGTAAAACATTAAGGTTGCCAATCTATAATTTGCAGCATCCTCTTTCTTCCTTCTTTAAATGAAATTGAGACTCTTCCCTGACTTTGATCATCTGATCCTTTTCCCTTTTTCATGAGCCATCAAAGGCTATTATAAGCTTTCATGGATCTTATCACAGATCCTGTCAATATCCTTGGGTGTAATTGTGGCTGGATAATATTTTGAGATATTACCTGAGAAATCCTTCTCTGAATTTTTTACTCTTTGCCTTTTATTCATTTAGTCAATGCATTCATTGCCTCAGGGAAAGACTGTTACAGCAGAAAACCAAAGAAAGAGCTTCTAAAATTTCTGAAGCTTATGCTTTTAGATTAAAAAAAAAAAAAAAGCTAGGCCTAGAGATAACGTAAGCACAAAAATTTAATGGGGGAAAATGAGTTACGGGCAGTGTCTGCACTGCTTTTCCTGGTCCTCTGCTTCCCTTCAGCTCCACCCCTGGTCCACTGAGCTATGGAAATTTGTTCAGACTATGGGAAGACAGAGGAGAAATACTCAAGACAGTTGGAAATCCAAGAACAGGAGAGAATGTGGGCATCCCTGGTGAATAAGGCAAGGCTTGAGGGTTTTCTCCTGCCCAGGAGCAGAATGAGTGCAAATGTCCACATGATGTATCCCAGCAGCCCAAGACAACCTCACAAGGCCCTGCTCTCCCCAATGCAGTGGGGGGCAGGGGGTGGCAGAATGATTTCCTGTAAGCCTGAGGGTAGCATACAAGTGGTGAAAGTCATGCAAAGATGAGGACTTAAAACAGAAATGTATGAGTACTAGGAAGAAAAACCTGCATTACTTCTTACAGCGGATACTGCAGCACTTCATCCAGAGTTGCTCTATAGGGTCGATGCATCTAACTCCAAGCTGCTGGGGATATTAGCTGCAGACCATAATTTCTTTACCCAAAGTCACACCCTTCCCAGTACTCACTGATGCAGGAATAAAATGGCCCACTTCTCCAGCCTCAATGTGGGACAACTCTGAAGAGCCATCCCCAACTCTGGAACTCCCAGAAGGATCAGCTGGGACCTCAGCTGCAGCCACACTGTAGGAAAGCTTCTTATTTGGTCAGTCCTACCTGCCCCAACTCCTTCCAGCTGTATTTTCTAAGAACTCTCCCGAACAAATTTTCTCAGCTCTCCTTAATTTTGTTGCCAGGGAATTCATCAAAGATATCTGCTCACCTGAGACAATAGCTTGAAGATTTCATAATTCTGCTCCAAACATAACTTTTCCAGGTGCAGAGATAAATTATTTTAGAGAATCATGGTTTGCACTATTATTCTTTTCTTCTTTATTCATCTTTGGCTTCAGTTCTCACACAGCAATTTTACTTCTACTCTTTCCTACCAGATGATGATTATTAAAGTGAAGCAAAGTAGGAATGGAATGTTTTAATCTTTATTGCTTGTTGCCATCATTGTCCAAACATTGGACCAATGTATCCTGGCCATCTACTTTTGGGTAAACTAAAAAAGACCTCTTGTTTTCGTCTTTAGCATTTTTCAAAATATCTCATTCTAAAATTTTAACTTTTCTTTTTCAATCTTATACACTTGAATAGTTTTATATCTTAAGATGAATGACGACTTCAGGGTCCTAAGCCAGTTTACAAAAGCCTCCTTTGTATAATAAGTCCTACCTACATAGTCTACCATCTCACTATAGAATGTAGGGGTAGTTGGATCCTTTTATTTTATTTGCAGACTTGGAAGCTTCCACTAAAACTGACAGAGTCTCATTTACTGTCCTGTTACATTGCAATAACCTAAATAACTGTGATCAAATGAGTGTTTAAATCATATCTATTACAATGGAAAACTATATAACCCCTAAATGTGTTGAGGGTGATTTATGGGTTCTAACATGAAATATGTTTTGTAAGTAAAGGAATAGGTTATTGCTGAATAGTTTTCAGCAAACAGGTTTTTTAAAAATAAAGTTATGTGTTTAATGTGTATAAATATATGTATGTTTGCATATACATAGAAAATGTTAGGAATAATGCACAAAAATATTCACAGTCATTATATCTGGGGCATGGAATTATAGAAGTTCAGAGGTTCAGAGGATGCTATGGTTTGAATGTTTGTTCCCCTCTTAACTCATGTGTTGGAAGCTTAATCCCCAATGCAACAGCACTGGGAGATGGGGCTTAATGGGAGGTGTTTAGGTCATGAGGGATCGCCCTCATGAATAGGTTAATGCCATTAGAAAAATGGCCTGCAGGAGTTGGTTTGCTGTCTCGGTCTTCTGCCATATGAGGATATGATGGTCCTCCCCTCAGATGACACAGTGTTCTAGGTGCCATCTTGGAAGCAGAGAGACCAGGCCCTAACCTGCCAGTGGCTTGCTCTTGGACTTTCATCCTCCAGAACTGAGAGAGAATAAATTTTCATTCTCTATAGATTACTCAGTCTGAATCTTCTGTCATAGCAGCACAAAACAGACTAGAGGGGAATATTTTTTATTTAATATAAATTATTTCCTTTAATAAGAATTATCTCTTTAATAAAACATTTAATAATTTTATCGATTTAATTTTCTTAAGTATTATTTGAATTTTAAAATAACTGGCCAGGCGTGGTGGCTCATGCCTGTAATCTTAGCACTTTGGGAGGCCAAGGTGGGCAGATGACTTGAGGTCAGGAGTTTGAAACCAGCCTGGCCAACATGGTGAAAATCCATCCATACTGAAAATACAAAAAAAATTAGCCATGTGTGGTGGCAGATGCCTGTAATCCTAGCCACTCAGGACGCTGAAGCAGGAGAATCGCTTGAACCCAGGAGGTGGAGGTTGCAGTGAGCCGAGATCACGCCACTGCACTCCAGCCTGGGTGACAGAGTGAGACTCTGTCCAAAAATAAATAAAATAACCAATCATTATTTTTATAAATTACAAAGACAGAAAAAGAACATCTTATTGGGAAAGTACACTGTATGCCATGTTCTGCTTTTGTTTTGAAGTTGACTTTCCAAGACACTACCCTGAAAGAAAATATGCATTCTACTGTCAGTCCTACTACTAGCCAATTTAGATGCAGAAGTAGGCTATTCAAGAGGGAGCATTATTTTATTGCTTTTAAAATTAACCTAATAATTTAAAAATATTTCTAAATTAAAAAATAACCCATCACACATAAGTAAATTATGTAGCATAATATGAACCTCTATGAACCTATTTCTCACAAAACCTTCAATTTGAATGAATACCATTCATTCACCTATGTGCTTTTCCCTATTCCATCTATGCAACCATTAGCCTGAATTTTGCATTTATCATCCCCTCACCTTTCAAAAAATGTAGGTTTTCATATGCCTGAGCATTGTTTTGTTCGTGTTGGTTTTTTTAGTTTATGGCGATATCATACAGTATCAGTCTGTTGGGAGTTCTTTTCCACTCAAAATTGTGTTCCTAAGATTCATCCATGTGTGTAGCTATAGTTCATTAACTGCTGTATTTCGCTGGATAAATATATCAAAACTTACTTATTTCACATCATTGGGTTTTGAGAGTATTTCCAGTTGTTTTTAGCATTCCAAATATGTGCAAATTTTCCTAGAATGTACGTCTAGGGGTAGAGTTTTAGGTCACAAGTTATTTCAATGTGTAACTTTACAAAAAAACTGCTAAATTGGTTTTGAAAGTGATTTTATAAATTTACACATGCATTATAATGTATGAGAGTTCACAATGATTCATATTCTCACATTTGGCTTTGTTAGATCTTTAGTCTAAGGGATATAAAATAGAACCTCAATGTGGTCTTAATTTGTACTTCCTTGATTACTAAGCAGGTTCAGCACCTACTTACATGAGATTTGGCTGGCTGGCTTTCTTCTATAAAGTGCCTGTTCGTAGCTGTGTCCCCAAAGTGCCTCTTCCGTTGTAGGCACTCCCTAAATGTTTGCTGAATAAATGTAGCATGTAGCAAAGTAAGACTTAGGATATGGACTTGCTAATTTAAGAAAGATGTTCTTTTTTACCGGGCACCACAAGCTCTACTTCCCTAACCTTGTAATTTAATAAGTCTCATTATATAGCCAATTTAGTTAACTGACCAATAACTGATTCTTTTGCATAATTGATTTATTTCAAAAAGTGTTCACGGAATTATTGTAAAGATGATTTTGCATAAGATATTACTTACCCTTGGTGAAGCAGTATTTTGCTTCTATTAATTAATTTTTTTTTTTTGAGACAGAGTTTCGCTCTTATTGCCCAGGCTGGAGTGCAATGGTGCAATCTCGGCTCACTGCAACCTCTGCCTCCCAGGTTCAAGCGATTCTCCTGCCTCAGCCTCCCGAGTGGCTGGAATTACAGGCACGCACCACCACACCTGGCTAATTTTGTATTTTCAGTAGAGAAGGGGTTTCTCCATGTTGGTCAGGCTGGTCTTGAACTCCTCACCTCAGGTGATCCATCCGCCTCGGCCTCCCAAAGTGCTGGGATTACAGGCATAAACCACCATGCCTGGCCTCTATCATTTAATTTTAATGGCAGCAGAGAAGTTCTAAATTTTGTTCTAGTGACTGAACAACTCAAACAGTGCTGCTGTTTTCAGAGTACTGAGCATTTTCTTCAGAAAAACATGAAATATTGAATCCAACGTTGGCAGTGATGCAAGATTTCTCTCAGCCCCTTCGCCAGACTCCCAGCAGGGGCACCCTGTCTACTTGGCCTGCTGTGCTCAACCCCTTGCGGCAGGGAGCACATCAGTAAACAAGTGTGGGATCCAGGCGGCCACTCCACCGACACAGGAGCAAACTCCGTGCAGGGTCTGCAGCCAGACCAGGCAAAGTTATGTCCAAGAAAAAGTGTAAACAGCTATTCCTGACTGCTCATCACTGTTGTGTACTAATACTTAACAGATATGTCATGAGGCATCAAATTTATGAAAAATTAATACAACTTAAAATTCAGAAAAATGTTATCTGTTAATTTTTATGAAATCTTTTTGTGTTTCTGAATTAGAAATAGATTATTGTTACAGGATCTCTGGGGTGTCAATTTTTCTGGCCAGAAACCTCTATGGCCATGGTGCCTGAATTCTTGTCCTCCATCCAGGGAAGAATGAGGTATGCAAACAAGTGAAGGGTGAAGAAGAGTTTTATTGTGTTAGAACAGCTCAGAGGAGTGGGTGGCTCCTCTCTGTAGGCAATTATCCCATTGGGTGTTCAGCTCTCAGCTGAGAGAAGGCCCTGGAAAGAGTGGCTCCTCTCTGCAGGCAAGTCATTCAGATGTCTGCAGGTCTCTGAAGCTCTCAGCAGAGGGCAGCTCCTCTCTGCTAACAGTTTCTCTCTGCAGGTGGTCGCCCATCATCTCCAGTTATCAGTAGAGTACTCCTCTCTGCAGCTGGTCATCCCATCATCCTCTGCCCTGCTCTGGCTGAGCCCAGGGCTTTTATGGACCTCAGAGAGGAGGAAGTACATGCTGATTGGTCCATAGGCAGCCATGAGCAGCACAGAAGAGCATGAGTCCCCACTCCTGTTGGAGGGACTGGCAGCCACTGGCAGCCTGGTCCCCAGTCTTCAGGACCTCCCTGGCTGGAAGGTGGGGACTTACTGGGGACTCACCCCTTCCATTCAGGACTCTGTCTGAACAGGTACCCCTGAACCTGCAGGGATGGGGGTTGGGGGGGTCCTTCCTGGGACCCCTGAGGGCACAGGCTGCAGAGATTCCCAGGTTCTACACCTGGGAGGGCGGTCGCGGCTGCACCCGCGAGCTCCCACCCCATCAACTTGGAAGGGGCAGGGCTCCTGCTTGTCCACAGCTCCTGCCTGCTTCCTGGAGCAGGAGACCCAGATCTGCGGCTGTGGGTGCGGCAGCTGCAGCTGCACCCAGGAGGGCAGATCCTGCCTGTTCCTGGCTCCCCCAAAAACACAGGGAAGCTTGGATCCACAGCTGCACTTTGAGGAGCCCAGGAGGGCGGGGCTCCTGCCTGCTCCCTAGAGCAGGAGGGTCTACAGCTGCGGTTTGGGTGGCTGCAGCAGCACTGGGAGTTCCTGTCCCAACTCAGAAGGAGAAGGGCTCCCCCTGGCTCCATGGAATATGCAGCCCCAGCCACACTTCCCTGCTGGCATCATTATTACACATTTTTAAGTGGGTAGGTATTCCACAGAAATATGTTTTTAAAACCACCCTTCAGATAGTCCAGATAGGAGACTATCTGATAGGGAATAAATTAAAAAGTCAAAGGTGGGCATGGTGGTACACCTGTAATCTCAGATACTCTGGAGGCTGAGGTGGGAGGATTATTTGAGCTCTGGTGTTTGACGCTGCAGTGAGCCATCACTGTGCCACTGCACTCCAGCCTGGGTGACAGTGAGACTCCATCTCTTAAAAAAAAAAAAAGGAATTAGCAAAAAAGGTCAAACAAGGATAAGGATTTTACTATTTGTCTTCTCCAGCATTTCTTCTAAAGTCATGGAGTGTACTGCTCAATTTCCCCTCAAGAAAGAATGTACAGTTTAGCTGTAAAGAATGCAAATTAGCTGATAAGCTCCATCTGTCAGTTCCTTCAGGCTGTGTGCTTCAGCTTTCAATGCAAGGCCACACCCCTAGGGAAGTCCCTGCCAATGACTGAGCAGGGCCAGGGTACCAGCCATTTCTGCCCTTAGTGGGTGTCCTCATGGGCAGTCTTCGCTCCTAAGCTCCTCCTGTTAGTCAAGACTCAGTTCTGCATCATGGTCTGAGGTTCTCTATGCCCAGTACTGCTTCCTCCACAATTCATTTCTAAATTGTTTCGTTACCCTCCAATAAACCTTTTACATTCCTGTCTCAGCATCTGCTTCCCAGAGTACCCAAATGACACAACTTTTCTGTAGCAAAGGCTTTAATTAAAACACTAGCTGGGCCAGGTGCGGTGGCTCATGCCCGTAATCCCAGCACTTTGGGAGGCGAGGTGGGCGGATCACCTGAGGTCATGAGTTCAAGACCAGCCTGGCCAACATGGTGAAACCCCGTCTCTACTAAAAACACAAAAATTAGCCAGGTGTGGTGGCATGCCTCTGTAATCCCAGCTACTAGAGGAAGGAGAAATGCTTGAACCCAGGAGGCAGAGGTTGCAGTGGGCTGAGATCACGCCATTGCACTCCAGCCTGGACAATTAACAGTGAAACTCCGTCTCAAAAAAAAAAACACTACTGGTAGCATTTTCTTTCACTGACATGCATGTACAGCATGTATTTGGCTAAATACACAGAAAAACTATTAGTACATTTTAAAATTGAATTTTGGATAGAGTGGTGACTGGACTTAAGAGAACACAGTGTTCCTATCACCTTCGACCATGGGTTTGAGAAATTTATGCTTAGCTTGAAAATGTTTAAAAAAAAACAAACCTTCTAATCAATGTAAAAAAACTCTTGACATTGTTAGTTTATGACAGTGATACTAATTACTAACATATATTCAGTATTATATGCAGGAAATGTGCTAAGCATTGTACATACATTAGCTCACTTAGTTCTAGAGGCTTATGTCTAAACAATATTAACTCAGGAATTAGTTAATTGCTCTTAAGAGTTTCAGCTTTAGCCAGGAAGTGCATTAGCGTTGGATCTGGGAATTGCTATCTTGGCTGTATAATGAAAATATTCATTCAAATGTTAATGTATAACGGTGGATCTTGGGAAGAGAAATGGTCTTTACTAGCTTAGGCCAATAAAGTGTGTACCATAGGAGTAATTATGAATTTTCCAACTGCATTATACATTTAGAGAAATACTCTTCTCTGTGAGAAAACAACTTTTAAAATTGTGGCTTTGATAATTATGATATGGTAAATATGTTTGATTTATTCCATTTCTAGCCATGTATTTATTTTGAATTCTGACTCACTGATTTACAAGATGAGATATGAAAAAGTATTATTCTTACATCAGGGAGTATCAAAGATGGGAAAAGGTGCCTGAGGGCAGTCAGCACTATCAGATCCCAACGTGGGGACCACTGGCTATTTTGAATAGATGTGAATTTTGTCAAATGCTTCTTCTATGTCAATTGATATTATCGTATGATTTCTCTTCTTCAGCCTGTTTCTATGATTACACTAATTGATTTTTGAATCTTGAACCATCCTTACTTAGATGGGATAAATCACATTTGGTCATGACACGTACTTCTTGTTATACATTATTGGATTTAACATTTTGGGGGGAGTTTTGCCTCTAAGTTCATGAGAAAGATTAATCTGTAGTTTTCTTTTTTGTATTGTGTTTGGTTTTGGCATCACGGTAAAACTAGTCTTATGAGTTGGGAAGTGTTTCCCTCCTGTTCTATTTTCCGGAAAAGATTGTGTAAAACCAACATTAATTTTTTTTTACATACTTAATGTATGAAACTGGTAATTTTTTTTAAATGTTTGATAGAATTCTTCAGTGACACCTAGTGGGTCTGGAGATTCCTTTTTTGAAGTTTTAAAATTACAAATTCAATTTATTTAGTGGTTAAAGGACTATGCACATTATTTCATCCTGGTTGATTTCTGGTACTTTTGAGGTTTTTGCTCCTGGTTTTATTTAAGGAAAAGATGAAAACAGTCAATGAGAGAATCACATAAAATATGAAGTTCTTACTAGTAATTTGAGAAGTTGAGAGAATGCAAAGTATTTTATACTCAGGATTTGACTATCAACTTGTTCATGAATCTAAACCATTGCTGAATGTGATGTTGAGGATTTTTTCCCTTCTGTAGCCCTAAGTCTCTGATTTTATTGGCTTTATATGCTACCAAAACCCCAAGATCCAAACAAATATTTCACTTAAAAATCACACATAAATTCTACAAAATAAAAACCTTCCTTTGCCACTGAAATAACACTTTAGATACACGTTTGCTATTTTTACAGCTGTATTAATCAAATTAGGAAAACAGAAATTAAGAATTTTAAATAGAGGCTGGGTGCAGTGGCTCACGCCTGTAATCCCAGCCACTATGGGAGGCCGAGGAGGGTGGATCACCTGAGGTCAGGAGTTTGAGACCAGCCTGGCCAACATGGTGAAACCCCATCTGTACTGAAAATACAAAAATTAGCCGGGCGTGATGACAGGCGCCTGTAATCTCAGCTACTTGGGAGGCTAAGGCAGGAGAATTGCTTGAATCTGGGAGGCAGAGGTTGCAGTGAGCTGAGACTGCACCACTGCACTCCAGCCTGGGCAAGAGAGCGAGATTCCATCTTAAAGAAAAAAGAAAAAAATTAAATAGAGATAATTTGATGTAGGAAATTGATTACACAGATAATACAAAACTGAAAAACCAAAAGGTAATTGTGAGGTAACCCAAAGATTAATAACTACAGGAAAATAATTTTTCAGTCCCACCCAGGACTGGAGAACAAAAGAAAAGATGCGGTGTTTCAAAAACCTAGGCACAGGGAGGAGCCCCCCCACCATGGTGGCTGGTGCTGGCCCTGCAAAGAGATCCGGTGTGCCCATGCTCAGAGCTCTGAGAGGCATTGTAGGGGCAGGCAGTGCCTAAACATACTGGATACCTATTTTTCAAATAGTGACTGTAGAACAAGAGGGATGATTCATGCAGTAGATACATTTTGGAGAAGATAAACCAAGAAAAGCCACTGTTGAGTGGACATAAACCTGAAATCCTATATTATAGAATTCACAGCAAAGGATATACTAGATGAACAAGACATAATTCAGCTAGAATATTACAGATTAAAAGTGAATGCTGGCTTGGTGCAGAGGCTCATGCCTGTAATCCCAGCACCTTGGGAGGCTGAGGCAGGCAGATCACTTGAGGTCAGGAGTTTGAGACCAGCCAGACCAACATGGGGAAACCCTGTCTCTACTAAAAATACAAAAATTAGCCAGGTGTGGTGGTGGGCACTTGTAGTCCCAGCTACTCGGGAGGCTGAGGCACGAGAATCATTTGAACCTAGGAGGCGGAGGTTGCAGTGAGCTGAGATCACACCACTGCACTCCAGCCTGGTAACAGAAAGAGACTCCATCTCAAAAAAAAAAAGACAAAACAAAAAAAGTAGTGAATGCTTTTTCTGTAGTTGTCAACAATTACAGGTTTAGCATAGGGCCCATCTACTGCATTTGCCAGATGGATAATTGAGTTTACTTTTGGGACAATACTGCAAGTACAAACAGCAGGATAATCATGTGTTCTAATGATGATGTTCACTTAAGGAAACATGCATGTCCGTTTTAGAAACTAGTGTCCGCATTTCCTTCCTCAGAGCATTTCCTTCCACTTCTTTGGGTTGTTTGGACTCTAATAATTTCTTCTGTGTGGTCTTTATTTTATTGAGTGCAGTGGATAGCTTTGTGCTTGCAGCAGTAATACTCCGATTGCAATAAATCAAATTCACTTCACTTAGAATGCACCTGAGAAAAGTTAATCAAAAAAGCATAAAATCTTATTTTCTTTATAGTAAGTAAAATTTCAGATTGTGTTTAATATGATACTTAACAGGAAGAAGTCCAGTTGTTTACACTGATGAGGAGGAAAAGCTGTCTTTTACCTTAATTAAATGTACCTGACCAATGTACAGCAGCACTCCCCTTTCTAAGACAAACCAGACAATCTCCAATTAGAATGTGCCCAATTTCCACTTAAGAATCATTTTCTGGAAGTTGAGTGTCCTTGTCATAGATAGCATTCACACAGAACACCATCCTAACTTTCTCTTTGAATTGGAATCAAGTGCTGCTATCTGCTGATTGGAAACTAAAAGTGCATTTAGGGTGCTATTTCAAAAGTGTCCATTATTAACTGTCTCCTTAGAAAATAAAGCTTCTAAGTCAAGCATATTTTTAGTTTTGCATAATGTAGTAAGTTTATCTTCATTGATTTGGGACTTTATAATGATTTTCCATTATAGAAATTCAGAATCATACAATTTAATGTGGTTTATGAAAATATCCAATTACCAACGTCCTGAGTGGCTGTTAAATGACAGGGGAAAGACAAGACAAATTCAATTCCAGGACCTACAAAAGCCCATCTGTGGATGGTGGATGTCTTAGTCTTTTCCATTTCAGTGCCTTTCATAATGCTTAGTATGCAGTAGGCACTCAAAAAATACATGTTCAGTGAATGAACAATCATACAGTGGGTAGCTTTGAATTTTTTCTCAGAGGGTCTGGGTGGCTCACACAAAAATGAGTGACATATGATGCAGGAGAACATGAAGGATTTTAATCAAACAGAAGAAAATGGAATAAGGAAAGAGATACGATTCAAAAAAATAAAAGATAGTTTGGAGGTGATAAAATGGCCATTGGTAAATCCATGGATTTGGTTTCACACAGACTTACAGCAGAGTGAATGATAAACAGTTGTACAATTTAACATGATGGAAATTTAAAATTTCTTGCATAATAACTGGAGGTTCTTTCATATCCCCGTTAATACTAACTTCTTCTGAGTTTATGGACATTGCAAATAACATTAGCCAAAATACCCCAGAATCTTGGGGGTGGAAGAGTAAACTAGCTATATAATCACCTAGAATCGGAAGGAAAATGTTATAAACTAAAATGACCTTTCTTTCCTTCTGTATGTTTATTTTTCTTTAATCAATGCCCAAGTAGCTGACTCCTCTTGCTATATATTTCCATTTCCTAAATAGACTTTAGTACCAGCAATATCATTACCATCCCATTTCTTTTCTCCTATCTCACTCTATATGTTTGTTATATTTAGATTGTAAATTCCCCACAGGGTATGATGGTCTTGAGTTTACAGCCTTCTCTTCTACTTACCTTTTTGCATCAAGAGTCTCAATGTCAGTCAAGTATTAACTAAAACTGTTATTAATAAACTTTATTATTCAGATTTTTACCTTTTACTACAAAAACTGCACACTATCTGATACTGCCTGGATAACTACAGTCTAACACTGAAACACAGCTCCTTTTAAAAATATCATTTCTAGATCACTGCCCAGGAAATGTCTTGGAGTGTAAGTATATACTGAGTATGGTGTACTGCTCTGAACTGGAAACTGTAGGTTCCAGATGCCAGTTATCAACACTACTCTGCTCCTAAAGTTCCCCTATCCCCTGCTCCTTTTCCTTCCCCTGCTGCCTTCTGGTCCTTGCATCCTTGCTGCTGCTGAGCCTGTTCCCCTAGGACCGACTCTGCTACAACCAGATACAAGGTCAGCCTCCACTCTGAGTTTGGCCAACCTCCTTCCTAGTACCATTGTTTTGGGTTCACCATCACGATACCATCCCACTCCATTCTACTAGTTAGAAAGAACACAGAGCTTGGCATGATGCAACAACCTGTAGCTGTAGTGGTTGCTAAAGCAATGAGAGTTGGCTTGTCTCAGGGTAACAGCAAGTCTTATTTTGGTTTGAGTCAGGCCCTGGAGTGGCAAAACAACTGGAGACATGTTGAAGCCATCATCCTTGGCTGGTTCAAACTACATCTTAGAGAACAGAAGGAGTTTTAGAAAGAACTGTATATGAAACTTAGCCAATTATATTTTCACAATTGATTCTATATTAAAAAAAAATCAAAGCACTTACTATTTCAAATTTTTGTTTTAGAAGCAACCTCGCTCTGTCACCCAGGCTGGAGTGCAGCAGCACAATCATAGCTCACTGCAGCCTGCAACTCCTAGGTTCAAGAAATTCTATCACACCTCAGCCTCTGGAGTAGTTGGGATTATAGGCGTGAGCCACCATGCTTGGCTATTTTGGATTTTAATTTTGGACTCAAAATGTAAGCATGTTGATGTTAGTCTTTGGCTGGTTTAAAACATTCCTTTGAAGACAATATGCCTGAGAGCTAATTTAGACACAAACTGTTTCTAAAGGCTTACTCTTTTATATTTCCACCCTTATATAATCATACCACTGTAGAGAAAGATCCCAGGAATAAGACCCCAAAGCATGCTACAAAAGTGGCATGATAGAGAAACTACCACTGTTTAATGGGTGCAAGGTTTCCTTTTAGGGTGATAAAAATGTTTTGGAACTAGACAGAGGTGGTGATTGCACATTGTGGATGTACTGAATGCCACTGAATTACACTTTAAAATGGTTAGTTGTAGGTCATGTGAACTTCAACATGAAAAAGGTTTTGTTTTTTTTTTTAAAAAGGAAAGAAAAAATAAACTACCACCATTCTCTCTGCTACCACAGAGCACTAAAATCTAGGAATTTGACTTTACTGCAGCCATTAACACCAGCACCGATGCCACTTCTGTATCAGGAACTTAACCTGACAACCATGAAAGGTCCTCTGAAAGCCAGATGATACATATGGCAAAACTCATGACAGCATATGGACAACTGCACAGAACTTGTGCTTCATGTTGCTAAGTGCAGATGTTTCTAATTACCAAAGTTACTGTCTGCCTCCTAGCAGCAAGAGAGACTTGAGGAAGTAAGGTTCATAACATGGAGGTTCACTAAAGTATAGAAAGGCCATTCAAAAGGTTGTGAGCTTCCACAAAAATGGTAAGTATTAATTACATCCTCCTAGCCTTCTGTGGATGCCAAGAGTTTGATTAAGTTCTAAGAGAGAGGAGATCTTTACCTTCCAGAGGATGCAGGCAAATTGGCTTTGCTAAAGCACCCAATGTCTGCTTATGATCACTATACTCTTATCAATACTTTCCAGGTCTCCAGAATTAGGACAGTCATTTGTTGTTAAATTAGCTGTATATTTCTCCCAGCGATCATATTCTCATGAAGGCTGATCAACGACTGACCCATTTAGTCATAGGACTATGCTATCCAAGAGAGGACCCAGTGATGCCACCATTGAAGGTATCTATGAAATTAAATGGTTTTATATCTATAATAGTACAGAGTTTTATGATCACGCAAAGTATGTATAAAATCTGGCTCATGGAGTTTGGGAAGAATAGTGATTGGACTGCAGAAATTATAGTATCTATCAGGTTTGGGGGAGGTGGAGTTGTGGGGGTAGTAGTTAGTGAATATCAGCACACTGACCTTTTCAAACAGGTGGTAAATGTCTTTCCACAGATCCTGCCCCTATGTTGGTCAGAGAGAAGCAAAGTAGGTGAATTATTTTCCATTAATTAATATTAGCATAAATGGGGCAAACATGAAAATGAAAATCTAAAGAAACCCATTCAGTACAGCTTTCATGAGCTCAGTGCCGACTCAAGATTTACAGAGAGGCTGAGCACGGTGGTTCATGCCTGCTATCCCAACACTTTGGGAGGCCAAGGCAGGAGGATCACTTGAGCTCAGGAGTTCAAGACCAGCCCGGCCAACACGGTGAAACCCCGTCTCTACTAAAAATACAAAAATTAGCTGGGCATGGTGGCAGGCACCTGTAGTCCCAGCTACTTGGAGGCTGAGGCAGGAGAATCACTTGAACCCAGGAAGCAGACGTTGCACTGAGCTGAGATCACGCCACTACAGTCTGGCCTGGGCAAGAGCAAGACTCTGCCTCCAAAAAAAAAAAAAAATTACAGTGTAGACCAAACCTGGACAGTCTAGTTAGCTCCACTCACATATCTTTAAGCTCAGAGGCTCTTGAACGCCTATGTGTCCCACCCAGAGGCCTCCAGTGTCCTTGACTGTTCATAGTGGAATAGAAGGAGGCATTATGGTATTTGGTTCTATCTCTTGTGCCTCCTGTTGACTGGATCCTCACTTAGAAATAAAAGACTGACACAACCCAATGGATGGGCTGGGTTAAGATGCCAAGGAGAGTAATATAGGTGTGTCACTAACTAAATGGGCCAACCAAGCCCTGTGCCTCCTTCTTAAAATGGGGAGTCTATAGAGGGAAAAGTTTTCTCTGAGAGCCTCAGGAATGTTAAGCCTGGCATCTACAAATGTATCTTTGGGGCTGAGATCTTGAATCTTATACTTGCTTAATAAGCCATTTACTGCCTGCCATTTGGAAGATAAGAAAGAAAAGGGCATCAGAGATCAATGCCCCTAATGATACTTGGATAAGAACATACCCAATATAAAGCTCCAAAATAATCTCGAAACTAGAAAAGTAGTCTGGCCACATCATATTGTGGCACAAAACAGTAACACTCAAGCAGCCCTGGACCGGGCCAGTGAAATTTTACTGCTGACCCTTCCAAGTCTAAATGGAGAGGGCTAGACAAGAGGGCAAAGTCAAGTTCATGGTGTTGCCATTGGACATACTGCCATTTACTCAATTATGGACACCACATCAAAGACCAAGTGGATAAGGTGGAACTATGTTACTTAGCTACCTCTAGTCCTCAGTAAAACTCCAGAGGCCATGATTTTTTTGAACTGGAGATTCAAACGTGAAATGTATTAGCAATGAACACTGGAAAGGAAAAATGTTTTTTAAAAAAAATTTGTAAGTTAAAAAAAAAAGCAAATACTTAGATTTAAGTCTAACAAAATATGCGCGGAATCTGTAAGCTGAAAACTACAAAATAACAATGAAAGAAATCAAAGGCAATCTATGTAAAGGAAGATATATGCTATGTCTGGCTGGGTACGGTGACTCACGCCTATAAATCCCAGCACTTTGGGAGGCCAAGGCAGGTGGATCCCTTGAGGTGGCGACACCCTGTCTCTGCTAAAAATACGAAAATTAGTCAGGCGTGATGGCGCTTGCCTGTAATCCCAGCTACTGGGGAGGCTGAGGCAGGAGAATTGCTTCAACTCAGGAGGCAGAGGTTGCAGTGAGCCAAGATCATGCTACTAAACTCCAGCCTGGGTGATCTCAGAGCAAGACTCTGTCCTCACCCCCCGCAAAAAAGATATACACCATGTTCATAAAATGAAAAGCTATTGTTAAATTCTCCTCAAATTGGTCTAGAAATTTAACACATCACAATCCAAATCTCAGAATTTTTTTAGATATTGATGTTAATATCCTTGCCCATCAGTAGTGACAGAAGCATCGATCTTACCAGCCAAATATAAATGGACTCTCCTTTGTTAAACCCTCAGCAGTCACCCATACAGGACATTCATGTATTAGATTATGTGAAATGACTATAGTCATCTGCTAAATTAATGCAGAACATTAATAATGAAGTTTTATCAGGGCCTTCCATTCACAGGCATAAGAGGTCTTACCAACTGACTTTGATGTTACCTGCCTGGATCTAACCCTGGAGACTAGATCCACATCGACATTCACCAGAGAAAATCACTTGGACCTTGCTCTTTAAGGGGCCACACTAAGTCCTATCTACCCCCCACCACTGCCATAAAGTGCCAGAGCTTTCGGTCTTGGGTCCATGCTTCCCACTGCCAGAGACTTCACTTATTGCCTGGAGCAGACAACATTAGTGAAGCTCTCATTAACCACTCAAGTTCGCTGTCGTCTTCCATGACCTTCCCCATGAAATGGATACAAAGATAAGCATTACACATGAGTATCACTTCCTTGCATTAGCCAATTATCAGGATTTCCACTAGTTATATGTTCACTGGGTAAGATCCCTAAAATTCAGATTTCACAAAGATTAACTAATGGGTTTTCGATCTCGAGGTCATGGACACATCCACCAAGTACCCTGGATATCAGGAATAGATCCTTCTTATCTTTTTTAAGTACTCTAAGAATCAGATTACCAGATCTGTCTCGCCATTTGCTCTGTAACTGGTCTCGTCTTTCCAGCTGGCCCTTTGGGCTGCTAAAAGCAGTTTATCTCACAACCTTTAGTCCTTTGCTACTCAAAGTATGGCTCACAGACCAGCAGCATTAATATCACCAGGAAACTTGTTAGAAATGCAGAATCTCAGGCCCCACTCCAGATCTGCTGAACCAGTCTGCATTTGCTCAAGATCTCCAGGTGATTCGCATCAGGAGCATTGCTTACAAAGATTTAACCTTACTTTCCATTGGTTAAGTGAGTCCTTATCAAGCCAACCCTGATCCAAGAGCAACAATCAAGTTCAGCTGTGCACCACAGCAAATGAGGTATCACCTGATGGTTCTTAATTGGTGGTTGTTCCTATTTGTTGCTTTTGTTGGTCACTGAGAGTTGGTTTTAAGATGAAAGGGACCTTTTTCTCCAAAGGAAGATTTGCCACACCAAAGCAGGAAAGGCAATGGTTTACCAAACAAAAAAACCCTAGGCCCTTTTATAAGTCTAATGTTTACCCAAACACAGAAACATAAGATGTTTCTTTCCTCTATGCTCCAAAATAGTAGGTCAGAGTTAGAAAGGAGAATCCATAGGCAGGTAACTTTTTGTTAACACCTTGCAAATGGTGATACTTGCAACGCCTGGCAAATGGTGACGACTTTGACATATTACTCAACAAATTTTCCATGGCAGGCCCATGGATCCAACCTCATAGACAATTCCAGTATGTCTGTCTTACATCTGACACTATACAAGGTTTATTGTAACATCCACTAATGGCTTATATAAGTGAGTTAAGCAGTTTTAATTACAACTATCCCCCAAAGAAACTGAATTTCCTGTTTCTGTTGATGTGATCATATAGTTTTTCTCCTTTAATCTGTAGTTAGGTAAATTACATATTTTTATTAAAACATCCTCCTGTTCCTGGGAAAGATTCTCCTTTTGCTCATGATACAATATTTTATGCACTGCTACATTCAATGTGCCAATATTTCATCAGCAATTTTCTTGTTCATAAACAAGATTGGTCTATTAATATTTCACAGTCTTTGCTCAAGTGTAGCTTTGAGATTTTACTAACTTTCTGAAATGGGTTGGGTAGCTTTCTCTCATTTCAAAGTTTCTATAAGACAGGAATTATCAGTTTCTTGATGTTTTGGTAACATTCATCTTTCAAAAATTGTCTTTTGGCAAGGTGGACTTGTGATTACTGATTCCATTTCCTTAGTGGTTGTTTTAAATTGTCAAAATCTTAGATGGATCTTCTACTGTTTTCCTAGAAATATATCCATTTCTTCTCCACTTACAAAATTTTTATCATAAAGTTAATGGTATTCTTATGATTATTTTAAATCTCTATTGGTAGTTATGTCCTTTAAAAAAAAATCTAAATACTGTTTATTTGAGCCTTTTCCTTTCCTGACTGGAGGTTTATCTGAAGGGTCCCTTCTGCTGCAGCCTGCAAAGCCTCCATCAAGGGACACCCACTAGCTGGTTGCTGCCACAGCTGTGGCTTTACCTACCCCAGCTAACCCAGCGAGTATTAGTCCATCCCCACACTGCTATAAAGAACTGCCCGAGACGGGGTAATTTATAATAAAAAGGACTGACTCACAGTTCCGCAAGGCTGCAGAAGCCTCCAGAAACTCACAATCATGGTGGAAGGCACCTCTTCACAGGGCAGCAGGAAGAATGAATGCAGGAGGAACTACCAAATACTTATAAAACCATCAGATCTCATGGGAACTATCACGAGAACAGCATGGGAGAAACCACCCCCATGATCCAATTACTTTCATCTGGTCTCTCCCTTAACATGTGGAGATTATAATTCAAGATGAGATTTGTGCGGTGGGGCCAGAAAGCCTAACCATTATCAGTGTGTTTGCTTGTTTACTTCTATTTTAAACTTTAAAATAAACCCGTAACTTTAGCAGTGCTGTTTTGCTACTCCTCTTAAATTCTCTCATTTTCTTGTGTATTTCATCCTTTTGCTAGTTTTGCACTGGTTACTACTCAGTTTCTTTGTTGTACTGAGTCATTTAAGTATCATTTTGAGAATGGAAAAAAAATGTTATTAAGTTCATTATTCCTTATGTATTTACTGAGCATACAATTGTTATAGAAGGCAGAAAGAATTTAGGTAGACAGGGTAAAGCGAGTCCCCGGCAGAAAACTTTTCCTTTAACAAACAGCAGCTCAAATATAGCTCTCTTTTTGACCTCATGCAGTTAACCCCAGTAAAACAGTGGCCCTTAATAAGCACATTCCTTTCCCTTTAGGGGCACTAAGATAAGGAAGCTAAAAGCAGACTGGGGGGATGCCTGCAGCTGCAAGATGTATGGGAACAGACAGAGAAACTCTCCCTTCCAGATAAGCTGGACAAAGAAACATAGACTAAGAGTCTAAGAGCCTATGTGGTCAAGGAATGGGATAAGAGCTGATAAAAAGCTATGCTCTGTACAGATAGCACACCTGGTCCCAACTAAAGCGTCCTCGGACCCTAGGAGGATAAGACATCCCCTCCTCATGAGCCCCATCCTCACTAGGCCATTTATAAAAACCCTGACATTTTTACTACAACTTGGCAACCTGCTCGGAACCCCTCTCTGTAACAGAGCTGTTCTTTCCTTTTGCCTATTAAACTCCTGCTCCAAACTGTGTGTGTCTGCGACCTCGATCTCCTTGGCCATGAGACCAAGAACCTTGGTATTTACCCCAGACAACGAGGCTGCTTCACAATTACAGGTGCCTACTACATACTGGGCATTATGGAGATACTGAGAGTAAAGAGATGAAAAGAAATAGTTCATATTAAACCAGATATGTTTATACCGTAATACAGACATATTTTTCTCTGTCCCATCCTATTTTATAGTTATATAATCATATGGGCTCCATTTCTGGAGTACAGTTTTGGACAAATAATTTCATACCATACTGTATTTTCATGCAATACTGTAACTGTAGAACTCTATATTAAGTATTTTCATGTAGTACTATAACTGTCACATTCTGAATCCCATAATGAGAGACATCTAAGTACAAAACCATGGCAAGAATACTGTGGCTTTTTATACTTGAGTCAAACTTAAAAATGTCCTGGCCTCATAAACTGTTTCCAAAAAAAACCTTCTCAGCATTTTTAACTTATAAGTAGATGGCAACATTTTAATCAAAACAACAAAATTTCTGCTATTATCTGTGACAAATGCAGGAAATGTACTTCCACTCTCAAAAAATAACCCTTGAATGAACACAACTCTCACGTGGAAGTTTATTTTACTGGGGTGAAACTCAGTATTTTTGCTAAATAATTGCTAATTTAACAAAGTAAAAGACAGCTGTCACAATTCCCAACATAAACAACAGCTTTTCCAAGTCAACCAAAAAGAGTAGAGTTTTGCACCAAAAACTGACAATCTTGTCTTTTGCTATTAAAAACCTATGGTTAGCAATTGCTAAAGAACTGTGGAGACTCTAGAAAGAGGGGGGTGGTACATATGTTCAATTCTTTTTTCCAAACATGTCAATAGAACAGAAGGTACAGTAGTTTATGAATGCCAGAACTAAGCAAACTAGTGGTTTGCTTTTTTTAACATGCAAAAAATTCTTCACACAGTATTAATTATATTATTTTTCAAGTGCATTGGGTTTGACTGTAAGAAAATTAATTATTGGGACCAGAAATTAATAAGACATGATTAAAAGTTCCTCCAGCAAAAGTCATGTTTGCAAACTACCTAACTCAACCCTGATTACCCATATGTAGAAACTTCACACTTACATCACAATTAAAGACATAAACTGAAATTAGTTGGCTGATTTTTGGCTTCCTCTGATTAGTCATTCACAGAGCAACAGCGGGACCTTAAAACTAACAGTTTCCCCAGCTATTTACCTCTGGAGTTCTGTTACGGAACTTGTTGGCTTCAACAATGAAGGGAAATTGTGCTGCCTATATCCCATCAATTAAAAATAGGATAGGAATTTATTTTTGACTATAGTAGTTCTGCCATTCAATTGGTACAAGCAGAGGGTAATGCTGGTTAAATTAAGACTTTTTTTTTTTTTTTACAGTTATACTGTGGGAAGTTATTCAAATTTCAAATTTATTTACAGTGTTTGAAAAGCACACAACAGAAGATCTTCATTTATGCAACAAGTCAATCATCTGCAGTATGTATGGAAAATAAAAATCTAAGGTAAGTCAAACATACAAACTCTACCTCTTGCTTTCCCCATTAGAATATACACATTGGAAATCTAAGTTCCAAACAGTTCCTCTCTACTGAAGATAGTGAAACTTAGTGCAAGCCCCCTAATTACCAATTTTTTGGATGCTTACAAAATGTTGAGCCTTGATGGCGGAAGAGGATTCTATTTAAAAGAGATGACTATATTTTTAAAAGGCTAAATTGACTCAGTTTATTTTCAAAAGAAGGGTTGATCCATGTTTTCAGTTTATTGCCATACAGAAAACATTGTATAAAATAATATGGTAGACTTCTACTTCAACATATTCACGTAAAAACATCACAGTGCAAGAAAGTGATCATAATTAAGCATGAAGACATCAAAAGCCAGCCAGTATTTTAACTACAGAGCAGAATATTCTTGCTGTCCCTTCCTAGAAAATGTTGGCACATTCATTAACTGCTCAGGTTACAAAAATCACTTCATGTCCACTTCCTGTCCTTCAATATATTTTCATAACTACACTGTGTTACATTAATGCTGGTGGACAAATTAGCTCCTATAAAATCTAAAAACCTTTCAGGTAGCACAATGATTTAAAACCAACTAGGAAAAAGCTCTCCCAGAATATTTTTGTATGTAATATTCTGTCCATTACCACAATAACAGAGTAAAAAGCTGTTTTACCTTAAAAATAAGCTAAAGGAAGATAATTTCATTTTTCCTTTAAAACATTTCTTAGCTTTTAAATAGAGAGAAAAAGTTTAAATTTTCTTGGGGGAGGAGAATATTTCATAAGTAAAAACATCAAATGTTGTACAAATGTTTCATTTAGGAAACAAATACTTAGATTCAAAGGATTCTAAAACATTTCAACATTATAAGAAAACTGTAATTTAAAGCTAAAAAATTGTAATACATCAAACTAATATAAATTACTCAATAACATGTTCTATTGTTTTTCACAAAATCCATAATTAAGGAATAGTGGGTTAGGTGAGACATTTTCCCCAACATTTGGTCAGATTAGCTAAGCAGCTCTGGGCAAAGGATGTCTCCTCTGAATCAGGATCTTGGCCTCTTAAATGAGGGCACTGGACTAACTGCCCATTCACATCCCTCTAATCTACACATTTATCACAACTGTTCATCTTATATAATCCTTCCAAGGATGAAGTGTTTCAACTCAATGTATTTTCCAGACAAAGCTCCCCTGTTTAAGTGGCAAAACTCTTCTTTAAACTTTAAAATTTTTACTTTAAAATGTTATTTCCAATATTATTTCCTGCCACCTTAGAAGATGTTGAGGGATAACTAACAACACAGTCTCTAAATGACACAGTCTCCTGGACTTGCCAGCTGATGACAGGATCTGCAGATACGTCTCAGGCTCTGCTCCAATTCTGAGCAACTCTGGGCCACACTGAGTGAGAAAGAGAATGATACCACCTACACTGTATCGCTTTATTTCAAAGACCAGTAGAGTTATAATATATCAAAGTATTTGTAAAGTACAAATTACCATACAAATGCAAAGGACTGCTGTAATAAACCTAAGCAAACTTTTCCCTGATAATGAAATCTGGATAGTTTTAGAAAATATATGTTGTTTGTCAAGACTTGTGCAATAGGCCATGTGTGGTGGCTCACGCCTGTAATCCCAGCACTTTCAGAGACTCAGGCAGGAGGATTTCTTGAGCTCAGGAGTTCAACACTAGCCTGGGAACATACTGAGACCTCATCTCCACAAGAAATCAAAAAATTAGCCGAGTGTGGTAGTGCACAACTGTAGTTCCAGCTATATGGGAGGCTGAGGTGGAAGGATTACTTGAGCCCAGAAGATTGAAGCTGCAGTGAGCCTTGACCATGCCACTGTACTCCATCCTGGGCAAAAGAGCGAGACCCTGTCTTGGAAAAAAAAAAGAAAAAAGAAAAAAAGACATGCGCAATGATGGCTCTGATGCTTTGGTTACGTGGCATTTTGTTCTTCTGCTTCTAATTATGCTTCTAATTGCACCAGGTGTGGGATTCAGTTTCTGTCTCCTTGAGTCTATAAATCTGACTTTAAATAGGTGGAAACCAAAACCTACAGATGTTACTTTAGCAAATGCTGTGTCATCACTGTTTACTTTGAAAGAGTGGTTCCCAACCTAGGGTAGGCATCAGACTTACCTTGGAAGCATTTTAAAAAGTGAGATTTCTAGGCTCTAGCCCTAGGGATTCTGATTCAGTGTATCTGGAGTAGGATGCAGAAAAGCTCTATTTTTTTCCAAAAGCTTTCTAGGTAATCTCAACAAGCAATCAGTTCAGTTTTGGAGACATATTACTTTACCCTCAATTTCTTCTCTATTTTAGTAGCTGCTAGTTTGTTTGTTTGTTTTCAGTATAAAAATTTCCCCTTGCATTAATCAGAAGTACACTTAGAACAGATGGCCCATGATTTTGGCATAGATCCACAGAGAGCTAGTCATTACACTTCTTTACAATAAAATTTAAAAATGATAAATTAACCTCAGAGCTAAGACAATGCATGTAGACGCCGAAGGGTGGCTGGTTCTGTGATTACAGGGCAACTGTTTTCTGCTTTACTTGTAGTCAAGTCACTGATAAACATGAAGACCATATTACAGCTGTCACTACCGAATAAAAGATGGCAGAACTCCTCCAAATAACAGGAAGATGGCGAACCAGCTAATCACTATCATTTAGAAAATGTTTCTAGCAAACATAAATGAAAGTATTTCTTAAAAAAAAAAAACTAGTTTCCTATAGAAACCCGAAGATTTCCACACTTCTGAAGTCTACCACAAAGTGAAAAGTTGCCCAAAACTACAGTTGTTTAAAAATATGTTCAATTAACTGTGAAAATGTAAGTGTAAAATAGGTGCAATTTCATCCTTTAGGAGGTTTAACGGGCACAAATGGAATTCAGTTTCCATTTATTCTACTCAAATAGTTTTGTGAAAACGATAAATAAAGTACTTGGTATAATATAGTTCTGAACACCATACCTTCCAAATTTAATACAAAAGCCACATTTGGATTTTCCGATGTCCCACGTGTGTCTAGGCACTGCGGAACGTCGTCATGTCTTTGGGTTCTCTGCTGGGGACGCACCAGTCATCAGCCTCGTGGTTGGTGTTGTAATGCTTCCAGGCAGCTTTGTTATACACTGGGAGTCTTTCTATTGAGTCTGTTGACAGAGCCTGAAAAAGAAAAACCTAAGACCTATTAAGTCTGGCATTTTTTAGAATTCATTATGTGAGAAAATAGACAATGGCAAAAAGGTTATGACAAATTAAATAATATTCTATTAGTATCTTATTAATCCTTATACCACCTAAATATACTTTTAAATGGTATGTATATTTGAAACGTGTTATTTATGAAATCTGTGGCACTGACTGATGTGCAGGTTGACTGAGTTTGTTGCTTACAGTAATTCCCCAGCCATCCTGGAAGCTGCTGGACTGAAATTTTACACAAAACATGACCCAGATCAGAGTTGGCTAACTGAAGAAGTTGGTTAAATGTAAAAGCATACAAATCGATATATGTATCTTAATGTATGTACATAAATTTAATGAACTCTATTTTAATTATTTACTAGAAGAAATAGTGTTCTTTTCAGCATAGTCACTGTGCTTTAAAAAAAACTCATCACAAGCCAGGCACGGTGGCTTATGCCTATAATCCCAGTGCTTTGGGAGGCTTACAAAGGAAGATTGCTTGAGCCCAGGAGTTGGAGACCAGCCTGGGCAACATAGCAAGATCCTGTCTCTACAAAAAATAAAAATATCAGCTGGACATGGTGGCACATGGGTGTAGTCCTAACTACTTGGGAGACTGAGAGAGGAGGATCACTTGAAGCCCAGGGGTTCAAGGCTGTAGTGAATTATGATTGTACCACTGCACTCCGGCCTGGCAACAAAGCAAGACATTGTCTCTATAAATACATAAAAATTTAAAAACTCATTATAACATTATTAATAAATAGAAATCTATGTCTAAGGCATCTTAGCTTTTTCGTGAACATTTATTGGCCCTGGGTTTGAATCTGTGTCTTCTCCGGCCTCCAATTTCAGTCACTGTGCACAAGATTTCTGCATCATGCATGATTTCAGTTTTCCATATATTATTACCAGTAATTCTCCATTGTATTTCAGCTTCCTATAAGTCACTGGAACCTGAGATAAACTACATTTCTAGTTATCTTCTTCAAGTTAGGATTTTTCAGTAGTATTTCCATCCCAGGCCAAAGGCATTTCCTAAGATGCAGAACATCCTGAACCAGAAAATCTCATTCTGATAATGCTAAAGTCTTTGATGTTGACAATTTTAATGATTCTCTAAGACTTCTTATCTTCTATTTTCCCTAAGGTAGAACAAAAAACCTTTCACCTCCATATTTCTCTAAATATTCCAGAATTTCTTGATCTACAGGCTAGATCAAGCTTGTCCAATCCACAGCCCACAGGCTGCATGCGGCCCAGGATGGCTTTGAATGAAGCTCAACACATTTGTAAACTTTCTTAAAACATTATGAGATTTTTTTGTGTGCAATCTTTTTTAAGCTCATCAGCTATCATTAGTGTATTTTATGTGTGGCACAGGACAGCTGTTCTTCCACTGTGGCCCAGGGAAGCCATAAGATTGGACACTCCTGGGCTAGATCAAAATGTTACATTTTGTCATAAAAACATTGCACTGGGCCAGGTGTGGTGGCTCATGCCTGTAATCCCAGCACTTTGGGAGGCCAAGGCAAGCGGATCACCTGAGGTCAAGAGTTCGAGATCAGCCTAGCCAGTGTGGTCAAACCCCATCTCTACTAAAAATACAAAATTAGTCAGGCGCCTGTAATCCCAGGTATTCGGGAGGCTGAGGCAGGAGAACAGCTTGAACCCGGGAGGCGGAGGTTGCAGTGAGCCGAGATCATGCCATTGCACTCCAGCTTACGTGACACAGAGCGAGACTCCGTCTCAAAAAAAAAAAAAAAAAAGAAAAACATTGCATTGATGTTGCCCTTTTCCCTCGCAATTGACATGGTTAAAAAAACAAAAAATACCATCTAGAAAGAATTTAGTCTTTTCAGATATTTTTTCCAATATAAATTCTTCAACATTTCCTATAAAATAGATGCCATCTAGTGGCCAGAACAAGAAACTAGAGTCACTAAATCAGGCATAAACAGCCACCAGTTAGCCGAAGAAGGGGAATGATGGAACCTAGTGTTTTTCCAACCATGTAAAATGTGTGGAACCCTCCTTAATGCATTGAACACTCCAGGCAAGCAGACTAAGTGCTTCTGTGTCCATTAGGTAAGCTATATGCTTACCAAGAGTCACTTGTGCTTGTTCCCAAATCTGTTTGTACAATTCTGTCATGATAATTACAAAATTTATTACATAAGCAAAGAATAAAAAGGGGAATGTTTCCTTGAAAACTAAGATGAATGTTTTGGAAAGACTCATGAAGGAAAGTCACATAAAACTTGCTGTCAAATCAGTCAGGAGGTATCTGTAAAGGACTGCATAAAAGTCCAAAAAGAGTATGCACTTGTTGGTTTAAAGAAACTAAAATGATGCACTGTCAGTACAGCTTTTGCAAAAAAGACAATGTGACACTCCAATCTGCAGACCCATATACAAAGAAAAAGCCTTGGCAGTACATCAAAAGTTTGGCGTATCAATGTCCATTCATGTGTTTCATGTTAAAATTAAACTTGTATGATATATAACTTATGATTCTCTAACCCAATTTTTTTCCTATTAATAGACAGAGTCCTAATCACTCCAGGATACAAATCTCTTTCCCCATAGTTTTAGGGGATCATCTATCAAAATGGGTGAGATCCCAGGCAAAAAACCATAGTTTTTTTCTATTTAAACAGCATGTGGTAGAGTTAAATTTCATTACAGTTAAGTATGGACATCTGTTCTTATCATCAAAAGAAATATTAAATCAAGAAGACTACAGCTATTACCTACAGCTATTACCTTAATGTAGATAACTGCATCTGTCCCGTAACCCTCTAGGGAATACAGCTTCAGGTCTCCTTGGAAGTATTGTGCGTAAAGACGTGATATGGGCAATCCATAACCAAAACCAGCCTGTTTGATGAGAAAAACAAAATTCTATTCAGAAAGACACACACTGAAATACTTTTCTAATTAAGATAGATGCCATTGAGTACCACGGGGCTATCAGAGCCCGCATCTGAGAGATGCATTATATTTAATATAATTAATATTTAAGCATTGACAATGATTAAGCTGAGGTTTACTTGAGTACTGTATCAGCTGACTTCCCTCTGGTCATTTAAAACTCTTTATTCTTTCTATAAAATGACTTGTGGTTGGTCTCGAAAAAGCATATTGCTTTTCCTTGCTGGCCTGCTCGGTCGTATTGTGTCCGGAATTGGTTCCTTCCAGTGGGTTCTTGGTCTGCGGACTTCTCCAGGAGAGGGGAGAAGAGCAGCATAAGCAGCTGGCAGAGGCAGGGAAAGACCAGCAGAAAGGAAAGAGAGAAAGAGACAGAAAGTCAGAGAGAGAGACAGAGGAAGAGAGAGACAAAGAGGGAGTCAGAGAGAAAGAAAGAAAGAGACAAAGTCAGAGACAGAGAGAGGAAGAGACAGGGACAAAGAGGGAGTCAGAGAGAGAGAGAAAGAGAGACACAGAAAGTCAGAGAGAGGAAGAGACAAAGAGGAGTCAGAAAGAGAGAGGCAAAGAAGTCAAAGAGAAAGAGAGATAGAAGTAGTAAAGAAAAAACAGTGTACCCTACTCTTTCAAAAGCCAGGGTAAATTTAAAACCTATAACTGATAATTGAAGGTCTTCTCTGTAACCCTATAACACTCCAATACCACCTTGTTGTCAGTGTAAACAAGGGCATAGCCCGGAAGCACTGAGACCACTGACAACCCGTAGCTTTCCTATCAAAAATCCTTAACCCAGCAGGTTTCCTAACAGGGGATCTAAATCTGAAGGTCCGACCAGACACAGGAGGAACTCCCTTCAGGACAGGACAATAGATGTTTCCTCCCAGGCGATTAAGGGAAAAAGACACAATGGGTATTCAGTAAGTAATAAGGAAACTCTTGTAGAAGCAGAGTTAGGAAAATTGCCTAATAATTGGTCTGCTCAAATATGCAAGCTGTTTGCACTCAGCCAAACCTTAAAGTACTTACAGAATCAGGAAGGAGCCATCTATACCAATTTTAAGTTAATATGGACTGAACGAGGTCTTATTAATAGCAAGGAATAATTGAAATTCCAAACTTACAAGGTTTTCAACAAAAGTAAAGTTTGCTAAAAGTTAACAGTGTAACATTTATTATCTTAACTTCTAATCCTATGGAAATCAGACCCTATCAGTGCCCCTCAAAGCTCAAGTCCATCAGCGCAGGGCCATACAACTAATACCCCTACTTACAGAGTTAGAAATGGCCACTGCTACAGGAACCGGAACGGCCAGTTTATCTACTTCATTATCCTACCACCAAACACTCTCAAAGGATTTCTTAGACAGTTTGCAAGAAATAACGAAATCTATCCTTACTCTACAATCCCAAATAGACTCTTTGGCAGCAGTGACTCTCCAAAACCGCCGAGGCCTAAACCTCCTCACTGCTGAGAATGGAGGACTCTGCACCTTCTTAGGAGAAGAATGTTGTTTTTACACTAACCAGTCAGGGATAGTATGAGATGCCACCCGGCGTTTACAGGAAAAGTCTTCCGAAATCAGACAACACCTTTCAAACTCTTATACCAACCTCTGGAGTTGGGCAACATGGCTTCTCCCCTTTCTAGGTCCTGTGACAGCCATCTTGCTATTACTCACCTTCGGACCCTGTATTTTTAACCTCCTTGTCAAATTTGTTTCCTCTAGAATCAAGGCCATCAAGCTATAGATGGTCTTACAAATGGAATCCCAAATGAACTCAACTAACAACTTCTATCAAGGACCCCTGGACTGACCCGCTGGCCCTTTCACTGGCCTAAAGAGTTCCCCTCTGGAGGACACTACAACTGCAGGGCCCCTTCTTTGCCCCTATCCAGCAGGAAGTAGCTACAGCGGTCATCGCCCAATTCCCAACAACAGTTGGGGTATCCTGTTTAGAGGGGGGATGGAGAGGTGAAGCCAGTTGGGCTTCTGGGTCAGGTGGGGACTTGGAGAACTTTTCTGTCTAGCTAAAGGATTGTAAACGCACCAATCAGCACTCTGTGTCTAGCTAAAGGTTTGTAAACACACCAATCAGCACTCTGTAAAAACGCACCAATCAGCGCTCTGTGTCTAGCTAAAGGTTTGTAAACACACCAATCAGCACTCTGTAAAAACGCACCAATCAGCACTCTGTAAAATGGACCAATCAGCAGGACATGGGTGGGGCCAAATAAGGGAATAAAAGCTGGCCACCCCAGCCAGCAGTGGCAACCCGCTCGGGTCCCCTTCCACACTGTGGAAACTTTGTTCTTTCACTCTTCACAATAAATCTTACTGCTGCTCACTCTTTGGGTCTGCACTACCTTTATGAGCCGTAACACTCACCACGAAGGTCTGCAGCTTCACTCCTGAAGTCAGCGAGACCATGAACCCACCAGGAGGAACAAACAACTCCAGACACGCCACCTTTAAGAGCTGTAACACTCACTGCGAAGGTCTGTGGCTTCACTCCTGAGGTCAAGCAAGACCACAAACCCACCGAAGGAAGAAACTCTGGACACATCTAAACATCTGAAGGAACAAACTCCAGACACACCATCTTTAAAAACTGTAACACTCACCATGAGGGTCCGCAGCTTCATTCTCAAAGTCAGCAAGACCAAGAACCTACCAGAAGAAACCAATTCTGGACATGGTATCTCAATACTGCTCTTGGCAATATCATATAAAATGTGTTATCTCTTTTAGGAGCAAGAGTAGAAAATGGCTTGTTGCAGCCTAACAGATATATCTCATGACTTCATATCATAAATTTCCAGCCACGTTCTGAGCCTGGAGATATCTCTAATATAGATCTACTTTCTTAATTCTCACTGACGGGTCACTTTTCCACTTAAAAATCTTCAAAACATACCAGCACTCCCACCACCCCTACCCCACTGTCTTAGAAATCAAAACCTAAGCTTCTAAAAAGAGCTTTCTAGACCTGGTAAGATCAGGTCTCTGCCTCCCACTTTCCAGTCCAGCACAACTACACCTCTTGCTCTTAAGTTCCTTAAACATATCATTCCGTGTCTGTTCATTTTGGTCCCAGTATCCAGAATAGCCTCTTTATCTGGATAAATCCTACCAATTCCTTAATACAAAACAAAACATCTGGATAAATGGGAAAATGGTTTTTATTACCAAGTCATATGTTTGATGACATTCCATATAGCATGCTAACTATGAGCTTGTATGGACTCAAGAATCAGAGTGCTATTCACAAACCCAGGCTCCAGCTTTACCTAACTCTACCAACTATAACTTAACTTTTCTACCTGGAGTCTCTGTTTGCCCGTACAAATCAACTATTCCATTTCCACACCTCCCTGCCCTGGGAGGCTAACCTGGATTGTCACTGGATTCCCATGCCCTCTGCTTACAGCATGTCTTGGAAAACCCAGCAGGAGTTCAGAGGAAGTCAAGGCGGGTATTTACTCCCCTGGTTCCTTCCCTGAGGTTGCCTTGGGCAGGCCGGGCCCCTGGAGAGTAAGCAGCTACTCTGCAGCTTTCCCTTCCTCTGGGTTCTGCTAACTTTGCCTTCTCCTCATCCCTCATGATTCAAGGTGGTGATAGCTTTGCTGCTGCTAGCCCTGGGTTCCTGTGCTATCTTTACCTACACCTATGTAATTAGTTTCTTTGTAAAAAGGCCTTCTTTCATAATTTGAGTGAGCTACCTCTTTCCTCTTGTGACTCTGAGCGATACATTAACTGGTCTTAGAAGTGGCCCCAAGAAAACTGTATGAGCAGGTGGTTCAGGCTCCCACGATACCTGACCTACTTTACCACGTGCTCTCTCTTGACCATACTTATGGGCTGACTCATAGGGCTTCCCCTATAACCAGTTAACAGGGAAGAAAAACAACATGGGCCTAGTCCACTGGTGGATCTACCCCATGTGCCATCACCATCTGAAAGTAGGCTGCCGTTTTCCTACTACAATCCCTCTCAAGGTTGGAGGGCAGACCTGAAAGACAGCAGTGAAAGTAAACCCTTCCAGCATGGGCAGTGGCAAAACAAGTGGCTGGCTTGTTAAGGACTTGGAAAGAACAAAACTGAGTGAAGGATGAGAAGGAGGTCTGGAAGAGAGATGTGTGGATGTTCCTCTCTGGACTTACAGTGTGAAGATAGCCTATCCATGCAAAGACCCACAAGAAGGTATCCACAGGGAGGAAGCCCTCCGTAACCAGGTAGACAAGAAAGCCACTCCTGTGGGCATCAGCTGGCCTTTCTCCAGCTACCCTACTGCCTGCTGACTGGGACCATCTACAAAGCGATGTCAGCAGAAAGGAGGCTCTGCAAGAAATTAGTAACAGTCTTAGCCTTGTTAAGGGCATGTAGATGTATGGAGGAGCCTGTTCCAGGTCAAGCCTCCTATTTTCTTAAAAATTCACATACATTTTACATCCTAAAATAACAGACACTTACATGGCATTTACCATGAGCCAGGCACCATAAAGAGCATTTTTACATATATCAACTCACTTAATTCTCACAATAACTCCATTTTTCTAAGTGGGGAATCTGTGGCATCCAGAGGTCAATAATTTTCCCAAGGCTGCACATCTAAGATGCAGCAGTATCAGAAACAGAACCAAAGAGTTTAGATCCAGAGTCTGGACTAGCTCACTATGCCGCTCTCCACAAAAATTCTACAATATTCGTTTACTACAAAAACAGCAGCTCCCTTCTATCCCTCTACTTTTTAGGATAAAACTAGACTTGTAAAAAGATGCTCATGTTTATCATTTGACATTGTCTGTCTGCCCCTTGACATATGGATGCCAACTCCTGGAGGGCATGTATCTGAATTGGAGAAGGACATTACTAGAGCAAGCATTTCAACTATAGTACAGCTGCAGCCATAGCATTTGTGCTATGCATTAGGCAAAACTGAGAGGTGAAACCGGCTGGACTGGGCTTCTGGGTCGGGTGGGGACTTGGAGAACTTTTCTGTCTAGCTAAAGGATCGTAAACATACCAATCAGCACTCTGTGTCTAGCTAAAGGATTGTAAATGCACCAATTGGCGCTCTTCGTCTAGCTAATCGGGTGGGGACTTGGAGAACTTTTGTATCTAGCTAAAGGATTGTAAATGCACCAATCAGCACTCTGTGTCTAGCTAGCTAAAGGTCTGTAAACACACCAATCGGCACTCTGTAAAAACACACCAATCAGCTCTCTGTAAAATGGACCAATCAGCTCTCTATAAAATAGACCAATCAGCAGGATGTGGGTGGGGCCAGATAAGTGAATAAAAGCAGGCCCCCAGAGCCAGCAGCGGCAAGCCACTCTGGTCCCCTTCCAGGCTGTAGAAGCTTTGTTCTTTTGCTCTTCACAATAAATCTTGCTGCTGCTCACTCTTTGGGTCCACACTACCTTTATGAGCTGTAACACTCACCGCGAAGGTCTGCAGCTTCACTCCTGAAGCCACCGAGACCACGAACCCACCCAGAAGAACAAACAACTCTGGACTTGCCACCTTCATGAGCTGCAACACTCACCACGAAGGTCTGCGGCTTCACTCCTGAAGCCAGCAAGACCACGAACCCACTGAGAGGAACAAACAACTCCGGACGCCCTGCCTTTATGAGCTGTAACACTCACCGTGAAGGTCTGCAGCTTCACTCCTGAAGCCAGCGAAACCAGGAACTCACCGGGAGGAAGAAACTCCAGACACATCTGAACATCTGAAGTAACTCTGGATACACCATCTTTAAGAACTGTAACACTGCGAGGGTCCGCGGCTTCATTCTTGAAGTCAGCAAGACCAAAAACCCACCAATTCCGGACACAAAACTATCAGAATAAAGTCCTAGTTACTTCCTAGGAAGGGGTCTAAAATAGATCTATCTTGTACTATACCCCCATCATGTTACAGCATAACTCTACTGGAAATGTCAGAGAAGTTTCCAAGCCTAGAAGAATAGAGTTCTTCTAGAATTGCAGACAAAATTTTGGCAACATACTTTTTGTGGGGGAGTTAGAACATAAAGATAAGGATGGAGTCAATTCAAAAGTTGATCCTATTAAACCTGAAAATAGGTGGAACTAAGATTAACAAAACACCATCAAAGCAATTATAATTTAGGCCTTCAGGTTGGTGATTGAACAGATTAGAATTTTAGTCTTATTTTTCAGTCTAGGATATGAGATCATTCTAATGACAAGTACTTGAGAAAAAAGTCAACACTAAAAAGTAATTCAGTGTTGACCAAACACTACTAAAACCAGTAATTTATTCCCCACATTAGAAATAATGTGGTTAACCATATTTCAAAATATGGTTTTACACAGGAAAACTACTGCTATATCACGATCAAACTTTGTAACAAGAACTCCAAATCTCTGTCTCGTGCCCATTTCAGTTGGAAAAAAAAAAAGTATTCTGAAGGCTGTTTAAATTTAGGGGAAAGTGTGCATTTCTAAGAGCTTCTTTCTTCCTTGTGGAGTACCCTACATGACGGCTTAACTTACTTATTTGGCAGCTACAGCATGTGGAAGGCAATTCACAGAAACACACTTCATTATTTCTTGATAACATACCAGAGGCACCGCGCGGGAGGTCTCAACACGAGGTCTTGGTGCAGTTGAATACATGTAGTTGAAAAGTCTGTCAATTTTCCTCAAAGGAACGCCACCTCCTCGGTCACTCATCTAAGGTAAGAAAAGGATTGTGCTCTATGCCCAAATCCTCAAAACAGCAAAATATCAACACATACTCATAGCATCACAGTTTAACTGCTGGTGGGAGAGCGCTTTTTTTTTTTTTTTTTTTTTTTGAGACAGAGTCTCGCTTTGTCGCCCAGGCTGGAGTGCAGTGGTGCGACCTCAGCTCACTGCAACCTCTGCTTCCCGGGTTCATGCCATTCTCCTGCCTCAGCCTCCCGAGTAACTGGGACTACAGGCGCCCGCCACCATGCCGGGCTAATTTTTTTTAGTAGAGGCGGGGGTTTCACCATGTTAGCCAGGATGGTCTCGTTCTCCTGACCTCATGATCTGCCTGTCTTGGCCTCCCAAAGTGCTGGGATTACAGGCATGAGCCACCGCCCCCAGCCTGAGTGCTGCTTTTGAAAATGAATACAACACAATCCAAGTTGCCAATATAAGCATTTCCCTCGCTGTTGAACCCAACCCAACTCCTCTAATATGTGAAACTCTAATACATAAACTCCATCATAATACTGCTGTGGCTTTGTATATTTCCGGGAGTCTCATTAACAGTGCATTATAGCACAGAACTGGGCACAAGTTAACCCTATCTTGTATGTAACTATAAATCTGTTACTCCTTTCTGGTGGGCAGCATGGTGACTAGAAGCAAATTAAACACGCACACCTGTAATCCCAGCACTTTGGAAGGCAGAGATGGGTGAATCACTTGAGGTCAGGAGTTCAAGACCAGTTTGGCCGACACAGCGAAACCCCATCTCTACTAAAAATATAACAATTAGCCAGGTGTGGTGGCACATGCCTGTAGTCCTAGCTACTTGGGAGGCTGAGGCAGAACAATTGCTTGAACCCAGGAGATGGAGGTCACAGTGAGCCGAGATCGTACCACTGCACTCCAGCATGGGTGACAGAGCAAGACTCCTTCTCAAAAAAAAAAAAAAAAAATTAAAAATGCATGTACTAGGCTGGGCATGGTGATTCACGCTTGTGATCTCAACACTTTGGGTGACTGAGACAAGAGAATCACTTGAAGCCAGGAGTTTGAGATCAGCCTGCACAACAGACTAAGACCCCATCGCTACAAAAAATTTTCTAAAATTAGCTGGGCATGGTGGCATACAACTGTGATCCCAGCTACTTGGGAGGCTGAGGAAGGAGTATCACTTGAGCCCAGGAGGTGGAGGCTATAGTGAGGTATGATGGCATCACTCACTGTACTCCAGCCTGAGTGACAGAGGGAGCCACTGTCTCTAAATTAAGAAAACAAAAACAAACAAAAAAAGAAAAGCATATATTGGGTGGGTCTGGTGGCTCACACATATAATCCCAACACTTTGGGAGGCCATAACAGGGGAATCACTTGGGCCCAGCAGTTCCAGACCAGCCTGGGCAGTATACTGAGACTCCGTTTGTACAAAAAAAAAAAAAAAAACTTTAAAATTACCCAGATATGGCAGTGCATGCCTGTAATCCCCAACTACTTGGGAGGCTGAGGCAGGAGGATCACTTCAGCCCAGGAGTTCGAGGCTGTAGTGAGCTATGATCTCACCACTGTACTCCAACCTGGGTGACAGAATAAAACCCTGCCTCTATTTAAAAAAAAAAAAAAAAAAAAAAAGAGCATGTACCTTTCACACAACAATGTCACTTCCAGAAATTTATCCTGAGAAAATAAGCAGAAAAGCATGCAAAGTATATATGAGAACATCCATCACAGCTCTATGCAGAATACCTAAAAGTAAACAACCTAAATAGGGGATTAGTTAAGTAAAAGAAAGTACATTCTAAAATAGAATATTGTTAACCATTAATTAGATATTATATAGAACTCCATATACTGGCATAAGAGATAGTTAAGCAGCAAAAAAAACCAACCAACAAACAAAAAAAAAACAGTTACAAAGAAGCATTTATAATACTCTGCAAAAATTCTATTATAAAAAGGTCTGAAATGATATCTAATTTTATTGTCTGTAGAATGAGTAATTTTCTCTTCTTGTTTGGGGTTTTCAGTTTCTGAATTTTCTTCACAATTACTTTAACAGGAAAAAAACAGTATAATTTTCATTTTCAGGGAGAAAAAGACAGAACCGCTATTTTGTATTTCCATCTACCAGCAATTTTACAGCCTAGAACCCCAGAAAACTTTCTGATATGTTCGTAAGGCATGTAGGTCTTTACATTTTCATATCATTTTTCAACTCAAACAGTATGGCAAATCAAATTTAGTAATTTATTTACATATAATTTTTCTTTTCCTTCAAAGTTAACATGGACTTATTTTCCTAGCTACTATCCAGCTTATATTCTAATCTACTACAGCCATTTTCCTTTGTCACAGAACCTGGATTTTACTGCCTATAACAATATAGTTGTCATACACAAACAAATCTGCTTTTAATTTATGTATATATAGATTAAAATAGTACTGAATAATATGTATTAAAAGTCAATAGGCTGAATGGCTTATAGTTGAGTTTTTATATATTTAAAAATTTTTACAGTATATATATATTACCTTTATAATGGTAATTATGTAGATATTTTGATTTTTATAACTAAAAAAATCTGCCTTGAAATACCATTGAAAGATGTGCCTCGAATACATCTAAAATTAAGTAATTACACTATCAATAATAAAGTATACAAGGACTTTATTAGGAACTTGTGGCTGGGTGTGGTGGCTTACACCTATAAACCCAGCACTTTGGGAGGCTAAGGCAGGTGAATCACTTGAGGTCAGCAGTTCGAGACCAGCCTGGCCAACATGGCAAAACCCTGTCTCTACTAAAAATACAAAAATTAGTCAGGCGTCATGGTGCACGCCTGTAATCTCAGCTACTCGGGAGGCTGAAGCACAAGAATCTCTTGAATCCAGGAGGAGGTTGCAGTGAGCCAAGGTTGCACCACTGCACTCTAGCCTGGGTGACAGAGCGAGACTCTGCTCAGTAAAAAAAAAAAACAAAAACAAAAAAACCCAGAAAACTTTTATGCAGCATTATGCTTGAAATTGCTCTTGGCCCTGTAAAGTAATTTATTTTAGTAAGATGAATAAAGAGCTCTGGGTATTTTGAGAAATCCATCAATTTGTTAATTACTCATCCTTTAATTCAATGCTCTGCTGCACATTTGCTAGTAACATAAATAGGAAGTATGTGTATTCTATAAATACATGAAGGGAGTAAAGAACATATTAGAATAGATACTAAGATAAAAAGGTAGACTTGAGTAAATATTTCCTGGTTTTCCTTAACCTTTTGGCCACGGAGACTGTAACAACAACCTAGCAAGTACAAAATAAGAAGTCATTTCCAGCCTCAGGCTGCATGGGAAAATAAGAGGGGATAAGCAGACAGGACAGAGAGGATGTGAGAAGCATCATCTTGCTAGAGGTAAAGGGCAAACTAAGCCACAGGAATAGAGTTAGAAACTACAGTCAAAGTAGTACTTTGCTTTGCAGCGAACAATACAATAAACTGGAGCCAGTGGATTTTAAAGTAGGCAAGAGTTTCCAAAAGAGCAGTAATAGATTATTGGAGGATCCAAGTTCTTCAGGAAAAGGGAGGGAGGGAATAATGGAGAGACAGATATTTAGTCTGTATATATTCAAGGCAAGAAGAATGGTACCTTTGATGACAAATGTATTGAAAGAGAGATGTGAAAACTAACATGAAACCTTATTAAGATAATGAGATAAGTAATGTCAACAGGAAGGCCAAGGAAGAGAAGTTTGCCAATTATTTTTAAAGTTTTCTCTTCAGTGCACAAAAGCACCACTTGTCAATGTCATCTAACCAAGAGCTGCCATCCCTAACTTCCTATTCCCAGTAACACTAGGCTCCCTAGGTTAATTCATGTGAACTCCAGGCCCAGATGAAATGAACCACTATTGACTAGATGACAGTTCTAAAGCCAGGACATTCCCTGTATTCACCCAGAGTTCCTAAAGTTTCTTAGCCAACAGCGTTTTCACTGTTAAGTCTGTAAAATCATCAACAGTAAATGAACCAAGACATTTAAGTTTTAATTTAAATGACATGTAGGCCACGCGCTGTGGCTCATACCTGTAATCCCAGCACTTTGGGAGGCTGAGGTGGTCAGATCACTTGAGGTCAGGAGTTCCAAGACCAGCCTGGCCAACATGGTGAAACTCTGTCTCTACTAAAAATACAAAAATTAGTCAGGTATGGTGGCGCATGCCTGTAATCCCCGCTACTCGGGAGGCTGAGACAGGAGAATTGCTTGAACCCGGGAAAGAGAGGTCACGGTGAGCCGAGATTCTGCCACTGCATTCCAGCCTGGGTGACAGAATAACACTCCATCTATAAAAACACACACACACACACACACAAAAGACATGTGGCTATAACACATAGGTTATTTATAGATTATATACTAAACACAGAATTGAAAGAGCAGCTAGGGCTGTAAGACAGAAACAACAACTTTTGTATAGGATTTTTAGCAGAAGGATAAAAGGTAAAAAATGTCAATAATTTGAACAAGCTAAAAAAAATGGGGAAGAAACAAAACCAAGCCTTGATTCTAAAAGTCTAGGGTAAGTAATGGGGATCAAAGCTCGGCTGAAGAAAAAGCAAGAATTCAACATGTAAAGAGAGGCTGCAAGAGGAGATGCCTTCATGTGACCTTGGATGTGAGGAGCAGAAACAACAGGTGAAGGCAGAGCCTAATACAGACAGGACTTCTAGAACAGTCTTTTTGAGACCTTTACAAGCCTTTCTATTTTATTTTAAACAGCTTTATTCAAATATAATTAACATAGCAGGCTTCTAGAACACTCTTTTTTGAGACCATTACAAGCCTATTTGATTTTAAACAGCTTTATTCAGATATAATTTACATAGCAGGCTGGACACAGTGGCTCATGCCTGTAATCCCAGCACTTTGGGAGGCAGAGGCAGACGGATCACTTGAGGTCAGCAGCTTGAGACCAGCCTGGCCAACAAGGTGAAACACCATCTCTACTAAAAATACAAGAATTAGCCAGGTGTGGTAGCAGGCGCCTGTAGTCCCAGCTACTAGGGACTGAGGCAGGAGAATCGCTTGAACCTGGGAGGCGGAGCTTGCAGGGAGCTGAGATCATGCCACCGCACTCCAGCCTGGGCAACTGAGGGAGACTCCATCTCAAAAAAGATAAAAATAATTTATATACCATATAATTAATGCACTTAAAGTATATAATTGAATGGTTTTTAATATATTCATAGATATGTGCAACCATTACCACCGTCAATTTTAGAATTTTTCATCACCTCCAAAAGAAACCCTAGCTCCTTTAGTGGTCATATCCCTAGGCAACCACTAATCTACTTTCTGTCCCTATGTATTTGCCTATTCTGGACATTTCATGTAAATAAAATCATATAATATGTGGCCTTTTGTGATTGGCTTCTCTCACTTAGCATAATGTCTTCAATGTTACAACAACCAGTTTGTAGCATTTATCAGTATTTCATTCCTTTTGTGGCCAAATAATATTCCACTGTATGGACATACCACATTTTGTTTATCCATTCATTAGCTGATAGATATTTGGGTTGTTTCTACCTGTACACTATTGTGAATAGTGCCACTATGAGTATTTGTGTGTAAGGTTTTGCCTAAATATTCTCAATCCTTTGAGGTATAGACATAGGAGTGGGATTGCTGGGTCATTATGAATTTTTCTTTACATCATAAAGACAGATTCCTGAGGTTAAGCCCATCCACCAGCACAGAAGTAATCTCTTCTGAGAGTCTAAGAACTCAGTAAACCTTGATCTATGCAATGACGGATAATAGCAATAGAAAGCAGCTGCAGACCAAAATGCTAAATAAAGCACTTCTAATAGAAGCAGAAAAAGGTACAAGAAAGAACATGCTGCAGCACAACTTAAGCCCCAAACCAGAAGACCAATGGGTCTTTTCTTGACTGTAAACCTTAACGGGCAAGTAGCTGACACACAACTAACCAAAAAATAGACACATTAGCATCTGAGCTAAAAAAAAAAAAAAACAAAAAAAAAAAGTGATACATTCATATTGTTTTTACAGCAAACAGATGGCATTGCCATTTATTGACTTTTTTGTGCCTATCTCTTTAAAATGAACAAACGAGAGAGAAACGGACAAAAGGAAACTCAGGAAACGGACAATGCAGGGTGCAGAGGCAAATTAATTAAAAAAAAAACACGATAATATCCTTAGAGCAGTAAAATAAAACTAGAGCAGAATTCTAAAAAGGGATTAATTTTAAAAATAAGGATTCTTGGAAATTTGTAAGATAATGGAAATAAAAGTTCAATAGAAGGGCTGGGAATCTGAAGTCAAGGAAATCTCACAGAATAGAATAAAAAGTTGAAGCGATAAAAAACAGGGAGTGATGTCATGAAGCCCAACATCCTCTTAATATGACTATCAGAAAGAGACTAAACACACAGTGAAAAGGCAAATATCAAGAAAATAATGGGAAGTTCAAAGACCACAGCCCAATAAGTAAGAAAAGGCCCACACCAAGTCACATCACTGAAACTTCAGAACACAGCTTAAAAAAAAGAAAAAAAAAAAAAAGTTAAAAACTCTAGTTAAACAAAAGTAGACACCCAAAACTGGTCACATAAGAAGGAAGAGGAATTGTAATAAACGTTGTCTTCTCAAAAAGAACAGCAGGAGTGACATCAGCAAAAATAGAAGAGAAAGAACCTGCAAAAGTCTATCCTCTATCAAAGCACCAAAAAAAAAAAAAAAAAAAAAAAAAAAAGAAAGAGCGGGGGAGGGGGGTGCAAAAATCATTTAGAATCTACTTTGACAGAATTCTGGAAATTAACTAAAGGCATGCAGCAATCCGGGGAGCATTTATTCAAGTAAAACAACTGAATCCGTATAAGAACAGTAAGCATTTTAACTTGCTCCCATCTGCTCCCCCTCCCTCCAATCAATATGCAATCAGAGTGAAACCAGCAGCCTGGTAGCTGCTGGGAAGACTGTATTTATTTGACCTGACTCTGAGCTCCCCAGTACAAAAGTCTTGCACCCCACCCCCATCCCTGGAAACATCTGTCAAAAACAATTAGAAGTAACTGATTAATTTGAGGGCTGCAGAAGAAACTGGACAACAGCTAGGGCAAACAATAAGGCTAACCAAAAAGCTTAACAGGAAGGTCTAGGGAATGAGATAGCCATAGGGGCTTTGAAAAACTCAGCTATCTCCTGGGAATCTGGAAGGCCATACTCATGCCCAGGGTCATGCTCAGGAAAGACACTGAGAAGGCCCTAAGCTCTATGCGAGCAGGACCTAAAGGTTAAGGCACAGTTGTCAACTGCTTGGCTGTGTTGAAAATATTTTCCTAAACACTTCTATGCACACACAGAGTCCCTTGGCAAGGACCTAAAGGTTAAGGCACAGTTGTTAACTGCCTGGCTGAGTGTTGAAGATATTCTCCTAAACACTTCTATACACACACAGAGTCCCTTGGCAAAGACTGGGAAACTTACTGATTCCAGGTATTTGAGGAAATCTCAGTCCAGTCATTAGCTGACCACTAAGCTAAATGAGCAGAGACTTCAGAGGCCACACACAACAAAGAATTCAAACTTAAAAGAATTAACTCCAAAAAAAAAAAATTACAAAACAACAACAAAGACAGCCTTGGGGAGACGGCAGTATCTGATCTGCAGAGCTGTCAAAATATATTATTTTAAATGTCCAGTTTTCTACAAAAATAACAAGATATGAAAAAAACAAAAAAGTATTGCCCATACACAGGCAAGGAAAAATCAGTCAATAAACTATACCTGAGTCAGTAAACTCACACTCCGTAAACAAACACTAAAGAACTAAAGTATGAGGATGTCTCAAAATAGAAAATTTTAAACGATACAACAATAAAATATAGGGCAATAAAATGATATGCATCAACATTTAGCAAAGGTGAAAAAAACAGGGTAGATATTATATAAGAGAACTAAGTTGAAATTCTGGAATTGAGAAGTACAATAAATGAAATGAAAAATAAACGAAATGAAAATTTCACTAGAGGGGTTCAACAGCATATTTGAGCATGTGAAAGAAAAGAATCAGTGAGAGTGAAGACAGGTCAATTGAAATTATCCAGTCTGAGAAACAGAGAAATGACTCATCACATATGTGCAATATTCAATAAGATTGTAACAGCTGATTTCTCATCCAAACCATGGAGGCTGGAAGGCAGTGAGATAACATATTCCAAAGTGCTGAAAGAAAAAGACTATCAACAAGAATTCTATAACCAGCAAAACTATCCTTCAAAAATGAAGGAGAAATTAAGACATTTCCAGATAAGCAAAAACTGAGAGAGATGATCACTGACAGACATGGGCTATCAAGAAATACCAAAGGGAATCCTTCAGGCTGAAACAAAAGGATACTAGACAAAACATTGAATCCATGTTTAGAAATAAACAGTGCCAGTAAAAGTTATTACAAAAGTAAATCTAAAGGAAAATATGAGTATATTTTTTGTTTGTAACTCTTTTTGTGTCCTATCTGATTTAAAAGACAATTGAATAGAACAATAATTATAAATCTCTGTAGACAGGCACACAATGTACAAAAATGTATGTTATATGACAATAACAGCACAAAGGATGGGTGGGGAGGGGAAAAGGCCTATTTAGGAGAAAAGTCAGTGTATACTATTGAAAGCAAATTGGTATTAATGTGAACTAGATTATAAATTAAGGTGTTAATTGTAATCCCCAGGATAATTACTTAAAAAACTCAAAGAAATATAGTAACAAAAACAAGAACGAAATTAAAATGATATAATACAAAATATCATTTTAACAAAAGACAGTGATAATGGAGAAATAATAAAAAATGATATGACATATATTGAAGACAAAACGGCAAACATAAACCAAAATTACTGTTAATTACATTAATAGTAATTATATTAAATTTAATTGATCTGAACATTCCAATTAAAAGGTGGACATTGGCAGAATGGTTTTAAATTCTAACTATATGCTATAAAGAGACACATTTTAGACTGAAAGGCACAAAGAGGTTTAAACTAAAAGTCTGGAAAGTTACACTATGAAAACAGAAACAAAAAGAGTTGGGATGGTTACACTAACTTCAAACAAAATATACTTTTAAACAAAAACTGTTATAAGAGACAAAATAGTACATTTTTTAATGATATAAGGTTAATACACAAAAAAGAGATAATAATTAAAAACATATATGTACTCAACAGAGCTCCAAAATACATGAAGCAAAACTGATAGAACTGAAGGGCGAAATAGACAATTCAACAATAATTGGAGACGACTTCAATACTCCACTTTCAACAATGGATATAACAATTACAAGATCAACAAGGAAAGACAAGCTTGTACAACACTGCAAACCAACTAAACCTAATAGCTATCTGTAGAACATTCAACAGCAGCAGAATGCACGCTTTTCTCAAGTACACATGGAACATTCTCCAAGATAGACCCTATGTTAGGCCATAAAACAAATCTCAATAGATGTATACTTGAAATCATACAAAGTATGTTTCCAATCACAACAGAATGAAATTTAAATGATTAAGAGAACACATGGGAAATTCACAAGTATGTGGCAATTAAACAACACAATCCTATTAACCAATGGAAAAAATCCAAAAGGAAACTAGAAAATACTTTGAGATGAATGAAAATGAAAACAAAACATTAAAAACTTGTAAGATAGACAAAGCAGTGCTTAAAGTAAAATTATAGTTGTAAAATGTCTCAAATGAATAACCAAAACTTCCACCTTAAGAAACTAGAAAAACAGGAGCAAAATAACACCACAGCAAGCAGAAGGAAGGAAATTATAATAAAGCCTAGAGTGTAATTAATGAAATACAGAATAGAAAAATGGAGAAAATCAATGAAATAAAAAATTGATTCTTTAGAAAGATTAACAAAATTGATAAATATTTAGCTATATTGACCAAGAAAAAAAAAGAAGACTCAAATTTATAAAACCAGGAATGAAAGTGGGGACATCACTACCAATCTTACAAAAATAAAAAGGATTATTAGGGAATACTATGAACAATGGTGTGTAATAATTAGATAACCTAAATGAAATGGACAAATTCCTATAAAAACACAAACTATAGGCTGGGCGTGGTGGCTCATGCCTGTAATCCCAGAACTTTGGGAGGCTGAGGCAGGCGGATCACGAGGTCAGGAGATCGAGACCATCCTAGCTAACACAGTGAAACCCCATCTCTACTAAAAATACAAAAATTAGCCAGGCATGGTGGCGGGTGCCTGTAGTCCTAGCTACTCAGGAGGCTGAGGCAGGAGAATGGCGTGAACTCGGGAGGCGGAGCTTGTAGTGAGCCAAGATCCTGCCACTGCACTCCAGCCTGGGCGACAGAGCAAGACTCTGTCTCAAAAAACAAACAAAAAAACACACACAAACTATAGACACAGCTCAGGAGCTCAGGAAGAAATGGACAATCTAAATAGATATCAAATGTATTGTTTATATTTATTTATTTAATTATTATTATTTGAGACAGAGTCTTGATCTGTCACCCAGGCTAGAAAGCAATGGCACAATCTTAGCTTACTGCAACCTCTGCCTCCCGGATTCAAGTGATTCTCCTGTCTCAGCTTCTCGAGTAGCTGGGATTACAGGCACACACCACCGTGCCTGGCTAATTTTTGCATTTTTAGTAGAGATGGAGTTTTGCCATGTTGGCCAGGCTAGTCTCAAACTCCTGACCTCAGGTGATCCACCTGCCTCGGCTTCCCGAAGTGCTGAGATTACAAGCGTTAAGCCACCGTGCCTGGCCTATTATTTATATTTATAAATAGCTATCCATAAATATGAATATATAACAAATAGAGATTGAACTAGTAATCAAAAGTCTTTCCACAAAGACAAGCTCAGGCCCAGAAGTCTTCACTGTTGTGTTCTACCAAACACTGAAAGAATTAATACCAATCCTTCAAAAACTCTTCCAAAATGTAGAAAGCTCATTCTATAAGGCCAGTGTCATCCTGATACTAAAACCAAACACATCACAAGAAACTACAGACCAATAAACATACCTTATGAACATCAACGTAAAAATCCTCAACAAAACAACATAAACCATAAAAAAATTGAGACTTATCCCAACAATGCAAGGTTGGTTTGATATAGAAAAAGCAATGTAATACACTACTTAATAGAACAAAGAACAAACCACACAATCATTTCAATCTTCACAGAAAAAGCACTTGACAAAATTGAACATCCTTTCATGATAAAAACACTCAAACTAAGAATACAGGCAAATTTCCTCAATCTGATAAAGGGTATCTATGAAAAAAATCAGAGCTAACATCATACTTAATAGTGAAAGACAAGAAGTTCTCCCCCTTAGTATCAGAAAAAAGACAAGGATGTCTCCTGTCAGCACTTCTATTCAACATTGTACTAGAGGTTCTAGCCACACTTACATCTTTTTGCAGAGACATGATCATTTATATAGAAAATTCTAAGTAATCCACAAAAATGTACTAGCAGTAATAAAGACATTTGGCAAGGATGCAGGATACAAGATCAGTACAAAAAAATCAGTTATATTCCTATCCACTAGCAATAAGCAATCCAAAAAATGGAATTAAGAGAACAATTCCATTACAATAGCATCAAAAATAATAAAATACTTAGGAATAAATTTAAAAGTCCAAGACTTGTACACTAAAAACCACAAAACATTATTGAAAGAAAGCAAAGAAGACCTATAAAGATGCCCTGTGTTGTAAGTGTAAAGATATCTTGTGTTCATGAATTAGAAGAGTTAATATTGTTAACTCTAAGATGGCAACACTTCCCAAATGATGCCCATCAAAATTCTAGCTGGCATTGTTTTTTTGCAGAAATTGACAAGCTGATCCTAAAACCCATGGAAATGCAAGAACCCATAACAGCCAAAATAATCTTGAAAAAGAAGTTGTAGGACTCACACTTGCAAATTTCAAAACTTAAAGCTACAATCATTGAGACAGGCATTAAGTACTTGCATAACGAGAGATATATACATCAATGAAATAGAACTGAGAATCCAGAAATAAACCCCATACATTTATGAGCAATTGATTTTTGACAAGGGTGACAGGGCAATTGAATGGGGAAAGAATAGGTTTTTCACAAATGGTACTGGGACAACTGGATATCCACATGCAAAAGAATGAAGATGAACCTCTACCTCAAACCATGTACAAAACTTAACTCAAAATGGATCGAAGACCTAAATATAAAAGCTAAAACTATAAAACTCTTAGAAACATAGGCATAAGTCGTCAAGACTTTGGAGTAGGCAATGGTTTCTTAGACATAAAACTGAAATAACATGCAATGTGAAAAAAAAATTGAAAATTTTCAAAACTAAAAACTTTGGCTGGGTGTGGTGGCTCACACCTGTAATCCCAGCACTGTGGGAGGCCAAGGTGGGAGGACTGCTTAAGTTCAGGAGTTCAAGACCAGCCTGGGCAACAAAGCAAGACCCCGTCTCTATTTAAAAAAGCAAAAAACAAAAAAACACAACTTTGTACTTCAAAGGATACTATCAAGAAAGTGAAAAGAACCCACGGAATGGGAGAATATACTTGCAAATCATACATCTCATCAGGGACTAGTAACCCCTATATACATATATATATATTTAGAGAGAGTGTATATATATATACACACACATAGTATACACACAAATAGAATATATATAGGGTGTATATATATACACACACATATATGTATATATGTATATGTATGTGTGTGTATATATATACACACACATAGAATCCCTATATATATATACACATATACATAAGAGAGAGAACCCTTACAACTCAACAATAAAAGACAGCCAATTTTAAAACTGAAAAAAGGATCTTAATCTACATTTCTTCAAAGATACACAAATGGCCGATCAGCAAATGAAAAGATGTTCAACATCATAGTCATTAGACAAATGCAAATAAAAACCACACTGAGATACCACTTCACACTCACAATAATGTCTACAATAAAAAAGACAGACTACAATTGTTGACAAGGACGAGGTAAAACAGGAACCTTCACACATTGTTGATGACAATGCAAAATGGTGCAGGTCCTTTGGAAAACAGTTTGGCAGTTTCTCAAGTTAAACAGAGTTTCCTATGATTCAGCAGTTCAATTCCTAGGTATATACATAAGATAATTGAAACACATGTTCACACAATAATTTGTACACAAACATTCATAGCCGTATTATTTATAATAACCAAAAAATAGAAACAAACCAAATGTCTATCAACTGATGAATGGATAACCCAAAGGTGTTATATCCATATAACAGAATATCATTTGGTCATAAAAAGGAATGAAGTACAAATGCATACTATAACATTATACTAAGTGAAAGAAGTCAGTAACAAAAGACCACATACTGCATGATTAAATTTATATAAAATGCCCAGAAAGAGAAATACACAAACAGAAAATAGATTAGTGGTTGCCAAGGGCTAGAAGAGAGAAAAACGGGAAGTGACTTCATAGGTACAGTGTATTTTCCTTTTTTTCTTTTTTTCAGATGGAGTCTCAATCTGTCACCCAGGCTGGAGTGCAGTGGTGCGATCTTGGCTCACCGCACCCTCTGCTGCTGGGTTCAAGCGATTCTCATGCCTCAGCCTCCTGAATAGCTGGGATTACAGGCGCCTGCCACCACACCCAGCTAATTTTTTGTATTTTTTGTAGAGATGGGGTTTCACCATGTTGGCCAGGCTGGTCTTAAACGCCTTACCTCAGGCAATCTGCCCAACTTGGCCTCCCAAAGTGCTGGGATTACAGGCATGAGCTGCTGTGCCTGACGGAGTACTTGGGTTTTTTCTTAGGACTGACGAAAATGTTCTAAAATGAGACAGCGGCAATACTTGAATAACCTTATGAATTCCACTGAATTGTACCTTTTTTAAAAAAGGAACAATGGATGCCTTCAAAATTTTGCAAGATGATTATTCTCAGCTTCGAATTTCATATACAAACTTAAATATTGGGATAATAGTATAGGGAAACTGGCCCTTGGGCTAGGGGAGGGGAGGGGAGCAGGTGCTCTATTAAAGAGAGCTAACTCCTCAACTACTATAACAGAAAGGTAATATTTACTGTTTAAAATGTAAACATTAGGCCAGGTGCAGTAGCTCATGCCTGTAATCCCAGCACTTCGGGAGGCCGAGGCAGGCGGATAACACGAGGTCAGGAGTTCGAGACCAGCCTGGCCAATATGGTGAAACCCTGTCTCTACTAAAATACAAAAAATTAGCTAGGCGTGGTGGCGGGTGCCTGTTATCCCAGCTACTTGGGAGGCTGAGGCAGGTGAATCACTTGAACTCAGGAGGCAGAGGTTGCAGTGGGCGAGATCACACTACCGCATTCCACCCTGGGGCAACACAGCAAGACTCCATCTCAAAAAAAAAAAAAAAAAAGTAAACAAAGACTAAGAATCTCTGAGTAATGAGGCCTACAAAGGGCCAGGAACTGACACATTTGAATTTTTATAGTCTCTGCATTTATTACTTTAATATAAATTTTTAAATGATTATTAAAAAAGAAAAACACTATCATACTCTTAAACTGGAGCCATGCACAGTGGCTCACACCTGTAATACTAGTGCTTTGGGAGGCCAAGGTGGGAGGATCACTTGAGGCCAGGTGTTTTGAGATCAGCCTGGGCAACAAAGTGAGACCTAGTCTCTACCCACCAAAAAATTCTTTTAATTAGCCAGGCTTGCATGCCTGCAGCCTGCAGTCCCAGTTACTCTGGAAGCTATGGGAGGAGGATTGCTTGAGCCCAGGAGTTCAAGGTCACAGTGAGTGATGATCACACCACTGCACTCCAGCCTGGGTGACAGAAAACAATTTTTAATAAAATGTAAAAGAAGAAACTGGGCCACCTGAACAATGTAATAGAAAAGGCCTAGCACTGGGGACAGAAGACTGGATATCATGTCCCATAGCATTTCTGCCCTGTGTGATCCTGAGCTAACCACTGTGTCTTAGTCTCCACACCTGTAAAAGTGAGGATAAAATTACCTACGTCATGAGAATCAAATGAAACCAGTAGATTAGAAAGCACTGTTTTAAAATTTTTAAAATTATATATTAAATACTATCTCCATAATACTGCAACTACCCAAATATTTTAGATCTTACTTATCAAAGAGATATTAATGATAAATTGTCTGTCTCCAAGATTTATTTTAACTTGAATCACCTCGACGGGGGACCTGCATAGAAAAGACTCAAGGGATAACTATAATCCACCAGCTCAATGAAGCAATGTGCTTATTATCTATTACAGACAAGATTCTTTTCCCCTGAGAGTAGATTATGTCTTTTAGAAATTATGCGTATGGTTACCTTTGCATGTCTGTTCATCAATTACAAAAAAAAAACAAACAAAAAAAACCATTAAACACATTTACCTTCACAGTCAAATCCTCATTACCCAGCGTAACATGAACTTGAATAGGGGGGTAAACACCTCTGTTGGCATGGTGTTCCATAGTGGCTCTCATTGCATTCTGAAATACATTAGGGTTGTATTAAAAATACAGCTTTTTAGAAAAGAGAAAGTGTAATTTTCAAGTACATATGCACTATTTGAAGTTTTTAAATTTGATGGAAATATGCCAAAGAATCACAATTCTTATAACCACATTTAAAGTTTTTTTTTTAATGGAGTCAATTTGGGGGGGATTTGAAGGATATTCTGACCTAAAGATTCCAACTAAATTTTGCTTATTTTCCAAAGTCAGACTTCAAAACACTTTTAACTAGTTACATTAAAGCAGAAAACTCTGTTCAAACACTTTTATAATTTTAGTAAATGATGGGCAAAACATTTTTGAAAATGTAGTTTCAGCTATATTTTTAGAACTATTTAAAAAACTGTCATAAATTTCTTTAAAGGAAAGCAATTTTTTTCATATAGTAGTAACAGCAATGGTCGTATTTGATGGAGCAATGAATCCCTTTATCTCTAGTTTGAAATTAAGGGTATTGACATTGTAAAGCTGCTTTGACTAATTTCTAAAGGAAATAGGGTACACAGTGCCAACATATCAGAAGCCTTAAACAATATCATGACATTCAGCATTGCAGTAGAAAATGATATAAACTAGATGTAACTAAAAAGGCATCCGAATTTGGAAGTAAGAGTGTGTGGCCCTGGCACAGCAATTGCGATTGAGTCCTCTTATGGAGGAGATTCCATCATTTCCACCAAAGGCAGTTTAAGATTAGGTTCCAGGTGAAAGCCATTATTACTGACATTATGTACAATATAATACGGAATGCCTCAATCATAGAACACAAGATCTTTATGCCACTGGAATTTCAAGGAAAAAATTCGTGTTAATGCTTGAAGTGCCCATCACTACTTGTTTAACTACTTGGATAAAAAGATTTTGGGGCTAGGTGCAGTGGTTTATGCCTGTAATCCCAACACTCTGGGGCAGGACTGCTTGAGGCCAGGAGTTCAAGGACAGCCTGGGTAACAGAGTGAGACCTCAACTCTACAAAAAATAAAATAAATATTTTAAAAAAGATTTTATAAGGTATTAAATACATTTTTGCTGTCTTGGAAGAAAGAACATTCTGCTGCTGTTCTAAGATATTCGGTCAGTTTTTCTGTGTTTCAGTGCACTTTTCCTTTACATTATCAGATTGAAAGCCACCCCCTCCTTCCTCTAGTTTGCTGCTGGCTGATGAAACAGAACTGAAGAGAGACTACAAGCTTCTGATAGAGGGCAATCATTTTCACCCACCAGGACCTGTGCCCCTCACTCCTCACCCATTTTCTTGTCAACCAGCAAGTATCATTGGTGGGGAAAAAAGATACTCTCAATATTAGTAGCATAATTTGTTTTCAAAATTTGTTGTAAAGAGCAAAGATTACAGCAGAAACCCTGTAAGTCAATATAAATGACCTCCCCCTCCCAAGAAAAGCCAGACCAAAAAAAGAATTCTGGTCCTTTGAGGGTAGCAAGTTGAGAATCACTCTTCTAAATATTGTTTTATAAAAACATAAAGATAACTCTATTGAGCACCTATATGTAATACGTTGTCACTGTACTGGACACTTAGTATGTTATTCCCAATAGCCATAAACAATCCTGGACAGTATTCTTGTTTTACAGAAAAGGAAACTGAGGCTCAGAGAGGTTGAGTGACTTGCCCAAGGTCACACACATATTAAGTGCCATAATTGGGATTCAAACCCAGGTCTTTCTGACTCCATAGTCTGAGCTCACCACTACATGGAGATGTCTCCCTGTGTTGATAAAAAGCTGATCTCCAGCAATGTGATATGATACTGACATGAAATGGCACTTCTTAATAGGAGAACCTAGTGGAATATTTGGCTTTCAGAGCAGATTCCTAACCTCAGAAAAGTACTGGTAAAGGTTATGTAATACTATTTTACAAACCTTGAAAAGTTCAAACACCATGTGATAGAGATGGGATGGTACATAAACCACTTGTATTGGCTGTCCTGGTGATTTTGCTACAGAGCAGAAGAGAAAAATATGAAAGTACAGAGAGATGTGCTTAAAGCATTTTTAAGAATAAACTGTGTAGTAATGAAAAGAAAACATTAACTACAGAGGACAGTATTATCTGGGGGAGAACTGCCACACCATTTCTTCAATGTATTAGTGTTTGAACCCATACCCACAAATATTTACAACTGATGATGACAAGAGTCCTGTGGTCACTTCTCACAATCTTGCATAACAATCGAACCAACCCATGCGCCCATTTTTCTCTAGGATGGTAAAGTCTTTTTAAAGATCGCTTAACTTTTGGGTAGGAATTTTACTTTCCAAACAGAGAAGTGTTAAAGTCTTTAAATTCCACAGTCCAATTCACATGCATACATTCTTCTTCTTCTTTTTTTTTTTTTTTTTTGAGACGGAGTCTTGCTCTGTTGCCCAGACTGGAGTGCAGTGGCACGATCTTGGCTCACTGCAACCTCCACTTCCCAGGTTCAAGCAATTCTCCTGCCTCAGTCTCCCGAGTAGCTGGGATTACAGGCGCCAACCACCACGCCTGGCTGATTTTTCTTTTAGTAGAGACGGGTTTCACCATATTGGCCAGGCTTGTCTCGAACTCCTGACCTTGGGAGCCGCCCGCCTCGGCCTCCCAAAGTGCTGGGATTATAGACGTGAGCCACTGCGCCCAGCCCATACATTCTTTAAGCCAGTTTCAAAATGTTTCACCTGGGTGGAATATTGTTTTATTTCAGGCATTTCGATGGATATAAAGCTGAATAAAAAATATGAGCTAGCATCGAGTTCTCGAGACAGTAATTAATTCTACATTTAAACACTTAATAGGAGCCCCACTGGGGGTGGTGATAGGGGTGTGTATAAAACAGACATTTAGTAGAACAAATGATTAAGACTCATGATATCTTAGAATTCTAATTCAACCAATAAATCAGACCTTCCTCTGAATAAACTCCCCCTTGGGAACAAAAATGGGACATCTGGAAATTGCTCACAGCAGTTCAGGTTTGCAAACTATCACTTACTTGTACACTGTGATTGTTATTTACCAAATGCTATGCTACCATCGTGGCTCAGAAGAGTTAATATGGCTTTAAAAAACCACCAAGCAATGCTGTTTTCAATTGCATAACTTCACTGCTCTCTCACTCTAAGGTCCAGAATACGGCTTAGTAAAAGCCTATTTTGTTTTATTCTTCCCACACCTTCTTAAAGTGTCATCTTAGGAAATGCTTTTCTCTGTCAAACTACCATGCTTTCAGGAAAAAGAGACTCATCAATCCCTCTTCAAGGCATCTAAACCTTTTTTGTCCAAAAGGCACTAATCAGGGTTAAAAGAAAACCATCAGAGACAAACAGATTCTCAAATAGATGAGCATCTTTCTTTCCTCTTTTATAACCCCAGTCTATGTCCTCAACAACAGAAAATTATTTACAACTCAGGAAGTAGAAAAAGGGTAAGTCTTACATTATTGAAGTGCATGTAAAAGTCAAATGTAACTTTCTTGGTATCATTTTCTTTCTATGACTAAACAGAAAATAAAAAATAAGCAAAGAATCAAAGTTATCAATTAAAAATAAAGAAAATGAGGCACAAAAAGCCAAATCTTTTCATAAAGAATCTGACTAAATTACATATATGTTTATAGATATATTTTTTACATGATTACTATCCTTTAGCCTTCATATCCAATGAAGTTGATGAAAAAGTCATCTTCCATTAAAACATTTAAATTCTTATCCCTTATCAAGTAACCAAAGCACTAATTATTGAGAAAAAGACAACATCAGGCTTACCATTTAGTTCTTCAAGTTCTAGTTCGGGAGAGTTAATATAATACAAATCACACAGACGCCTAGCATTTTCATAGCCATCTAGTGTGAATCAAAACAAAACAAAAAAGGATTTAATAAATATACTTCTCTTTCACGCATTAAGATGGCAATAGTATTGACAAATCAAAGTCTTAAACTCTCTACAGAAGAAAATATACTTTGATAGTTTGGTGAAAGTCTGCTTTTTTTTTTTTTTTTTTTTTTTGGTAGAGACATGGTCTCCCTATATTGCTCAGGTTTGTCTCCAACTCCCAGGCTCAAGCCATCCTCCTGCCTTGGTGCTAGGATTACAGGCATGAACCACTGCCCCCAACCAGGGAAAGCCTTTCCTTTTTTTTTTCCTTTGAGACGGAGTCTCGATCAACCAGGCTGGAGTGCGGTGGCGCTATCTCGGCTCACTGCAGCCTCCACCTCCCTGGTTCAAGCGATTCTCCTGCCTCAGCCTCCCAAGTAGCTGGGACTACGTAGGCACGGGTCACCACGCCCAGCTAATTTTTGTATTTTCAGTACAGAGGGGGTTTCACCATGTTGGCCAGGCTGGTCTCGAACTCCTGACCTCAGGTGATCCACCCGCCTCAGCCTCCCAAAGTGCTGGGATTATAGGCATGAGCCACTGTGCCTGGCCCAGGGAAAGTCTAAGTGTGACATGACAAAGCTGAATAGCCATAAACAATGAATGACAAATATAACTACAAAAAAAATGTAAAAGTCTATATGCTAAAAAGACACCAACAATGTAAAAAAGAAAAATAACAGGCTGGAGAAAATAATTGCCATCTATGTAACAAAACTTAAGAGTTGGTTAGGAAACACTCTTATCCATTGTTTGAAACCTTTTTGGAGATACCAAAATTTTATATGCATTTAAATGTTTTTAATTCTAGGAATCTCACCTCTAAAATACTAGCAAAAGTGAGCATGTATTTAAGGATGTTCACAGCAGTACTGCTGGTATTGGTGGTAGCAGAAAAAAATTAAAACAACCTAAGTGTGCATGAACAGGAGAATTAATTAACACATACTGATACATTCCATAGAGCCATTCAAAACCTTGGAGCATATCCAGATGTACTGAACAGCAAGATGTCTGTAAACTTGTAGAAAAAAACATAGAGCACCCCATTTTCTAAAAACAACAATGTAAGACCAACATCAATTGTGTACGTGTACAAGTGGTATAAATAGAAAAAAGTGTGAAATGATTCAAACCAAATTGTTATGAATCACTGCTCATAGTGTAAGAATTAGAAACAGGGCAGTAGGGACTTCAATTCTTTTTTAAGTGAAAGATACCCTCAGCTGGGCTCGGTGGCTCACGCCTGTAATCCCAGCTCTTTGGGAGGCCGAGGCAGGCAGGCAGGCAGGCAGGCAGGCAGGCAGGCAGGCAGGCAGGCAGGCATTCCAGACCAGCCTGGCCAACATGGTAAAACCCTGTCTGCACTAAAGATACAAAAATTAGCCAGGCGTAGTGTTGAGCATCTGTAATCCCAGCTACTGGGGAGGCTGAGGCAAGACAATCGCTTGAACTCAGGAGGCAGAGGCTGCAGTGAGCTGAGATCCCACCACTGCACTCCAGCCTGGGCAACACAGTGAGACTCTGTCTCAAACAAAACAAAACAAAACAAAAAAGATATCCTCTATAGTATCACCAAACTTTGCCTAACAAATAATTCTATCAATAAAATAGTCATCCTATACATAATGCACAAATAATACTATAAGGTTATTTTCAAACCCATGCATTTGTGCCTACCATTTTATCTCATGATACAAATAGATGTTTTAATAGTAAGAAATAACAATAATTTTGATTTTTGTATCTTTTTTTGCAAGGGGAAATGTCAGTATTTACCTTTAATAACTTCAACTACATTGCAGTTTGGATTTATGCTTCCAATGTGTTTTCGATGAGATGGACTTCCTTTGCCTTTTCCACCAAACAATAAAGCTATCCAAAAAGGAAAAAAACCAACAAAATAAGCTAAACCACCTAATGCTCTTTTCCAAATCTGGATACTGTTTAAATTGTACCAAACAGAACAAATATTTTCCTTTAGGATAAACATAGTATTTTACATTCAATAAAAACACCTTTCTTGATGGCAGTCTATTTATTTTTCTTAATTAGCCAAAAGGTAAAACTAAATTTCCTACCTAAACGGAAGTTTCCTAAATAAATTTAAAATATGCCAACACATCTCATTTAGCTTCTTCTCTTGACTCATGAGGGACACTTACAGTGCTGATTGAGTAACATTCTAATTGAAATGCGACTCATGTAGAATCGATCCAAAAAGTACTGAACATTCTGGCTGGTGACAGGATCCACCCCAAAGCTCTCCTTGTATTCAATCACACCCTGGGCCATTGTGGGAATGACATCATTGTGTCGGTTTCTGATCCGTATCACAGTATCTGTAAAGCTAAACAAACCCATCTGTCAAAACAGCCAAATATTTTGACAAGTAAACTTAATACAAAAATATAAGTTTAACCAACTATGCTAGACAAAAAATCCCCAATTTAATAAAAGGAAAATCGGTTCATGTTTTCCTATACTTATTTAAATGTATTTCAGATCATAAAATATACCAAATCTATGAAAGTATACGGACCTCCAAAATAAAACTTTCAAGATTTAATTCTTTTCTTGGCTTCCTAAGAGTAAGGCTGCCACAAAACATAATCCAAAAAATGTTAATGGTTTTAACTGTTATCAACTAAGGTCATCTGAGCACTGGCTAAGAGGATGGTATTCCAGAGACATTCTGCATAGGAGAAGACAAAGCACTTGCCTCTAGAGAACACCTGCTCTGCTCTGCAAGGAATCAAGATGAATGAGCCAATAAAGCCTGCCTGTTTTGGACCTATTCCCTAGGGTTCAAAGAGAGAAGGAAACACTTAGGACAGTAAAACAGAAAAGAATTCTCATTTCACTCATCCTATGAGTTTATAAAATGGGAGAGGAAAAGTAAACAATTATATTAAAAGACTAATCTTCAAATCATCTAGTCTTCCTATCTCTGTCACTTAGAAGACACTGCATGGTTAAATAACTAAATAAAAGAGAAAATAAGTCCTTTTTTTTTTTTGAGATGGAATTTTGCTCTTGTTGCCCAGGCTGGAGAGCAATGGTGCAATCTCGGCTCACTGCAACCTCCACCTCCCGAGTTCAAGTGATTCTACTGCCTCAGCCTTCCTGAGTAGCTGGGATTATAGGCATGTACCATCACGCCTGGCTAATTTTGTATTTTTAGTAGAGACAGGGTTTCTCCATGTTGGTCAGGCTGGTCTCGAACTCCCGACCTCAGACGATCCGCCCACCTCGGCCTCCCAAAGTGCTGGGATTACAGGCGTGAGCCACCGTGCCCGGCCCAAGAAGTCTTAATTATGCAGTAATGAAACCAATTTTCTAACATAACCCATCTGAATTTACACTTCCAAATGAGTGCTTTCCTATTCAAAGTCATCATCCTGAGTACTATTAACTTATTCCAATGATGTTTCCACTGCTTAAAACATTTTTGGAATTCCTAGTTAGTAATGCGCTTCAAAACAAGACTGTTAAACTAAAATACAAACAACAAAACTCTTCAAAAACAACAAACAACTCATCATTCTAGTCACTCCTTTATTATTTTCTTTCTGCTTCAAAGAAACACAAATCTGTATTATTCTGCTTGACTACTTATTTTCCACAGCTCTGAATGACTGTTTTCAGAAGGCTCTATAACATGTTTACTTTTAAAGTAAGACTGCTTGGATTCTACCATTTGCTAACTATGTAACCTTAAACTACTTACCCTCTTTGTGCACAAACAGCATTATTTCAATGAATTGTTTTAAAGATTAAAAAACATCATTCATGTAAAGTCTGCTCAATACCTAAGCAAGGAGTAAACTCCTGCTGAAGTTATTTTCAGATTAAAATCATGTTTAAAAAAATGAAGTGTTACTGTTCACTTTAAAGACAGTCCAAAAAACATGTGTAACTAACTGAGGACAAGAGATGGTCATTACATTCTCAGTACCCTTCACTGCAATAAGCAGGTAGCTGCATAAGGCAAATACTTTGGTTTACCAATTCTGGTATATGGGTTATTAACATTGTCATATTACTTACATCATCTTGCAGGCCATACAGCATAAACTAGAGACCTGCAACCATGTTCTTCTAGGCCTTCTGTGTTTTAAAAAATGTTTTAATTAGTTACCAATCTTTCAAAAGTGAGAGATTTTACATTACAAATCTAGACTTGTAGCTTTAAAATCAGAAAACAATCAGATGATATGGGCAGTATTTTCATATGGCAAAGATCAGCTGGGGCTGAAGGTGGTTGTCCATTAGAAGGAGCATGCACCCTCCAGGTGAACAGTCCAACTGGCACTGAGGCCACACCTACATTTCCATTGATCATCACACCTGAACTTTGTCTTTTGTTAAAGAGGAACACGAAGCATTTTTTATGCCTAGTCAAATTTGCTGATTGTTATTTGTCCTGCCTGTATGGGCTGCTACAGTCACATATATCACATGTTCTAAAGTAGTAGAAACGTAAAAGTTAATCAATTTCCCCCAAGTGACCTAATAATAGGTTTAAGAATAGGGTCAAAATAGTGAACTTACTCATAAATAGCTTTAGCATCCTCAGCACTTTTGTCCTTAAAATCAAGAAGCTCCTGAAGACTCTGGATATACCTAAAATGCAGATCAATAGGATAAGTTCGTTCTTTTATATTCTGAAAGTTCAATATCATGAAAATTAGCTCAAAAGCTATTTTTAGCATTTTATAATTTTTAATTTAGAATACTGCTATAAATTATGGTTGAAGTAGAATTTTTACACCCATGCACATTCAAGCAAAGTGCTGGGAATGAATGGTAGAAGGTGCACATTTTCTCCTAAAAGCATAGGTCAAATTTAAGAATTTTAAGATTTTCCACGTTCTACATTCTAAAATGGCTTTTAATTTTTTTTTAATTTACCACTGTACATTACAGTATATATACTGATTATGCTGAGATCTGTCACCAGTAACTATGTGATCTTGGGCAAATGATTTAATTTGTCTTATAATCAGTAAAAGGAGGACAGACTCTCTTGCTCTAAGACTGTATCTTAAATATCTGTGCTTTAAAACCTTAATTTTACATATTTATGTCCAACTAACAAGTATTTATTGAAAGCCTATAATCTACTACATGGTTCTTTTAAACTGAACAAAAAACACAAAAGTCATAAAAATGTACATTTTAAATTTATCTAACAATTCGAAGTATCAAAGCATCTGTTAAGGAATGAGCAAAATATAGAAGGCCAAATGATTTTCTGATGGTCTTGCAGGCAAGTACAATGGCACTGCGGGGCCAGAGCTAAAAATAACTTGCTACCACTGAATTACTTTCTTCGACAGTGTAAGGGATCTGCTCCACTTGGCTGTAAGCACTTTATCTGCAACTGTCCTAACTTAGCAGGCATCTAGGAGCAATGGAAGTGCTTTAAAAACCTGTAATTCCATCTGTTGGTTTGGAAAGCTGTTTCTGACAAGCAATATGTCTCACTGCATTCCAAAGTTAAGGGATTCTGATAGCAGCTGCTGCTTTGCTTTAACCCTTAATTTCCTCTTAATTGGCAAGAACCACTACGCTCTCCATCCAAGAGATATTTGAGTACCTACAACAGGCACCTATCAGACTTCATGACTGATAAGCTTCAAAAAGCAGCATACTCTACTTCTAATGAAGAATTTTTTAAAAACAGGAAAAATCTTCCATGGAATATTATATTTTCTCCATTATACCCCATCATAATTACTAAACAAATGCTTCCCATTTAATCCACACTTATAACTATTCCATACTTGGACTAGATAGCATCTGATTATCATATATATAGCAGTCATATTTTGCTTTTTTAAATTGCGATTAGATCAACTTCTCCCATACACTATAATGCTTACAAAAAGAAAACTTGAATCTCCATGAATCATAACTGGGAAATGCCCTGCAGCTAAACCTTTTCCATTTAAGACTTAACTCTGGGCAACTCATTTGTTTGAAGCATACAGTGCTTAAAAGAACAACACTTTTAAATCAGTAACATTAATGAAGGCTGTATATAGGTGGCTCCATGAGTGTATACCCTTAACATCTCTACTTATCTTTGGGAAGAGATCACACTTTTTCTACACAATTCCAAAAACTTCTAATTGGTTTAAAACAGAAAAATAAACGTTTTAACTTTTGTAATTTATAAAAAGATACCCTTCAATAAACACAGTTTATTAAAAATACATATACCCTTTCATATATTTCATCATTCTGACTATAGCACGGTATAGCAGAGATGGACAAATGGAGGTTTGAATCCCAACTCCACTATCAATGGTACTGCCTTACGCAAAAGATTTAACCTTTATGTGCCTCAGCATCCTCATCTGTACAGAGTTAACCTGCCAGGTGCGGTGGCTCATGTCTGTAATACCAACACTTTGTGAAGCCAAGGTGAGAGGACTGCTTGAGCCCAGGAGTTCACAACCTGCCTGGGCAAAAAAGTGAGACCCCCATCTCTACAAAAAAATAAAAGAATTGGTCAGGTATGGTGGCGCATGGCTGTGGTCCCAGCTGCTCGGGAGGCAGCTGCCTTAGCAGGAGAATCTCTTGACCCCAGGAGGTCAAGACTGCAGTGAGCCATGATCACACTACTGCACTCTAGCCTGGGTGATGGAGACCCTGTCTCTAAAAAGAAAATAAATTAATTTAAAAAATAATAAACAGGCTAGACACAATGGCTCATGCCCATAATCCCTGCACTTTGAGAGGCCCAGGTGGGCAAATACCTTGACCTCGGGAGTTTGAGGCCAGCCTAGGCAACATGGAAAAACCCCATATCTGCTAAAAAATACAAAAATTAGCTGGGTGTGGCATGCACTTGTGGTCCCAGCTACTCAGGATGCCGAGGTGGGAGGATCACCTGAGCCAGGGAGGTAGAGGTTGCAGTGAGCTGAGCTGTGATCACCACTGCACTCCAACCTGGGTGACAGAGTAAGAACCTGTCTCAAAAAAATAAGTAGGCCAGGAGCGGTGGCTCATGCCTGTAATCCCAGCACTTTGGGAAGCCAAGGTGGGAGGATCACCTGAGGTCAGGAGCTTGAGACCAGCCTGGCCAACATGGTGAAACCTCTATTTCTACTAAAAATACAAAAATTAGCCAGGCATGGTGGCAGGTGCCTGTAATCCCAGCTACTCTGGAGGCTGAGGCAGGAGAATCACTTGAACCCAGGAGGCAGAGGTTGCAGTGAGCCAAGATCATGCCATTGCACTCCAGCCTGGGCAACAGAGCAAGATTCCATTTCAAAAACAAAAAGTAAATAAAAATAATAACAATGAATAAAATGGAGAGAATCATACCCACTGCGCAAGGTTGTTGAAGGGATTAAAGGCAATATACATAAATACCCAGTCATCAACAAATTGCAGACATTTTTTCTTATAATATCCTTGAAGATATACTAACATAAATCCTAAATTTAGCATCTGTATTTCAGTGCAGTTTTGACTGGCTTTCTCAAAATCAAGAAGTTGTGGAGTCCACGATTCAGGGCACAAGCCCAAATACATTGCCCCCACCTGCCCCCAGCCAAAAAAAGAATACTGCTACTACCTTAAGACTCTGGTCGGGCACGGTGGCTCACGTCTGCAATCCCAGCACTTTGGGAGGCCAAGGTGGGTGGATCACGAGGTCAGGAGACCGAGATCATCCTGGCCAACATGGTGAAACCCTGTCTCTACTAAAAATACAAAAATTAGCTGGGCGTGGTGGCACATGCCTGTAATCCCAGTTACTCGGGAGGCTGAGGCAGGAGAATCGCCTGAACCCGGGAGGCGGAGCTTGCAGTGAGGCGAGATCGCGCCACTGCACTCCAGCCTGGGCGACAGAGCAAGACTCCGTCTCAAACAAAACAAAACAAAACAAAAAAGATTCCACCAAAGAGTAAAAAAAGCATTTGCTGTAACCTTGAATAAAGTCCACAACTCCATCAAATTGCAAACACAAGATGAGAATCTTACCAGCTTTGTACCAATTGAACGGATGGTGTCCTGAGAAGATTATCTGGAAGGAGACTTATTTCTTTCATTATATTTGCCAGTCTGACAGGCAACTCTTGCCGCAGAAACATAAATGAGGTCTTTTCACAAGCATTCACTGATCCTGAAACCAAACATGATGGGTAAAGCAGTAAGTAAAAGCCATAAGGAAACAGAAGGCAAGAGGCAGAGAGAAAGAGAGAGGAAGTTATCTGGCAAGGCCGGAGGGATAGAATCACCACGATGGGGCAGGGAATAGGAGGCAAAGATACACCTGCCTGTGGGAGGCGAGGGATGAGATAACCCAGTCTCCAGAGTTATGACCTTCCAATAACTGACATTCCAATGGCTCTGTACAGCAATTACGATATTCTTGTTTCCCTAATTTGCATCCTTAAAGTAATCACCCATTTTAGAAGTTAGGTAACCTGAGCATGTCTGAGCAAGGCTTTATAAAATTAACAGCAGAACCTGGAAAAGTCTATCCTGTACACCCCGTTGCTGCTATCATTTAGAAAATCTGTTATCTAACTCTAGGTTTAAAAACAGTAAGTGCCTGTCTAAGAAACAGAAACTTTAAGCTGGTCCGAATGCAGTGGTATTTACAACTAATTGATCACAACCGGTTACAGATTTCTTTGTTCCTTCTCTACTCCCACTGCTTAACTTGACCAGCCTTAAAAAAATAAATTAAAAACAGGAGGCCAGGCACAGTGGTTCACGCCTATAATCCCAGCACTTTGCGAGGCCGAGGCTTGAGGACTGTTTCAGCCCAGCGGTTCAGGACCAGCCTGGGCAACACAATGAGACCTCACATATACAGAAAATAAAAAATAGCCGGGCGTGGTGGTGCTTGCCGGTAGTTCTAGGCTTGGGAGGCTCAGGCTGAAATTTGAGGTGAGCTATGATAGCACCACTGCACTCCAGCCTGGGTGACAGAGTAAAACCCTGTCTCAAAAGAAAGAGGAAAATTTTGATGTTTGCATAGGAAGACTCACGGATTCCATATAGAAGCACTAATGCTAATTACCATAAGCAAAGATTAAGTGCAGTCCGGGCATGGTGGCTCACACCTATCACTTTGGGAGGCCGAGGTGGGAGGATGGCTTGAGCCCAGGAGTTTGAGACCAGCCTGGGCAACATAGTGAGACCCCATTTCTATTTTTAAAAATATATATATACACACATATACACACACACACACACACACACACACACACGGGAAAAAAGAGTAAGTGCAGAGGAAAGCTTTCAAGCAACAGAAAGCAAAATTCACCACTGCCTGTTTGCACCATCTTCAAGTAGGTCCTATTCAATTGTCTGGTTACTGAAAGTCTCCTGACCCCTCTACACTCCCATATCAGGATCCCATATCACTCCCTAAGTAGAATCGTTGTAGAATGTCCTTTGGCAAACAGCTCCATTTAAAATTAAACTAAAAGGTCTTATTATTCCAGTAATGCATTTTAAACTTACTATTCTTGCTGCTTTAGAAGAGAAAACGTTAGCAAAAACTAGATTGTCAACAGTAGAAATTAAGGTACTAAAGGAAAACAGCTTGTAAAAGTTTTATGGCATACTTATGAATACCACCAAATTTGCCCCTTCCTCGAACTAGGGTCATTTTAAAGTAAAAACAAAAACCTAAGGCTTTGAGCCAAAAATTATGCCACTATAAACCACAGTTTTAAGACAAGGTTGCCAACCATGCAGGTATCGTTCAATGCAGAAGTCACAATGCAGAAGATAACCTTTGTACTCAAATTTTATGAATTCATTAAGGTTTTCCCTTTTCCCCTCATCGCCTTCACATGGGAAGTGGGATGTAAAAGTTAAAATGCCTAACTATGCAATTCCTTCTGCAATTTGTTGAACAGCTTCTAGAGAAAACCAAGATAATGTGGTAAATAAACTTCACAGCATCTTGTCCTCATGCACTCAACACGTGCCCAAGACTTACTTGCTGATGATGAAATGTGCTGTTGGTGCCAACAGTTTTAAGCCACTGGCAAGGAAAACATTCTAAGAAACCTTGGGCCAGTTATAATCTGCCTTCCCTATTATCACGCCAATTCTATGCAATCATCATATGCAAAACTGGGCATTCATCATCACTGCACGGAATCCAAACGCGATTCTCGGGGGTGCCCACGCTCGGCCTCCCACCCGGGTCCGACTCCTTGGAAGGGGCCTGGCCTAGCGCGCACCTGCACACGTGCGCCGGGAGGCGGGAGGTCGTCCCGCGGCCCAGCTGGTTTGTTTTCAACAATACGGTCAAAGCCACACGCCCACCGTTATTTACGCCGCCAGCCAGCGCCGGCACTTCGGAGGGAGGAAGGAAGCACCTAAGGCGCTGGGGGCGGAAACGCTGAGGAGGAGGGGTGCGCCTCAGGCGAGAGCTGGCCGGCGCCGACCCGGCCTGGGGCAGCGGCCGCAGCTCCCCGCCCGGGACCGCGCAAAAAGGCCCAAGGTCCCGGGCCGCACTCACCGAAGTCCAGGAACTGCTTCATGGAGAGCGGGGACGGCGAGAAGCGCGCGTAGAAGTCCACCTGGCCCGGAACGCCGCGCTCGGACGCCGGGCTGGAGCCCGAGTCCGAGCTGAAGCTGCGGCTGGAGCCGGCGGCGCGCAGCCCCGGGCCCGGGCCGGCAAAGGCGGCTCCGCGAAGCAGCCGCGCCAGCCTCATGCCGAGTCCCGCTAGAGAAGCCACAGCCAGTGCGCCAGGTTTCCCCGCGCCTCTGCCGAGTGGTACGTGAGGGACGTGGCGGGCAGCAGGGGCGGGGACCGGCTGTAACCGGCGCGGCCCCCACCCTCCTAGCCGGAGCCCGGCCCCCTGCGCCGCTGGGCGGGACGCGGAGCGGGAAGGAGGCGGGGAGAGAAAAGGGGCGGGCGCTCGCGGGGCCCGCCCCCTCGCTGGAGTCCCGCCCAGCCTCCCGAGGAAGGAGATGCGGAGCGCGCGCCAGGCCGCAGCCGCCGCCCAGATCCCGCCCCAGCCGGCGAGGTGTGGGGTGAGCGTGTCGGCCGTCCCCGTACACGTCGGGTGATGGGACTGGGGACACTAAGAGGCGAGGCGGTATGGAGCGTCCCCTTCCCGCACCCTTTTGAAACAAATCCCACCTTCCTGCTTCCTCTGCCCTCCCAATCTCAGCCAAAAGGATCAAGGACAGGGCGGCGTTCCGCTTGCACACACCGCGGTGTCGTGCTGCGAGCGCGTTCCAGAAACGCTCCTCTGTGACGCAAGCCACGCATTTTCCAGGGTCAGAGAGCTTCAGGAGTCCCCGCTTGCCAAACAGTAGTACGTAAATACGAATGCTGAACACTGGGACGTGTGGCCCTAAATAGTATCACTGCGACGGCGGCCCCGGGAGAAGAGATGTACTGCCATGTACTGGCTGTGTGCCTTTGAGTGAGCTGTTTAACCTCTCTGAGCCTCCGTCTCTTTACCTGAAAAAGGAGCATATTATCTGTTTCAGTTGCTGTGACATGGGTAGTAGAGCTATCTGTGTTAGCACAATGCCGGGGACATACCAGATAATAAATGGGATTTATTTTTACCATTATTGCTTTTTAAAATTATTTCATTATTAAGATTTTATCAGAACCACTAATCTGCATTTTCCCTGAAGCACATTTTACCAAAAGTTTGAGAGAAAACGGTTTTTGGCGGTTTTATAACTATTTGATGTATTCGAGTATCAGCAGTTCTCCCACACTGACTGTTGGTTTTAGAAAGTGTAACGGGTACATAGTTTTGTGAACCCCGAAAGTTTGAGACAAGTCTCAGTTAATGTATAAAGTTTATCTTGACAAGGTTGAGGACGCGTGCTCGTGACACAGCCTCAGGAAGTCCTGAGAACACGTGCCCAAGGGGTGAACAGCTTGGTTTTATACAGGGAGACAGGAGACCTCAATCTATATGCAAGAAGTACATTGGTTCCTGCTGGAAAGGTGGGACAACTTGAAGCAGGGAGGAAGGCTTCCAGGTTATAAGTAGGTGAGAGACAAATGGTTGCAGTCTTTGGAGTTTCTGATAAGCCTTTCCCAAGGAAGCAATCAGATATGCATCTGTCTCAGCAGAGGGATGACTTTGAATAGAATGGGAGGCAGGTTTGCCTTGAGCAGTTCCCAGCTTGAATTTTCCCTTTAGCTCAGTGATTTTGTGGCCCGTGATATTTTCCTTTCACATATCAGTGAATCTTCTTCGCATTATGTTTTTCTGGACAACCACATGTGGATACCATATGGGACATTATTCTTTTGGCCAGACAGCTTTGTCAAACCTGGTATCAGTATGCGCATCTGGAGTGCCCATCTCTTTCTTGGCAAATTTCCAGATATCTTTGCTGAGTGCCCGAGGGGCACACTTCTTGAAGTCCGTTTCAATGGGATGTGCTTGGGAATGTTGATGGTGTCACCACCTCATTGATGGCTGAATGGCCCCCTTCTTCTTCCCACCCTTCTTCTGCGGGACCTAAGTTGGAAAGAAGAAAACAATTTTAAGTTGAATATTACACATTCTTAAAATAGTCCCTCAAACATTTTCACAGCTCTACCCCAGCCTCTCAGGTTGCCTCCTCCTTTCTAATCTCCTTCCTTCTAGATTATTCCCTGAGCTCCAAAGTCTTGTCACTTTATCATGCACAGCATTATTCAGCTCCCTCAATCCGTTTGCAATTTTGCTGCTTTCTGCCTGAGCATGTCAAGATGCTTAGCTGAACATTAATTTGTGTGAAAGTACAAAGGCCCAGCAGAAACCTTGAGACTATTTTAACAAGATTTTTTTCCCTCAGGAAGGAATCAACTGTTGTATAAAGTGCTTTTTCTTTTCTCCAAAGTATATTCACCATGCTTCAACCAATTTACAGAGAATGTGCATATAAAAGTACATATTAAATGGTGTCAACTTTTGCTTCTTAGTCAAAGACTTAGAGTCCAGAAACTGGAGAGAACCTTTGAGGACTTTAGTAAACAGCTGTATTACTTCTCTGTTGTTATGGTCTGAATGTGTCCCCTAAAATTTCTATGTTGAAACTTAATTATCAATGTGATAGTATTAAGAGGTGGAGCCTTTAGGAGAGAATTAAGTCATGAGGGCAGAGCCTTATAAAAGGGCCTGAGGGGGTGAGTCAGTTCCTACCATCTCTTCTACCATGTGAGTGAAACTGCCTTTGAAAAATTATAACAGTGAGAAAATTTTGACAGTGAAAGAGATCTGACCTAACCAACTCCATCTTGCTTCTCACTTCCAAGCTGCCCTTGTTTATTCCTGGGCATAGGCCAAACTAACTTTGGGAGGAATTTAGATTACAAACTTTGAAACAAAGATGATAACAGCTCCTCCATGAAACAAATCCCCAGCTTTCCTGGGGACCAGACCACCTTTGTTAAACTAACAGATTAGGCAGGGCACAATGGCTCACGCCTGTAATCCCAGCACTTTGGGAGGCCAAAATGGGAGGATTGTGTAAGTCCAGGAGTTCGAGACCAGCCTGGGCAACATAGACCTTGTCTCTACAAAAAATGAACAAAATTAGCTGGGCATGGTGGCACTTGCCTGCAGTGCTTCGTGGGGAGCATCACTTGAGCCCAGGAGGTGTAGTTTGCAGTGAGCCAAGATCCTGCCACTGCATTTCTGCCTGTGTGACAGAGCGAGACCTTGTCTCAAAAAATAAGTAAACTAACAAATTAACTAGAAGATTAGAAATTATAGCTCAGGAGTCATGCAGCCAGAGTCCACAAGATCACCAACCTCCACAATTGCTCCTATAGATAACATTGCTATTATAAAACCTAACATTGGTGTTTGAGTTATTTTTCAAATCCTGAATTCCAGTGGACCAGCTAGAACCACACAGATAAGTAAAATGACTCATCTGGTCTTGTGGCCCCCCTCCAGAAACTGACTTAGCATAAGATGACAGCTTCGACTCCCTATAATTTTATTCCTGACCCAACCAATCAGCATTCCCCATTCTATAGCCTGCTGTCTGCCAAACTGTAAAAAAACCCTAGCCTCTGAATTTTCAGGAGGTTAATTTGAGTAGTAATAAAACTCATCTTCTGTTTAGCCAGCTCCACATGCACTAAACTCTTTGTCTTGATAAATTGGCTCTATCTGGTCAGCAGGCAAGAAAAACCTATTGGATGGTTACATGAGGACACAGCAAGAAAGCCCTTATGAGACACTGAGTTCTGGCATCTTGATCTTGAACTTCACAGCCTCTAGAACTGTAAGAAAACTAATTTCTGTCATGTATAAATTACCCAGACTGTATTTTGTTACAGCACCACTAACAGACTAAGACACACATGTAGATATAAAGTGTAATCATACTGTAAGCTTCTATAAAAAAATTTTTACATAGCAGACATGAGCCAGCCCCTGTAAATTCACTGAGAATTTGTGATCCATGTTGGACTGATGTGACTGAAAGGAATGGAAAAAGCAATAGAAAACAAGCTAGACTGTGTCACCTTGTCCCCAGTACCCTCTGGCTTCATGAGGTTCAGAAGACAAAAGGAAAGAAAAGTCATGATATTTTTTCCCCCTGCTTCTTTTCTTCCAAGCTATAATTTGTGTTCCTCTAAGTGTGGCCACAGCTTCCTACCCTTGTCCAATATCCATGGAGATAGTACTAATTTTTCTCTGTTGCTGATTGGGTGCTCACCAGCCCTGGAGGTTTAATTCTGCCCACACTCCTGTAAATAGTCCCTTCATTAATTAATTAATCAATTTCCCTTTTGAGTGTGCTATCATTTCCTGCCCTAGAACCCTTTTTGATGTGCTGGAAAGATAATTTTCAAAAAAGGTAAAATAATGACTCTCACGCAGCTATAAAATGAACATGTGTCAAAAATTTTATTTAATACATTAATTAAATGAGGGAACCAGTAAAGATATTATAGCCAGTTCAAAGGAGAAGTGAAAAAACAGGAATTCAGAAAAATTTGCAAAGGCTGTAAAACTGGCTCTTTCCTTGGGAATCAGGGAGGGTTGCCCTTCTACCTGACAGAATTTATTTGCACATGTATAGGTAAGAATTATGTGCGTTGTTACCATTTATCTGCAATTTACAGAGTTATAAAATAGCTCAAAGACAGTGAATTGGAATCAGATACCCTGAAAAGTTGTGCTCTAAACAATACGTAATATTCCACTGAAGCATAATTTTTCTCCATATACATTTGCCTTCTTTCTTTAAAGGGTACTTTGATTCAGGTAATTACTTGTGTAGTGATATGAGGGCATCCTATTCACCAGGATTTATTTAGCAAAAACATAGTTTTTATCTGGAGTAAGTGCTTTGAAATGCTGATGGAGTGGAAGGAGAGATCTGTATGTAGGGAAGGCTCAGAACAGCTTTACAGGAAGCAAGGAGAGGAATTCACTTTGTAGAGCAAAGGGGAAGGGGAGGAGGCAGAAGATTGCAAAGACTGTTCACAATGTGAGCACTCCTTATAACCCAAACCTTCAGTAAAGTTTGCAAAAAAAGAGAGATTATTGGATACTGAAGCTTTTATGTGTTGTGCTTTTGTGAAAATTGGAGGAAAGGATGAATTTTTGTATGAGAGTTTATGGCAATGGAGATAGACTTTGCACACAAAGAGTCTGAGTGGTGGTGGCGTGGGGGGGACTATAAATGAGACTATGAGCCTCAAGAATTTACAGACATGGACAGGGAGAACTCTAGACTTTCACAAACTGAGACTGGTAATGTTAAAAGATAAATTTGGGCACATTAAAAGTTTTAAAAATTTATTTGAACTGTTGATTTAAAAAAAAGACTCAAACTCTGTAAAATATTTTAAGAGATTTATTCTGAGCCAAATGTGAGTGACCAAGGCCTGAGGCACAGTCTCAAGAGGTCCTGAAAACATGTGCCCAAGGTGGTTGGGTCATAGCTTGATTGTATACAGTTTTAGGGGAACAGAAGTTGTAGGCAGACATCACTCAGTACATGTAAAGCATACACTGCTTTGGTCTGAAAAGGCAGGACAACTTTAAGACATAATATAGGGGGATTGGGAAACTTGTGGCAGGAGGGGGCTTCCAGGTTATAGGGAGAGTCAAAGATTTTCTGACTGGCAATTGGTTGAAAGAGTTAAGTTACTATCTCAAGACCTAGGATCAATTGAAAGGAGTGTCTGGATTAAGACAAGGGGTTGTGGAGACCAAGATTCTTATTACACAGATAAAGGCCCCACATAGCAGGCTTCAGAGAGAACAGATAGTAAATGTCTCTTATCAGACCTAAAAAGGTGTCAGACCTTAAAAGGAAAAACCTGGAAAGGGAAGGGGATCCTCTACAGAATATAGATTTTCCCCAGAAGAAATAGCTTTGCAGGGCTAGTTCAAAATATGTCAAAAAAATATGTTTTGGAGTAAAACACTTCAGTTTATTTCAGGACCTGCTATCTGTCATGTGATGCTACTGAGGAGTAAATTCTGATTTTTTTATCTTGCCCAAATTCCTATCTAAGAGTTCTGGGGAGTCATGCCCTACAAACCATAAATTCTCATCAGATGGGTTTTATTTAACCCTATATATCGAGACTTACTTTTCACCCTGACTCTGGAATAACATTACATGACAAGGAAGAAAAGCAAAATATTTTACCCCAAAACATGTTTCTTTGCCATATCTTGAAATGGCCCTGCAAATCTGTCTTTTGTGGGGGAAAGTTTGCATCAGTAAAGAATCTCTATTAACATAGCTAGATCTTTTACTTCCAGGCCCTCCCAATCCTAAAAAGATTAACTTAAAGTCTAGCACCTTTTAAAGATCTGAATAGGAAACGTTTGTCATCTGTTGTCTCTGAGGGCAGCCACAATAAAACTTCAAAAGAACCTTGGTCTCCACAATCCTTTATCTTAACCTGAACATTTCCTTTCTGTGATCTCAGGTCTTTAGATAAACTCAACCAATTGTAAATCAGAAAATGTTTAAATTTACCTATAGCCTGGAAGCCCCAACTTTGAATTGTCCTACCTTTCAGGACTAAACCAATGTATTTCTTAAATGTATTTGATTGATGTCTCATGCCTCCCTAAAATGTATAAAACCAAACTGTGCCCCAATCACCTTGGGCACATGTTCTGAGGACCTCCTGAGAGCTGTGTCATGGGGCCATGGTCACTCATATTTGGCTCGGAATAAATCTCTTCAAATATTTTACAGAGTTTGGGAGTCCTCGGCCTCCCAAAGTTCTGGGATTACAGACGTGAGCCACTGTGCCCAACCTTGTAAATGTTTCTTATCAGACTTTAAAAAGGTGCCAGAGTTAGTTAATACCCTTCTGAATCAGGGAAAGTACTTGGAAAGGGAAGAGGATTCTCTGTAGAATGTAGATTTTCCCCACAAGAGACAGCTTTGCAGGGCCATTTCAAAATATGTGAAGAAATATATTTTGGGATAAAATCTTTAGTTTCTTGCAGAACCTGCTCCTTGTCATGTTGGTATCTTAGGCTACAAACACTCTGTTTTGTCAGACATAAAATCTCTATGTTAATGTTAATGCTGGTCAGCTGTACCTAAATTCCAGAAGGGAGGACAGAATAATGAGACATGTCTGACCCCGCCTTCCCATCATGGCCTGAACTAGTTTCTCAGGTTAACTTTGGAATGCTCTTGGCCAAAAGGAGGGGTCCATTCAGTTGGTTGGAGGGTTTAGAATATATATATTTTTTGAGACAGAGTCTCACTCTGTTGCTCAGGCTGAAGTGTAGTGGCATGATCTCAGCTCACTGCAACCTCCGCCTCTTGGGTTGAAGTGATTCTCCAACCTCAGCCTCCCGAGTAGCTGTGATTACAAGTATGTGCCACCACACCTGGCTAATTTTTGTAATTTTAGTAGAGATGAGGTTTCACCCTGTTGGTCAGGCTGGTCTTGAACTACTGACCTCAAATGATTTGCCCACCTCGCCTCCCAAAGTGGTGGGATTACAGGCCTGAGCCACCACCCCAGCCGAATTTTATTTTTGGTTTACAAGGGAGAAGCTCATTGGGTAAACCAACTAAGGAGGGGCAGAATAACCAAATACTTATTTTATTTTGTTAATCCTTTCAGAGGTGCAATGGTTTTCACTCACGTCTGTGTGAAGACACCACCAAACAGGCTTTGTGTGAGCAATAAAGCTTTTAATCACCTGGGTGCAGGCGGGCTGAGTCCGAAAGGAGAGTCAGCAAGGGGATATAAGGATGGGGCCATTTTATAAGATTTGGGTAGGTAAAGTAAAATTATAGTCCAAGGGGGGTTGTTCTCTGATTGGCAGGAGTGGGGTTCACAGGGTACTCATTGGGGGAGCTTTTGAGCCAGGATGAGCCAGGAGAAGGAATTTCACAAGACAATGTCATCAGTTAAGGCAGGAACAGGCCGTTTTCACTTCTTTTGTGGTGGAATGTCATCAGTTAAGGCAGGAACCGGCCATCTGGATGTGTACTTGCAGGTCACAGGGGATATGATGGCTTAGCTTGGGCTCAGAGGCCTGACATTTGTGTTGACAGATTTTTACTTTGTATTTGCCAGGCCTCTTTCAGACTCAAGCACAAAAAACTCAGTTCAAACGTCTTTAAATAACTGGAGGCTATATTGTCTGATGTTGATGCAGGATTTTTCTCGGTCACTTTGCCAGCTGGAGACCTCTGGCTGGTGATGCCCCCACCCAGGCTTTGGTGGGGCACACTACCTGCCCCTAGGAGGTGGCCTGCCCCTCAACCCACCCAGGCTGGGTCCCAGCCCCCCTGTGTTATAGCTCGTACCCACATACAGCGGTCCCTGAGTTCTTGTCCTGTGTCCAAGAAGAATGCGCGTACTCTGACAATTGAAGGGTGAGGAGGGCGGAAAAGAATTGTGTTGAGCAAGAGAAGAGCTCTCAATAGAGGCAGGACATGGGGGTGGTCCCCCACTTGAAGTTGGGCGGTTTCTTTCCCAGTGTGGCTGAGTCCAGGGCTTTTATGGGCTCAGAATAGGGGAGTACTTGCTGATTGGTTTGTGAATATGCAAAAAAGATTAAAACACAGGCATGAATCAAAGGTGGGCATGACTGTAAAAAACCCATTAGGGAAGGGGTAGGTGTATGTAAAGTAGGTGAAGGGTAGGGGTAAATCAGAGGAAAGCATGCCAAACTGGAAGACAGGTTCTTAATCTGGTTCATGGATTTGACTTGTAACTTGGTTCTCAGGCTTTAAATTGTCTTTGGCTTGGAGGTGGGGTTTCACCAGGTACCTGTCCCTGTCTGCCTAGGCATTTTTCTGCCTCCTGCTGCTATCCATTCCCCTCTCTGAGGAGGTACATCTAACTGCCATTAGAATAGAAATGAAGACTGAACTTAACTGCTTCCTGCTGACAGGGGCCGCTGTTTTGGGAAGACGGCAGTCAGATCTCCCTCAGAGGCCTATTTAAGGGTCCCCGGTAAAAGGGAGCCATTGTCCGAAGCTGCGGTTGCATTACAGTTTGGAGTTTGATAGCCTGAAGGCAAGAAGAGACATATTAGAAGACATATGTCAGGCCAGGCACGGTGGCCCATGCCTGTAATCCAAACACTTTGGGAGCCCGAGACAGGCGGATCGTAAGGTCAGGTGTTTGAGACCAGCCTGGCCAACATGGTGAAACCCTGTCTTGGCCAGGCGCGGTGGCTCACGCCTGTAATCCCAGCACTTTGGGAGGCCGAGGCAGGCAGATCACGAGGTCAGGAGATCGAGACCATCCTGGCTGACATGGTGAAACCCTGTCTCTACTAAAAATACAAAAAATCAGCCAGGTGTGGTTGTGGGTGCCTGTAGTCCCAGCTACTCGGGAGGCTGAGGCAAGAGAATGGCGTGAACCTGGGAGGTAGAGCTTGCAGTGAGCCGAAATCACGCCACTGCACTCCAGCCTGGGCGACAGAGCAAGACTCCATCTCAAAAACAAACAAAAAAAGAAATCCCATCTCTACTAAAAATACAAAAAATTAGCTGGGCGTGGTGGCATGTGCCTGTAATCCCAGCTACTTAGGAGGCTGAGGCAGGAGAATTGCTTGAACTCAGGAGGCGGAGGTTGCAGTGAGATGAAATTGTGCCATCGCACTCCAGCCTGGGTGACAGAGCAAGCAAGACTCGATCTTGAAAAAAAAAAAAAAGAAAAAAAGAGGACATGTATCAAAACAAAACAAAAGAGGGGGGATAAGGGCAGCTCCAAAATCCTGAGGCTGCTGACATGCCCAGATAACTGGGGGCTATGGTTATGCCTGGTAAGATTTGGGTGCATGGGCCTAGCTTTGGTTAGCTCCTTTGGTCTTATTTTCCCAAAAACGAAACTGCTGGGTTATAGACACCCTATTTACTCCTGTCACCTGGCAGGACTTGCAGAATGATTGCCCAGAACTTAAAAATTGTTTCAGATTTTTACATTACCCATCCCTTTTGTCTATTCTGAACTGCAGCCAGAGATCACTGGTTAGTTCACAGGAATAAACAGGGTTAGTCTAAAATGCAGACAAAAACTTAAAAACTACTAATAATGAGACTAGAATATAATGACAAGTGTATGATAAGTTTTGAAACATAATTGCTGTCTCTCCAGTCCTCATTTTTGTTAAAACAAATCATGATAGGACTGAACTGTTTGCAAAACTGAGTTTAGTTTCATACTTGGCCTGATTATTTGCATAAAGTGCAGCAAGAATAATTATTTTCACATAGGCTTTTAAAAATTGGCTCTGATGAAACCCTGTTCTCTAAGGAATCTCAGTTGAGACTTTTTAAAGCCCAGCCCAGCCATGGGTTTGTACTCTTAAATACCTATGAATTGGGTACATTTCTCTCTTCTTGAGGGCCCAAGATGACTTGGGGCTCCTAGCCCTGTTAGAAAGTGACATTTCTAACTCACCAAACCTGTACAGAGATTGTGTAGACAAGGCATGAGGCAAGCTTTCCTAAGGGAAAACTTGCAAGTTTTATTGCCTCTGCAAGTCAAGCTTGATTCCCTAGAGGGAACCACACCCTTTTAGTAAAAGCCTTGGTAAAAGAACCAGTTTCTCCAATTGCATCTTGTTGCAAAAGAAAATGGATTCTTATTGTGCTTATGCAGAACATTATATTGCTATAAGTTAAGAATATTTGCATCTAACTTCCAAATTTTGGAGAAACCAGGCAGAGAGAAACAAATATGCTCCAGATTTTGTTCGCAGGAGTATACCTTACTCAGTTGTTAAAAGTTGTAAATAGCTGAAAATAAAAGTTTTCCTGGCTTTGAAAAACAAAAGGTTCAGCAACATTTTAAGCAAAAAATTAAAAAGGATTACTTCAGTTTTCTATCAGTTCAGTCCATTTTGTTAACTCTTATTCTGCAATTCAGCTCTTCATGAATCCTATATTGTTTTCCTCTATTCCAATGTCACAATCTCCCAAGTTATCAGAAACCTTTATTTAAGAGCACATGACAAAGTCCTATAGCTGATTATAAACCATCTTTTGAAAAGGATCAAAACAAGACAACAGTTGTCTCTGAATAACAAAATGTCCAGGGTAGTTACAGTCAAAAACAGGATTAACAAAGAAATTTGGTTATTATTGTGGTTTACAATAACTTAACATAGTAACTCTAATTATGATTGGTAGCATATACTCAAACATTAGAATTTTAGAAATCCAATACAATTTTGGAACATATTTTAATATGATATACTAAAATATAACCTGAAGAAGTTAAACATAATTTTTATTTTGACAATGCTGTGTAACTAAACATGTCAGATAATCCTGTTTATTTCTCTTTTGGATGCTTCAGGGGCCCTCTGTAGCAGCCAAAAGTTGGGAGTCAGGAAAGAGAATTTTGAAGTTGAAGTTTGATTTTGGGAAGCCTATCAAATATGTTAAAGATTTAGAACACTTGATATTATGAAATAGAATTCCAGGTTATCATAAATCATTTATTTACCTAAAATGATGGCTCAAAATTTTTTTAATGTTATATATCTTTATTTCTTTAATCATACGATCCATTCTTTTTTTATTATTATTATACTTTAAGTTCTGGGGTACATATGCACAACATGCAGGTTTGTTACATATGTGTACATGTCCCATGTTGGTTTGCTGCACCCATCAATTCGTCATTTGCATTAGGTATTTCTCCTAATGCTATCCCTCCCCAAGCCCTCCACCCCTCAACAGGCCTCAGTGTGTGATGTTCCCCTCCCTGTGTCCATGTATTCTCATTGTTCAAATCCCACTTATGAGTGAGAACATGCGGTGTTTGGTTTTCTCTTCTTGTGTTACTTTGCTGAGAATGATGGTTTCCAGTTTCATCCATGTCCCTGCAAAGGACATGAACTCATCCTTTATTATGGCTGCATAGTATTCCATGACGTATATGTGCCACATTTTCTTTACCTAGTCTATAATTGATGGGCATTTGGGTTGATTCCAAGTCCTTGCCATTGTGAATAGTGCTGGGCCCAAGCTGAGCTGCTGTCAGTATCCAAAGGGTCCAGTCTGGTGATCTGAAGAACAACAACAGGAGACTCTGGACAGCAGAAAAGGTCCATCCCTGATCTAGGTTCTGAGGGCCTGCCATGAGCCTTTCCATCTTAGTTCAAATTTCTCCTTTCACTGTGAGAGTTACCTGAAGCTCAGCATCTGTGATGGTCTAGGGGGCTTCTGAGGTGATCGGGCAGTGTCAGTCTTCAGCCACTAAGTCAAGAAGATCTGGGAAGGAGTCAGTCAGAGAGCCAGGGGCTCTGGGAGTGGCTGCCAGGTGAGTTGAACTGTCCGATTTTCAGTGGGGTCCTGCACAGATTGGACGCAGCTTAGGAGGAATTCCGGGCTGTGGGCATTCCTTGGCCTGGTGGCCAGATTTCTGGCACTTGTAGCAAGCTTCTGGGGGAGGCGGGCCTGAAGGAATGCCTGGCCACTGTGGTTTAGGCATTTGGAAGTTTTTGTGTGCTGGAGATGTGGCTGATGTTTGTCTCACAGTGGAGGCAAGGAATTGCAACTCCGAAATATGTTGCTACTTGGCTGCCTCTACTCTATTATTGTACACCTTGAAGGCGAGGTTAATTAAGTCCTGTTGTGGGGTTTGAGGGCTGGAATTTAATTTTTGGAGTTTTATTTAATGTTGGGAGCAAATTGGATGATAAAATGTATATTGAGAATAAGACGGCCTTTTGACCTTTTAGGGTCTAGGCTGTAAAGCGTCTCAGGGTTGCTGCTAAATGAGCTGTGAACTGGGCTGGGTTTTTATATCTGTTGAAAAAGAGCCTAAATGCTCTCTGATTTGGGATAAAGAAAAAGGAGGATTAACCTTGATTGTGCCTTTAGCTCCAGCCACCTTTTTAAGAGGAAATTGCTGGGCAGGTTGGGGAGGGCTAGTCTCGGAACGAAACTGTAAGCCGGACCTGGTGTGAGGAGGGGAGGTGATAAAAAGGATTATAGGGTGGAGGTGCAGAGGCTGAGGAAGAATTGGGACCTAGCTCAGCCTGGCGAGGAGGGGAGAGGTCAGATGGGTCTGTAGAAAAGGAATATTAGAAAGACTCAGTGATGCTTGTGGTTGGGACTAAGGGGACAGGTGGGAGAGAAAGAAGGAAGATTTGGGACAAGTTGCATTGGGAACAGAAACTAGGGAGGGACCGATGTGTAAAAGAATGCCTGGACGTCAGGGACCTCAGACCGTTTGCCTATTTTACGACAAGAATTATTTAGATCTCATAGGATGGAAAAATTGAAAGTGCTATTTTCTCGGTATTTGGAACCACTGTTGAGTTTGTATTGGGTCAAGTGGCATTGCAGAAGGAAATAAGGCATTTAGGTTTTAGGTCAGGTGTTTGTTGAAGAGGTTTTAGGTTTTTAAGAACACAGGCTAAGGGAGAAGAAGGGGGAATGGAGGGTGGAAGCTTGCCCATAGTGAAGGAGGCAAGCCCAGAGAAAAGAGAGAGTAGAGACACGGAGAGAAGGAGTTGGGGGTTCTTGACCCCCAGAAAAGCAGAGAAGGGGTAAAGACACAGAGAGACGGGGTCGCGGGGTTCTTGCCCCCTAGAAAAGCAGTACTTGCCGCTAAGGATGAAGGAGAAGGGGTTGAGGGGTTCTTGCCCCCTAGAAAAGTGGTACTTGCTGCTAAGGGTGAAGGAGAAGGGGTTGGGGGGTTCTTGCCCGCCAGAAAAGTGGAGAAGGGGTAGAGACACGGAGAGAAGGGGTTGGGGGGTTCTTGCCCCCCAGAAAAGCGGTACTTGCTGCTAAGGGTGACGGACCAAGGCAGGCATCCCTGCATGGTCAGACACCTCTGAAACTTAGGTGAATAATCAGGCAGGCGTCCCCGTGTGATTAAACACCAAGGGAAGACTGTCTTCCCCAGTCCTTGACTGGCGCTGGAGTTTTGGGTCCACGGATAAAACGTGTCTCCTTCATCTCTACCAGAAAAGGAAAGGAACTGAAATTAAGAGAAGGGAGAGATTGAAGTGTGGCGCCAAGATTTAAAGGAGAAAGAGGTTGAGGGATAGTGAGAGAGGTCGTAGAAGAGAGTAAAAAAGGCCACTTACTGGATTTAAAATTGGTGAGATGTTCCTTGGGCTAGTTGGTCTGGGGACCAGAGGTTGTAGGTGGATCTTTCTCACAGAACAAAGAGCAGGAGGACAGGGGATTGATCTCCCAAGGGAGGTCCCCCTATCTGAGTCATGGCACCAAATTTCACTCACGTCCATGTGAAGAGACCACCAAACAGGCTTTGTGTGAGCAATAAAGCTTTTTAATCACCTGGGTGCAGGCGGGCTGAGTCCAAAAAGAGTCAGCCCAAAAATTTTTTTAAAAAGCAAAAACCTTTACTCATTTAGAGGGAAGACTTAGGTTTCCAAACAGTCTGTCTCTTGTATCTCCCTTCCTTTTTTTTCAGTAGCTTATTTGCAAGGCAAACAAAAGTCTTTCATTATCCTTTAATTATATTACATGAAAATCTTGTTTAAGAGAGAGAAAGCCAAATTCCACCCTTACATTAGTCTACTATTAATGTCAGCCTTAATTTTTAAAAAATGAAACCTTATAGGCTGGGGGTGGTGCCTCACACCTGTAATCTCAGCACTTTGGGAGACAAAGGCAGGGGATCATTTGAGACCAGGAGTTCGAGAACAGCCTGGCCAACATGGACAGACCTTGTCTCTATTAAAAATGCAAAAATTAACTGGGCCTGGTGGTACCCACCTGTAATCCGAGCTACTCAGGAATCTGAGACAGGAGAATCGCTTGAACCCAGTAGGCGGAGGTTGCAGTGAGATTGTACCACAGCACTCCAGCCTGGGTAGTGACAGAGTGAGACTCTGCCTCAAAAACAACAACAACAAAAAATGTTATAGATAATTCTATCAAATCTTAACCTGTTCATCTGTCAGGTGAGATTCTTATAAACCATTTTTTTTTTTTGAGACAGAGTCTCGATCTGTTGCCCAGGCTGGAGTGCGGTGGCATGATCTCAGCTCACTACAACCTCCGCCTCCCTGGTTCAAGCAGTTCTTCTGCCTCAGCCTCTTGAGTAGCTGGGATTACAGGCACCCACCATACTTGGCTAATTTTTGTATTTTTAGTAGAGATGGGGTTTCGCTGTGTTGGCCAGGCTGGTCTCGAACTCCTGACATGGAGTTGGGCTATCTGACCACCTCAACCTCCCAAAGTGCTGGGATTACAGGCATGAACCACTGCGCCCATCCTCTTATAAGCCTTTTATAACTCTTTACACATTTTTGTTAAAGAGCAGATCAGTGCCTTTAGAAAACCTTGTTTTCCTTTTATTCCCATGTTCTATTTGTGGAAAAACCAAATAATACTCTTGAATTTAGTCAATACATTTACACACAAGATTTCTTTTACAAAGTTAATTTTTACACACCTTCCACAACTTGTTCAAACCTTTAATTTAAAACAATCCTTTAACCCTCTAGGCAAAAATTTACATTCCCATGCCTTCTTATAATCTTTTACTAAAAAGAAATTTTACTTTTCTCACACACCTTCCATGTAAATCTATTTTCAGTAGCCTCCGTTACATGTTATAATGGTAACTCTTAGATATTTTTAGTGTTAATGTAAAACCTGGTTAGTTATTTTAATTATGTACTAGGCACAGGTAAGGTGTCTTTCCAGCATAGTTAGGGGTATGGTTAAATCCATATGTCCCCAGGCCTTAAACTGTAAAGCAGGCAAGTCTTAACAACTTTCAAAAGCCAAAGAAGCAGTTTTTGACCTTAAAGTATTTAGTAATCCAAGTATTTGACCTGCATAATTTAGACCACATATTTACATTTTGAAGACATTTGTCATATAACCTTTAAGACTTTTTTTATTTCTCAAAGATTAAAGTCACATGAACTAAAAGGGATTACAGCTTCTATTTTTTCTTTAAAAATATTTGATCTAAGTGCTTATTTTTACTTAATCCAATTAATTGGAGCTCTTTTTTATATAAACATCACACACATATTACATGCATAACTACACAGACAGAAGAAGATCCACTAGTTATAAGATTTTTTTTTTTTTTTTTGAAACACAGTCTTGCTGTGTCGCTCAGGCTGGGGAGCAGTGATGTGATCTCAGCTCACTGCAAACTCCACCTCCTGAGTTCAAGTGATTCTCCTGCCTCAGCCTTCTGAGTAGCTGAGATTACAGGCACCCACCACCATGTCTAGCTAATTTTTCTATTTTTAGTAGAGATGGGGTTTCACCGTGTTGGCCAGGGTGGTCTCAGACTCCTGGCCTCAGGTGATCCACCCACCTCAGCCTCTGAAAGTTCCAGGATTACAGGTGTCAGCCACCTGGCCCTGACAGATTTTTCACTTGCCAATCTCCTAATTGGGTTACTGGACCCGGGGTGGAGCTCTTCAAAAAACGGGTAGGAAAACATGCCGTTTCTAGGGCCTAATAAGTAGGTACAGCTTGAAGACAAAAACAGATTTTGAGAGGGATCTGTCTGACTTTAATTATTAGTTAGAGTTCCCTGAGGAAGACAGATTTTTCCCAAAATGGGTTCTGTGGTGCCTTCTCTGTTTTTCCCAAGGAATCCCAGGCTATCAGAAATTATCTTAGGCTTCTCATGTGTGCATTAAGAGTGAAAAAAAAATTAAGTCAACTGAGAAGACAAAAACCTTTTTCCAACCAAACAAGATCCAAGAAGAGAAAAAAAAGACATAAAGGTGTTTTAAATATACCTATAGCTAGGATATCCAATTTTTTTTTGTTTCAGACAGAGTCTCACTCTGTTGCTCAGGCTGGAGTGCAGTGGCACAATCTCAGCTCACTGCAACTTCTACCTCTTGGGTTCAAATAATTCTCATGCCTCAGCCTCCCAAGTAGCTGACATTACAGGTGCATGCCACCATGCCCAGCTAATTTTTTGTGTTTGTAGTAGAGACAGGATTTTGACATGTTGGCCAGGCTGGTCTTAAACTCCTGAGCTCATGCAATCTACCCGCCTCGGCTTCCCAAAGTGCTAGGATTACAGACGTGAGCCACCACACCCAGCCTCTCCACTTTTAATATAAGCTGACTTTTAACCATGGTGCTCTTTTAAAAAATATTTTCAAATCCCTTATTACTTGAGTTGGTCAAGCAGCCAATATTTCTGGCTTTTGAACTTTACCAAAAGCAACCTCACAGGTGAAACTAACAAACCTCAACTAAGGTTATGACTTAACCACAAGTATTATGAATTATTTTCAAAGAGATGTTAAGCAGTTTTTTAAAAATCTAGAATCTCTAAATGTGGCTCACAGAAAGGAAGATTTAAAAAAGGAAGCTAGAAGTTGTGGATGGATGAGAACAGAATAAGTCAATGTAAAAGTTACACAGATAGGGCCAGGCGCGATGGCTCACGCCTGTAATCCTAGCACTTTGGGAGGCTGAGGCGGGTGGATCACAAGGTGAGGAGATCGAGACCATCCTGGATAACACAGTGAAACCCCATCTGTACTAAAAATACAAAAAATAAGCCGAGCGTGGTGGTGGACTCCTGTAGTCCCAGCTACTCGGGAGGCTGAGGCAGGAGAATGGCGTGAACCCGGGAGGCGGAGCTTGCAGTGAGCCGAGATCATGCCACTGCACTCCAGCCTGGGTGACAGAGTGAGACTCTGTCTCAAAAAGAAAAAAAAAAAAAGTCACACAGATATTAACCAGAAAGTACTCATTCCCTAAGGCAGGACTGAACCTGGGATGCCACTGTAAAATGGCAGAGAGCAAGAGAAAATACTTCCATGTGGTTACAAGGTTAAGCTCCCAGGGATGTAAAACAAGATGGAGACCTCATCCAGTGTTGTTTTGTTTTTGTTTTTGTTTTTCTTCTGAGACCTGTAGCAAAGTTTGTAACTATCCAGTTTTCTGGCCTGCTTGAACAGCAGGCTTATGGGATCCTAAGCCCAGGTTTTGTTCTAAGGTATTCCACCTTATGACAGAACTATACAGAAAGACACAATGTATACCAGATTAGCTACAGGTTAAGACTAGCCTCACAAATCTTTTTTTCCATTAATCAAATCTTTACAGATTATATAAACATTGATTTTTTTTTCTTTTTCTTTTTCTTTTCTTTTTACCATTCATTCATCCTGTTTTTACAGAGAGAGGGACGCTGGAAGTGTCACTGGTAAGAACTTTTACCCTTCTGCCGGCATGTCAGATTTCTGAGTTCCCTTCCCCTGAGCTATGGAGTCCTATCTGGAGTCCTGTGAAGGGGAAGCAGACAGAGAGGTTATCTACATACTGTAGACGTTGTCCCTCCTCAAGAGATTTTTCGGTTAGAGCTGTAATTTCTTCCTGGTTCATTTTTAGGCCAAACAGTTTAAGGTTTCGGGAAATTATACTTATCCCAGTTTGGGGATACATGTGAATGGGAGGTTCCTGTGGTATGGAGACACGATTAACCATCCACAAAGGGAGGACAGACAAGGACACAGAAAAAAGGCTTTTTTTTTTTTTCAAAGGAGTTCCAATGATTCAGGATGCACTGGAGAGAAGTACAGACTGAAAATGGTTTTTACCCATCTGGAAAGAGGGGAAAAAGGCATCCCTTAATTTCTCTTTCCAGCAAGTACCCAGGGTACATGCGGGAGAGGAAAAAAAATGCATCCCCTTTTTTCTTCCATCCTTGTATCCCCACGTTTCACCAACCTTGACAGGTGCTGCCCATGGGTCCCAATATGGCCTTCACCCATGTAGCAGGGAAGCCTAGAGGGTAGGAATATCTGCACTGGCCTGTCCTCTTGCTGTTGGTAACCTTCGAGTCCCCTAGACCTCGTTTATGCCTTGGATACACACATAACCTTCCATGAAGCTGGGGGGAGGTGCCTAATTGGCAGGAATTAGTCGTACTTGCCTGTGCTGTGCCCCTAGACTTCTGCTGTTGTCTGATCTAAGACTTAATTTTCTTTTCTGGGGCTTCAACCCGAAGGTTGGAATTGAGTTTGGGACAACAAAGTGCCCCGGGAGGGTGCATGGACTCATTAAATTGACTCCCATGTGGACCTTGCAAAACTGCAGTCAGTGACTGTCAGTGGCAGCCTGGGCCATTCCTCCATTGTTTCTCTGCCATTGTTTCTCTGCAGACTGCTAAGGTGAAGCTGTGGAACCACATCTTTCTCTAACAAGGGAGAGAAAGGGAGTCCCAAGATTTGGGGATGTGGCCCAGTAAGGTGCCTCCCAAAAAAAACCTCTCGCATAGGAAAGCTCTCTGTATTTGCAGGTCTGTGTTAACTCCTGACATGGTGAAACAAAAAAAAAAAAAAACAGATTAAGTCAAGGAAAGGGTAGGCACCTGGAGGAAAAAGCCTCTTGCTCTTATGCAAATGAGTTCCTTCAATGGGGGAAAAAAACCTCTTAATCACTGCCTCCTCGCTGCCTCCAAGAATAGATGGAAACCACATTGTTCTGAATTACATTTTTATGACTGGGCCACGTGCCCATCCTACCCAGTAATATCTCTGTAGTTTGCAACAGCACCCTTAATATTATAAAAGAAGAGATAGGAGCCATTACAATCCATGAAAGAAAGAAGGGAAATGCCACAGCAAAGTCTTGGTTGACACCCTAACAGTTGGTTGGGAACTGGAGCTGGTCTGGGAACTTCAGGCAACATCAAGGTTTGCCCTTGGCTGGATGCCTTCAGTTGCCCCAGGACCTTATTCTGATCCCCGATGATGGCCAGACCTTTGTGAAGGGAATTAAAGCCAGAATTCCCTACACCCGAGTGCAACAGAGCAGGGGTGAGTGTGGCAGGTTCCTCCCCAGCATTGCTCTGTAGCTGTACCATTTGCCCTTAATTGGCTAATCAGAGGATTGGTGCTTCATCTGCCTTCAGAAGAAAGTCTGAGGATGAGAAGCCTTGGGAAAAAGTGAAGCATCATAGGTCCACATTTACTAACCCTTCTGATGATCCTGGATGAGCTCCCAGAAAATGATGCAGGACTTTTCTCAGTCATTTTGCCAGCAGGGACCTCCTATTGGTGAGCCCCCCCCTCCACCCAGGCCTCGTTTGGGCATACTACCTGCTGCAGGAGGTGACCTGCCCCCTCAGCGCACCCGGTCTGCACCTGACTTGCACATATGGCTGTTATAGCTCATACCTGCATTTGGTGGTTCCCGAGTTCTTGTTCTGCATTGAAGAAGAATGAGGATATTCTGACAATTGAAGGGTGAGGAGGGTGTAGAAGAATTGTACTGAGCAACATAATGGCTCTCAGTGCAGAGGGGATGCAGGGGTGGTACCCCACCCCAAATTGGGTGGTTTCTCTCCCAATGTGGCTGAGTCTGGGGCTTTTATGGGCTCAGAATAGGGGAGTGCATGCTGATTGTTTTGTGAGTATGCAGAAAGTTCAAAACAAAGGCATCACTCAAAGGTGTGCATGGCTGTGTAAAAAACCAATTGGGGAAGGGTAGGTATATGTAAAATAGGTGAAGGTTGGTGATCAGAGGCCAGTGCACCAAGTGGGAAGACAGGTTCTCAATCCAGTCTGTGGGTTTGACTTGTGGCTTGGCTTTCAGGCTTTAAACTGTCTTTGGCATGATGGTGGGGTTTCCCCGCCACCCACCCCATCTCCCTAGGCATTTATCTGACTCCTGTGCTATCAGTGTCACTGGAAATTCTTCAGTTATGTTGGACCTAAAGCACCAGAATGTGTACTGCCCTCACTTTGCTTCCTTTCCTTATTTCAGCTCTGCTTTCCTTGGTGTCTGCTTTCCTCATAATGACGGATGGACAGAGTAGCACCAGGCTTCAGTAGTCCTAGCTGAGCAAAACCTTGGTAGTGAGCACTTCTTTCCAAGTCAGTTTTGAAAAGCGCCAGGATAGTCTCTGTTTGGCTGGGGTTGGACCATGTTTCCACTCCTGGAAACTGGGAATGAGTAGAGAGGCAGCTCACACACACACACACACACACACACAAACACACACACACACACTGCATCACAGGATGTTAGGCAAATAAAAACCATACCCATTCATCACCAATTTTGATATTCTGCACACTGGAAATACTTTCTTTTATTGTACTTACACATTTCTACTAACTGAAGATTTTTAAATTTTTCTGGAATTTGTTGGTGGGATTTAATAAACACATTCAATTCATGAAATGTGACATTCTTTAAAACTTGAAGAATAATGATTCTTTACACTTTACTTTTATTCCTCTCATTTCCTGATTGCTTCTTTTGATGGGAGTTCCCAGACTCCAGGAACAAAAGACAGATTAACAAGAGTAAAACACACGGAAGTTTATTAACACATACATCTTCTATATACATGGGAGATAATCCAGAGAAATGGGTAAATCTCTAAGAGGTGACTTTCACTTCAGGCTTAAATACTATGGTTTTCTGAATTAAATCAATGGTGTGGAGGAGACTCAATTATGACGTAATGGCCAGGAAAATCCTGGTAAACAAGAGCAAGGTTTGTTGTGTAGATTTATGCCAATGCCTTCTTCATTGATTAGTTTCTAGTGATTTTAGAATGCAGAGAGGAAGCCATCCTTAAAAATGGCGATTTCCTTTACAGATGTATAATTTCTCTTACAAAAGGGTAACATCTCTGTTTTCAGAGCTTCCCTTGTTTCTGCTGTTTTGCAAAATAATCAGCTCAAAATAATCTTTATGCTAACAAGGTAAATTTAGAGTGCTGTATTCTCCTACAGTCATATTTTCAGGTGGTATGTCCTGAACCCTGTCTCTTTTATTATTTATTTATTTATTTATTTATTTATTTATTTTTTGAAACGGAGTCTCGCTCTGTTGCCCAGGCTGGAGTGCAGTGGTGCGATCTCGGCTTACTGCAACCTCCGCCTCCCAGGTTCAAGTGATTCTGCTGCCTCAGCATCCTGACTAGCTGGGACTACAGGCATGCACCACCACACCCTGCTAATTTTTGTACTTTTAGTAGAGAAGGGCTTTTACCATATTGGCCAGGCTGGTCTTGAACTCCTGACCTCATGATCTGCCTGCCTCCCAATGTGCTGGGATTACAGGCGTGAGCCACTCGGCCTGACCCCATTTATTATTTTTTAGTTAAGTAATGTACATGCATATTTTCACCCTTCTTAGAGATTTAGAAAAAAGAAGAAACAGAATTCACTGTGATATGAACTTATTGGACATATCTTGAATAATCAAGTTGATCTTAAAAGCAGTAAAAATACTTTGAATTCAGAATTAGCTGGAAGAAGGCAACATTACCTTTTGTCTACATATTTTCTCTTTCAATTTCCCAGATCTTATAACATTTTCTTTGGGTGGATGGCCATATCGGTCAGAGTTTGATGCATAAAATAGAAACCACTGTAGATATTATTGGCATGAAGAGATTTAATTAAGGAGATTGATTAAATGTAAACAAAATAGACTAAAATGGTCTCTAGGCTGTACCACTGAGAATCATTTCTAAAATAATAACCCAGCTAGGGAGTTCTGAGGCAGTCACTGGAAATTGCCAACTGAAAATGATTAAGTTAAAACTGCATTTGCAAAAATGAGAGTGGGCAGTGGCTCACGCCTGTTATCCCAGCACTTTGGGAGGCTGAGGTGGGCAGATCACTTGAAGTCAGGAGTTCAACACCAGCCTTCTCAACATGGTGAAACCTTATCTCTAAAAAAAATACAAAAATTAGCCAGGCTTGGTGGTGCATGCTTGTAATCCCAGCTACTTGGGAGGCTGATGCAGGAGAATCACTTGAACCCAGGAGACGGAGGTTGCAGTGAGCTGAGATCACACCACTGCATTCCAGCCTAGGTGATAGAGTAAGACTCTGTCTCAAATTAAAAAAAAAAAAATTATGAGAGTGAAAGGGATCTAACATAACCAATTCCATTTTACCTTTAACCTCCAAGCCACCCTTGTTCATTCCTGGGCGTAGGCTGAGATAACTACAGGAGGAATTTAGTTTATAGTTTAACTTTGAAACAAAGATGATAATAGAGCTTTCTCTAAAGAAATCTCCTTCTTGCCTGGGAACCAGACCATCTTTGTAAGACTAACAAATTAGCCACAAGGTTAGGTTTAGGAGTTATGTAGCTAGAGGCCACAAGATTCCTGACTTCCACAATTGCTCCTAGAAATAACATCAGTATTTGTAAAAGTGTTCAAGATATTTTTGAAACCCTGTATTCTGATGCACCAGCTGGCACCAACCAGATCAGTAATCTGGTTAAACCAGTTCTATGATCCCACCCAGGAACAGGATGGCGAGAACCCACCTGGAACCTTCTATGATTTTATCTCTAACCCATCTAATCAGCCCTCCCACTCCTTAACTCCCTATCCACCAAATTATCCTTAAACACTCCATCTCTGAATTTTGGGGGAGACTGATTTGAGTAATAAAACAATTCTCCCCTTTAGCCAGCTCTGTGTGCATTAAACTCTTTCCTTAATCGATTCCCTTGTCTTGATAAATTGTCTTTATGTGGGCAGTGGGCAAGGAGAATCCACTGTTCAGTTACAAATCTAGGGGATCGTCTGGGATAGCTCTTGTGGACATCTGTTTATGGTTTGGCAGTCCCTCACCAGTTTCAGGTCCACAGGCCAATCGAAGTGGCTGCTTAGTTCTCTTGGACTAAGGGCTGCCTCTGGTGCTGTCTCTGCCGGCAGGCTGCTGCCAACCCAGAGTGCAAGGATCTAATTGCAATGGAGACATAGTTCCTCAAAGACATCTTATAACCTGGTTTGGTGAGTATTCCAGGTGCTGCCAAAACCTTCTTTGTTCTCCTGATCTACTGACCTCTCTAGATTTACCTGTGTCCCCATCACAGGGACTAGCCAGCTCTTCCTGGAATTGTAAGAAGAGTCTCAGTTTGTGGCAATCTCTCCCCAGCTGGATGAAGAATAAGGAACATGTTTGAAGAAATGCTCTTCTGGTTTGAAATCTGGTCTGGAATTGTGGTTTGGAAAGCCTTCTCTTTGTCATTACTTTGTTGTATATTTACATATATGGAGGGGATCCCTGAAGGAATTGCTGAGAGAAGTCCAGCAGGCCTAACTCAGGGTGACCGTTGCTCTTCCATCTTGCCCAGAGGTTTTTATCCTTAGAAAACCCAGGTTTACACTCAACTACATGGAAACTGAACAACCTGCTCCTGAAGGACTACTGGGTACATAACGAAATGGAGGCAGAAATAAAGATGTTCTTTGAAACCAGTGAGTACAAAGACACATACCACAATCTCTGGGACATACTACAATCTCTGGGACACATTTAAAGCAGTGTGTAGAGGGAAATTTATAGCACTAAATGCCCACAAGAGAAGAGAGTAAAGATATGAAATTGACACCCTAACATCACAATTAAAAGAACTAGAGAAGCCAGAGCAAACACATTCAAAAGCTAGCAGAAGGCAAGAAATAACTAAGATCAGAGTAGAACTGAAGGAGATAGAGACACAAAAAACCCTTCAAAAAATCAATAAATCCAGGAGCTGGTTTTTTGAAAAGATCAACAAAATTGATAGACCTCTAGCAAGACGATTAAAGAAGAAAAGAGAGAAGAATCAAATAGACACAATAAAAAATGATAAAGGGGATATCACCACCGATCCCACAGAAATACAAACTACCATCAGAGAATACTGTAAACATCTCTACGCAAATAAACTAGAACATCTAGAAGAAATGGATAAATTCCTGGACACATACACCCTCCCAAGACTAACCCAGGAAGAAGTTGAATCCCTGAATAGACCAATAACAGGCTATGAAATTGAGGCAATAATTAATAGCCTACCAACCAAAAAAAGTCCAGGACCAGATGGATTCACAGCCGAATTCTACCAGTGGTATGAGAAAGAGCTGGTATCATTCCTTCTGAAACTATTCCAGTCAGTAGAAAAAGAGGGAATCCTCCCTGATTCATTTTATGAGGCCAGCATCATCCTGATACCAAAGCCTGGCAGAGACACAACAAAAAAAGAGAATTTTAGACCAATATCCCTGATGAACATTGATGCAAAAATCCCCAATAAGATACTGGAAAACTGAATCCAGCAGCATATCAAAGAGCTTATCCACCATGATCAAGTGGGCTTCATCCCTGGGATGCAAGGCTGGTTCAACATACGCAAATCAATAAACGTAATCCAGCATATAAACATAACCAAAGACAAAAACCACATGATCATCTCAATAGATGCAGAAAAGGCCTTTGACAAAATTCAACAGCCCTTCATGCTAAAAACTCTCAGTAAACTAGGTATTGATGGGACATATTTCAAAATATTAAGAGCTATTTATGACAAACCCACAGCCAATATCATACTGAATGGGCAAAAACTGGAAGCATTCCCTTTGAAAACTGACACAAGACAGGGGTGCCCTCTCTCACCACTCCTATTCAACATAGTGTTGGAAGTTCTGGCCAGGGCAGTCAGGCAGTAGAAAGAAATAAAGGGTATTCAATTAGGAAAAGAGGAAGTCAAGTTGTCCCTGTTTGCAGATGACATGATTGTATATCTAGAAAACCCCATCATCTCAGCCCAAAATCTCCTTAAGCTGATAAACAACTTCAGCAAAGTCTCAGGATACAAAATCAATGTGCAAAAATCACAAGTATTTTTATACACCAATAACAGACAAACAGAGAGCCAAATCAGGAGTGAACTTCCATTTACAATTGCTTCAAAGGAATAAAATACCTAGGAATCCAACTTACAAGGCATGTGAAGGACCTCTTCAAGGAGAACTACAATCCACTGCTCAACGAAATAGAAGTGGACACAAAGAAATGGAAGAACATTCCATGCTCATGGATAGGAAGAATCAATATCATGAAAATGGCCATACTGCCCAAGGTAATTTATAGATTCAATGCCATCATCCCCATCAAGCTACCAATGACTTTCTTCACAGAATTGGAAAAAACTACTTTAAACTTCATATGGAACCAAAAAAGAGCCCGCATTGCCAAGACAATCCTAAGCAAAAAGAACAAAGCTGGAGGCATCACGCTACCTGACTTCAAACTATACTACAAGGCTACAGTAACCAAAACAGCATGGTACTGGTACCAAAACAGAGATATAGACCAATGGAACAGAACAGAGCCCTCAGAAATAATACCACACATCTACAACCATCTGATCTTTGACAAACCTGACAAAAACAACAATGGGAAAGGATTCCCTATTTAATAAATGGTGCTGGGAAAACTGGCTAGCCATATGTAGAAAGCTGAAACTGGATCCCTTCCTTACACCTTATACAAAAATTAATTCAAGATGGATTAAAGACTTAAATGATAGATCTAAAACCATAAAAAACCCTAGAAGAAAACGTAGGCAATACCATTCAGGACATAGGCATGGGCAAGGACTTCATGTCTAAAACACCAAAAGCAATGGCAACAAAAGCTAAAATAGACATATGGGATCTAATTAAACTAAAGAGCTTCTGCACAGCAAAAGAAACTACCATCAGAGTGAACAGTCAACCTACAGAATGGGAGAAAATTTTTGCAATCTACTCATCTCACAAAGGGCTAATATCCAGAATCTACAAAGAACTCAAACAAATTTACAAGAAAACAAGCAACCCCATCAAAAAGTGGGCGAAGGATGTGAAAAGACACTTCTCAAAAGAAGACATTTATGCAGCCTAAAGACACATGAAAAAATGCTCCTCATCACTGGCCATCAGAGAAATGCAAATCAAAACCACAGTGAGATACCATCTCACACCAGTTAGAATGGCGATCATTAAAAAGTCAGGAAACGACAGGTGCTGGAGAGGATGTGGAGAAATAAGAACAGTTTTACACTGTTGGTGGGACTAGAAACTAATTCAACCATTGTGGAAGACAGTGTGGCGATTCCTCAAGGATCTAGAACTAGAAATACCATTTGACCCAGCCATCCCGTTACTGGGCATATACCCAAAGGATTATAAATCATGCTGCTATAAAGACACAGGCACATGTATGTTTATTGTGGCACTATTCACAATAGCAAAGACTTGGAACTAACCCAAATTTCCATCAATGATAGACTAGATTAAGAAACTGTGGCACATATACACCATGGAATACTATGCAGCCATAAAAAAGGATGAGTTCATGTCCTTTGTAGGGACATGGATGAAGCTGGAAACCATCATTCTCAGCAAACTATCACAAGGACAAAAAACCAAAGACCACATGTTCTCACTAATAGGTGGGAATTGAAAAATGAGAACACTTGGACACAGGAAGGGGAACATCACACACCAGGGCCTGTCGTGAGGCGGGGGGAGTGGGGAGGGAAAGCATTAGGAGATATACCTAATGTAAATGACAAGTTAATGGGTGCAGCACAGCAACATGGTGCATGTCTACATATGTAACAAACCTGCACATTTTGTACATGTACCCTAGAACTTAAAAGTATAAAAAAAAACAAACCCAGGTTTAGGATTTATGTAGCTAGAGGACACACACACACACACACACACACACACACACACACGCAAAAGAGAGTGAAAAGGATCTAACATAACCAACTCCATCTTACCTTTAACCTCCAAGCCACCTTTGTTCATTCCTGGGCATAGGCTGAGATAACTATAGAAGGAATTTATAGTTTAGCTTTGAAACAAAGATGATATAGTGCTTTCCCTAAATCTCCTTCTTACCTGGGAATCAGACCAGCTTTGTAATACTAACAAGTTGAATTCTTGGTCAGAGGTCATCCCTCCCCACCTTGAGTGGATCAAAGATGATAGGGGCCAATGGGGTCAAATTTTAGTCTTGCCAGGTCAATATTTGGGCCCTGGCAAAGAAACTAACGTCTGTGTACTGTTCTGTGTGTATTCTCTGCCTTTCTGGGAATCTAAAATTTATTTTTGCAGAGTTTCTTTCACCCTGTCCTGTCCGTAGATAGGTGTGGGTGGTGGGGTGGTAGCTGCTTTGCTTTGACTGTGGCCCCCACCTTGGTTGCGCCCGCCCTCTTATGGCTACTGCTGGACAGTGAAGAGGTTTCCATAGTGAGATCAAGAGTGGGAACACATGTTCCAGAATCCTCTTTGGGAGGGTGGTTATAAGGTGCTATGTGGCAGTTGGGGGAATACCTCAATCCTTCTTGAATGCCTGCAGCTGCTGTTAATATGCTGTTTTATAGTGGGGGAACCAGCCCCCAATATTTCAGTGTAGGTCCTTTCTGTTTTCCCTAAGTATCGGCCGGTCTGAGAAATAAAGAGAAAGAGTACAAAGAGAGAAATTTTACAGCTAGGCCTCCGGGGGTGACATCACATATTGGCAGGTTCCGTGATGCCCTGTGAGCCGCAAAACCAGCATGTTTTTATTAGGAATTTCAAAAGGGGAGAGGGGTACGAGCAGGGAGTAAGTCACAAAGATCACATGCCTCAAAGGGCAATAAAAGATCACAAGGGCAGAGAGGCAGAGCAAGATCACAAGGCCAGGGCGAAATTAGAATTACTGATAAGATTCCATGTCCCACTAGGCATGCATTGTCATGGTAAACATCTTAACAGGAAACAGGGTTTGAGAGCTGACAACCTGTCTGACTAGAATTCACCAGGCTGGAATTTCCTAATCCTAGCAAGCCTGAGGGCACTGCGGAAGACCAGGGCATATTTCATTCCTTGTCTTCAACTGCATATGGCAGACACTCCCAGAGTGGCAGTACGTAGACCTCCCCTGGGAATGCAGTCCTTTCCCTGGGTTACTCCTTGCTGGGAAAACAATTCAGTGATATTTCTCCTATTTGCTTTCTGTAATAAGAAAAATATGACTCTGTTCTGCCCAGCCCCGCAGGCAGTCAGACCTTATGGTTATCTCCCTTGTTCCCTGAAAATCGCTGTTATCCTGTTCCTTTTCAGGGTGCCCAGATTTCATATTGTTCAAATACACATGTTTTACAAACAATTTGTACAGATAACGCAATCATCACAGGGTCCTGAGGCAACATACATCCTCAGTTTACAAAAATGATAGGATTAAGAGATTAAAGTAAAGACAGGCATAGGAAATTACAAGAGTATTGATTGAGGAAGTGATAAATGTCCATGAAATATTCACAATTTATGTTCAGAGATTGCCATAAAGACAGGCGTAAGAAATTATAAAAGTATTAATTTGGGGAACTAATAAATGTCCTTGAAATCTTGACAATTTATGTTCTTCTGCCGTGGCTTCAGCCGGTCCCTCCATTTGGGGTCCCAGACTTCCTGCAACAGGGAAATACCTCAATCCGTCTTGTATGCCTGCACCTGCTCTTAATGTGCTGTTTTCTTTGACCCATGGGAAAGCCATCAAGTTCACCCTCTGGCATATTGGGCTTCCTGTCAGGCCAAGAAAATGGAAAACTTGTTTTTGGCTTGATCTGATGGATGGGGTGTCCCTGCAAACCACTGGAGGCTCTTATTTGAAGATTGGAGACAAAGTTGTGATAAAAACACAGAAGTGTGGGGACCCAAATGTCTGCTATACTGGTGGAGAGCCCATTGGCATGTATCCTCGAGAAGTGGAAATTTTGGGGATATTACCCACTGACCCATAAGCAGTTTGTTTTCTCTGTAACACAACTTGGCCATAGTTTCCTGTGGGATTAAGAATGCATGATGGCCTTGTCAGGGTTCTGTTTGTCACCACAGAATCTTGGAGTTAGATTTGTATTGTAAAGGGAAAGAGAAATGGGATGGGACCTCCTATGTAAGTGTTTCATGGCACTTAGGCAAAATAAACCAATGCAGTAAAGGTGTAAGGTCGTGGCCCAACTAACTGGCAGTAGAAAAAAGCCTGTTTTTTTGAGTCACATGAAAAAGATGATGACATTTTGATTGCTAGGTTAAATGAGCCCTCAGTTCCTCCTCCTACCTATGGCGGCTGGGGCTGCTCTATGAGCACCTGAGCTGGGGTCCCCATCTTCCCTGATCTCCCCATCTTCTCTGATCTCCCCACCTTTGCAGGAATAGAAGCCAGGAGCAATAGGAATGGTCTACCCCCACACCTCTGACAGGAAACCAAATTCGGCCAGAGTGCCCCTCTAGCTCAGGGAAGGCAATTCCCTCTTCAGCAGATTCCTATAGGGGAGCATTGATGCTGTCACAGGTCAGCCAATGGGGCTTATCTGGGTCTACTCTCCATTTCCACCTTCAATTAGTTTAGTTGGAAAAATAACGTACCCACGTACTTGGAGAATCTGAGGAGGATGGAAGATTTGTTCTTGATATTTGCAACCCAGTCATGCCTTGGGCAGATGTACAAAATTTCCTTTGCATTTTATTGACCTCAGAGGAGCAGAGAATGGTCCTAGGGAAGGCCAGAGAAGAGGTTGGTCTCATGCACGAGGTCCCAGGTAACCTGGTAAGAATGGCTGCACAGGTGGCTGTACCCACCTTAGACCAGGAGTGGAACATAAATGGAGAAGGCTTTATCAAGATTTAGTCTTACCAAGACTGCAGCTGTATTCTGGCTGGCCTCTGCAAAGTAGTGCTGAAACAGAAAGGTGTTTTGTTTTGTTTTGTTTTGTTTTGTTTTGTTTTGTTTTGTTTTGTTTGAGACAGTCTTGCTCTGTTGCCCAGGGTGGAGTACAATGACACAATCTTAGCTTACTACAACCTCCGCCTCCTGGGTTTAAGTGATTCTCCTGCCTCAGCCTCCTGAGTAAGTGGGATTACAGGCATGTACCACCTCGCCTGGCTAATTTTTTGTATTTTTAGTAGAGACAGGGTTTCACCATGTTGGCCAGGCTGGTCTTGAACTCCTGACCTCAGGTGATCCACCTGCCTCAGCATCCCAAAATGCTGGGATTACAGGTGTAAGCCACTGCGCCCAGCCTAGAAAGGTCTTAATAAGTTTCAGGAAGTTAGGCAGAAACCTAATGAGAGCCCCTCAGAGTTTTGGAATGGGTGTTTAAAGTGGGTAGGTGGTATACAGACATGATCTAGAAGTACCAACAGATGGTAAATATGACCTTTATCAGCCAAAGTGCCCCCGGCATTTGGAGAAAGTTGGAGAAGATGGATGGGACTCTGCGTATGTCCCTGTTCCAGTTAATGGAGATTGCCTTTAGAGCGTTTGCCAGTGTAGATAACTTTTTAAAAGGAACAATGAAAGGTGAAACATCAGGCTAACCTTCTGGCTGTGGCTCTGACTCGAGAGGCCCCAGGACCACAGCGTGAATCTCGTTCAGATGCTCCATCCCAGGTAGGACCCCTACTGAGCCCCAGACCAACAAAGGGTGACACCCCACTGTAGGTCCCAAGCAGTGCACTTATTGCAAGCTAATAGGCTGCTGGAGGAAAGACTATCCACATTGTAAAAAGAACAGTGTTAAGGAAAACCCACTCCCTGTTCACCAGATGCCTGAAATAGCCAAGAGGTCTGAGGTTAAAGATACCTAGGATAAGGACCAGGAATGATGGGGCCCTGGGGTTCCTCCTGACCCAAGCAACACCCTCCATATTCCCACATAGAGTCCCAGGTCATGATGACAGTGGGAAATCAACTTTTGGACTTTTTGGTGGACACTGAGTCTAGTTATTTGGTGATAAATACCTGGCTGTCTAAACTGTTCAGAAACTGTTAAAGTGACCAGGGTCTTGGGAGAAACCTTAACGAGACCATCCTTCAACCCTTAGAATATCAGCTGGGCCAACCCACCTGAAGCACAGCTTCTTATATATGCCTGAATGCCCCATTCCTCTGCTGTGACATGACCTCATAACTAAAGTAAATGCCAAAGTTACTTTCAGCCCAGTATGAGTAAATATTTTAGTACCATCCAGAACAAGCCTATGCCCTGCAGGTTACTGTGGAAGCATGGGCAGATAGGAGACCAGGAAGGGCCAGAACAGCCATCCAGTACAAGTGAAGGTACAGGTAAGAACAACGTAGCCATGCTTGAAACAATACCTGTTAAGCCAACAAGCGAGAAGGGACATCCAACCTCTGTTGTGTGCTTTCCTTCAGTTTGGACTCATTAGGCCTTGCTAGTCCTCATGTAACATGCCTATTCTGCTGGTTCAGAAGCCTGGGACTAAGAAACATAGATTTGTTCAGGACTTGAGGGCTCTCAATCAATGGTAAAAGATATCTACTTGGTGGCCCCCAATCCCTATACTTTACTCACATCCCCAAATGGTGAACTCAGTTGGTTCACAGTCTTAGATTTAAAAGATGCCTTATTTTACATCCCCCTGAGCCCTGAGTCACAAGAACTGTTTGCTTTTAAATGGGAAGACCTAGATACTAAAGCACAGTAAAAGTATTGTTGGACAGTTCTCCCTCAGGGGTTTAAAAACTCCCCTGCCATCTTTGGGGAAATTCTTGCTAAAGACCTCCCAGACTTGCAATTAAAGAATGGGACTCTATTGCAGTATGCTGATGACATCTTAATTGCCAGTACCACACAGGGGTTGTCTGACCAAAACACTATATTGAATCTAAGTTTTCTGGCTGAACTAGGGTACAAGGTATCCAAGAAAAAGGCTCTGATTTCTCGGCCTGCAGTAGTATCTTGGGTTCGAGCTCTCCCAAGGGCAGAAGAACCTGGTTCCTGACCAGCAGGACGCCTTCACCAGGGCAGACAGACCAACCACCTGGCAACAGTTGTGAGATTTCTTAGTTATGGCCAAATTTTCCTGGATATGGATTTCTAATTTTGGACTTATTGCCAAGCCTCTATACAATGCTTTGTGGGGAGGAGATAATGAACCCCTAGAATGGACTGGAGACTGATAGAGGACCTTCCTTGATATCAAAGGAAAACTGCTGACTGCCCCAGCACTTTGATCTCTTTGTGCTGGAGAGACAAGAATAAGCCTAGGAGTGTTAACTCAGGACCTAGGAAATATTAAAAGACCCATTGCTTGTTTCTCAAAGCAATTGGACATTGTTACAAAAGGATGATCTCCTTGCATTTGGGCTGTTGCTGCCACTTGTGACCTTCTCCAGGAAGCAGAAAAGTTTACATCAGGCCAGCCAACCACAGTGCACCCAACCCACTGTGTACTCCCCTTGCTGGAACAGAATGGAGGATACTGGCTGACCTCTGGGAGACTCTGCAGGTATCAGGTCATCCTTTCAGACAACTCAAATGTAATGCTGAAGGCCATCTCTACTCTAAATCCTGCCCCCTCCTTCATCAAATGCCATCTGAACTTGCGCACAATTATCTACAAACAGTTGAATTAGTTCATTCCTGCTGGCCAGACCTGACAGACGTAACCGTAGACAGCCCAGACCTAGAGATGTTCACTGACAGGAACAGCTTTATGGGCCAGGGACAATAGAAAGCCAGGTGTGTGGTGGTAACCCACTGACAGACTATAGAAGCCAGAGCATTGCCCTCCAGAACATTAGCACTGAAAACGGTGCTCAGAGCCCTCATTGGAACCCTCCATCTAGGTAACAGAGCACAAGTGGCCATGTACACAGACTCTAGATAGGCTTTCTCTGTTTTTCATGCTCATGGGGCCATCTGGAAGAAAATGGGACTACTAACCTCTGATAATTAAAAACAAACAAAACATGCTAGAGAAACTCTAGTCCTATTAAATGCCATTTTAGCCCACAGGAAGTAACTATAATACATTGCCTTGGGCACCAGCAGACAGATAGTTTGGTGGCAAAGGACAATATTGCATAGATGAGGCCATGAAGAAAATAGTAAGGATAAAGTCCCCAAAATGCTATTGATACCTTTGCTACCTAAAACAGATTGTGGCCCTGAGCCTTCCATATACTCAGATGAGTACCTAAAAAGAGCATTCAATTGGGGTTTTGACCCCAATCAGAGGACTCATGATGGATGGATATACAATGAGAGAGAAACAATTCTGGCACCGGCATATTTTAGGAATGACATTGTTGAATGTATTCATGACTCCACCCAGTGTGGTAGGGATGCCACCCTCCAATGGATACAAAAATATGTTGCTGGTTCACATATAAACAGGACCATTCGGAAGGTTATAGAAAAATGTCTCTTCTGTGCCCAGAACAACCCAAAAACTAGCCCTCCCCACTTAACACAGGAGTTCAGACTGGGGGTGAAGGAACAACAGAGAACTGGCAAATTGATTTTATTATGATGTCAAGGATAGCAGGTAACTTGAAATACCTACTCTTGTTTGTGGATACCTTGGGTTGAGGCTTTTCTTTGTTGGACAAAAAGACCTTCTGAAGCATTAAGGCCTTAATAAAAGAAATCATTCCTTGGTTTGGAACACTGGTTTTCATCTAGAGTGACAGTGATGCAGCCTTCATGACCCATGTCTCACAGGGTATTTCTTAAGCCCTCAGTATAACTTAGAACCTACATGTAACCTGGAGGTCGCAGTCCATAGAGTCCATAAGATTCCTGACTTCCGCAGTTGCTCCTAGAGATAACATCACTGTTGTAAAACCTAATACTGGTGTTTGAGATATTTTTGAGACCCCGCATTCTGGTGCACCAGCTGTTGTCACGCAGACCAGTAATCTGGTTCAAGCAGTTCTATGATCCCATCCAGGAACAGAAGACAGCAAGAAGAACCTGCTTCAACCGACTATGATTTCATCTCTGACCCAACCAATTAGCACTCTCCACTCTCTAATCCCCTTCCCACCAAATTATCCTTTAAAAACTCCAGAAGTCTTCAAATTTTTGGAGAGACTAATTTGAATAATGACTCTGATCTCCCCTTTAGTTGACAGGACATGTGCAGGGGTCTGTCCTTCAGACACTGATCCACCAACGGATGAATAAAGTACACTGACACACAGATATGCTGCTTTGCCAGTCCAGCTGCGCATACTGGCCACTTACAGACTCCAAGCAGAGTGCTGTAAACAGATGCGACTGCGGCCTCTATCAGTCAGATAGACTTGCATTTATTCAGTAAAGATTAATTGACAAAGGTCGTGAGTAAACACCACTAGAGGGTAATTGACATTGTGGACCTCCTGAGTAGAAAGCAATTAAGCACCCAGGGTAAATCAAAGATTAGTCTTGGGACCAGATGAGTAAACAAGCTAGTTAGATAAACTCTCCATATTGCTTTGTTTCTACTCTAATTTAAGGGGACAAGGCTGCCTTCAGCCAAGTTTATTACTGGAGCTTACGCAAACCCCTCAGGCCTTCCAAGAAGGTTTGTGTCTCATAATTTTCCCCACCATCCTGACTGAACCCCCACATCTCCTCTTTTTTTGTTTTCTGCATCAGGTCTTTTTCATTGGAGAGTGTACATGTATGTAGCAACAGGTTTGTCAGGTGTGGCGGTCATTGCTCTTATTCTGGCTTTGCATCCTAGAATTAGCAAATAGCATAATACAATCATGAGTACAATTAGCAACATTCTTTCCAGTCAAAGAGTGACCCCCAGGAGTGGGGTTCTAACCAGGAGAGATGATCTTGCACACCCTTCTATATGGGTGTTTGTTGGGTGTGTAGATCTATGGTGTGAAGGGATTCTAAAATTTTAGTTTTAAGTTACTTTATGTCTGCTGTTAAATTGTCATGAAAGGTTCCCCAGAGGTGTTGTTTTACCTCATCCCAACTATGTATTGATTGATTCCAAGGTAGAGAAGTGACACAGATATGTTTATGCCCCAGTCACAGTTTAATTGCTTTTGGAATGCCAGTGCATCTTGTCACTCCCCCACATACTCTAAGGCAGCCTCAAGGGCTCACAGTCATGCAAGAATCTTTTGATCCATATGTTGCTATAAGAGAAGATCATTAGACACATTTTGGCCAGATTATCTACAAAGCTAGCTGTTTATATTGACTCAGTAATAGATGCAACAGCAATGCTAGCAGTTGCCAGGATGACTAGGCTGAGATTATAAAGGCCATAAGTGTAACTGTGAATCTTTTGTGTCTGACCTGGGACAGAGCACATTCTAAGGTGGCAAGGGCAGAGGAACCTTGCCAATCCTGTCAAATTGACTGGTAGAAATGTCTCAGATTGTCTCCTTAATACCATGACACTAGTGATTTTTAAATTAGATATATTGTGGTGAGTGATATATGAGGCAAACCAAGCCTATCCCTGCACCTGGGTCACAAACTTGGAGTTTTGGGGTATAATGGAAATGTTAGTTCCCATAAGGAAAACATATGGATGGGTAGTGCAAATCAGGCACTGATCAGTGTGATTATGAATAAAGGTTATAGTATAGTTGCAATGGGAATTATGATATGTCCCATGTTAGGTGTTAAGGGAGGTGCTGAGATGTCCCAGGCACCATAAGGTGCCTTGGGTTGGCATGGACTTTACTTGGGGTCTGGGATATCCTATCCCCGCATTGGCCCAAAATATAGGGGAACAAGACATGGCTATGAAACTGTGATTGATGCTGTGATGGACGAAGACATTAGTAAGGCTGCCCAGCAATCGGCCGTGGGGACTTCAGTCTAAGATGTTATAATTGCCTAACTGGAGGCTATGGGCTTGTTTCCCATGACAGACATCCCAGCTAAAGTGGAATCCATTACTTTTCTGGCTTTGTTCTTTAGCACAGGAAGGAATGTTTGGGAAAGCAGCATTGATTGCAATGCCTGGTTTGAGGCTACCTGTAGCTAAGAATGTTAAGGCATTTCCTTTGCCATGATGTAGCCATACTTGTTTTTGGGCAGGTACACAGTAAGGGTTAGAACCTTTATAACTTATACACAGTGGGAGGATAGTGGAGTGTTATGTAGTGTTATTTGGCACTTTAGTCCAATGTGTGTGATTATTGAGGGACTCCACTGGGGTTAAATCTATCCCTCCTAGCCAAGCAGTCACGTTATTAAAGGCTGGGAAGGGAGTGTCTGCCAAGGTAACTGGGCAAAAGAAAGGTGGGTCTAAGATAATGAGCCCAAAAGAGTGTAGCAGGTACCAGTTGCGAACAAAGTGAGAGCATAAAAGGGATTAATACCCTACGTGAGTTGCAATGTACAACAGAAAACATAGCAAGAAACAAATTATCTGGAGTAAATGCTGTCTGTGTCCAGAGCAGGATTTGTTCAGCCTCCTGAGTTGTCTTCTTCAGCATCCCCCAGGTAACATCTGGGGCTTGTGTCATCCACGGAAGCCGCATCTTCTGGGTCTGTGGGTCTTGTAGGGTTAACTCCTTCATTTCTGGTACCGGGTTGGGTCCTAGCCATGCCATGGTATGGTTTGATGTGTCATGCTGGAATCCAAAGAGGACCTGAGGGGGTGTGAACACAAGCATACCCTCTTCCCCATGTTAATAATTCATTTGGACCACACCATACATTACTGTTTACATCTTTCCATCAAACTGCAGGTTTTATGCCTTGAGAGGTTTTAGCAAAGTGCTTTTCTACAGCTGATTGAAATTTGTCATCTAAATTTAAAAAATTAAGGGTAAATAAGGCTTGTGCCTATAGTGTTGCAGGGTCTTTTACCCATACTCCTTCTTTCCTGTTTTTTTTGAGCATATTTTTTAAGAGTGGGCACGTTCTATTGCTTGTCCTTGGGGGTCATATGGGATCCCTGTGGAATGTTGGATATTCCACATTGTGACAAAATTGTTGAAATTGTGAGCTGGTATAAGCGGGACCATTATCCATTTTAATTTTTGTGGGCCATCCCATAAATGCAAAAGTTAAAAGACGATGTTTAATGACATATCGAGTAGACTCTCCCAGAAGGGCATGTGCACTAATTAAATGGGTGTTGGTATCAACGGATACACGTACATATCTCAGTTTTCCAAATTCAGGGATGTGTGTAACATCTGTTTGCCATAACTGATTAGGTTCTAGTCCTCTAGGGTTAATACCTGTGGAAGGAGGGGATGTGCCTGTGAGCTGGCAGTCTGGGCATTGTAGGATAATTTGTTTAGCCAGCCTTTGTGTATGTTGAAATTGTTTAGATAAGTTTCCCTAATTTTGGTGGAAAAATTGATGCAATTGGGTGGCTTGGTCAAGCAGTGATGTCATAACCTGAAGATCTGCTTGTTCATTGCCATAAGCCAATGAGTCAGGCAGAGAGCTGTGGGCTCGAATGTGTGTAATAAAAATAGGTTGTGTATGTTGATCTAGCAATTGCTGAAGTTGGAGAAAAAAAGCACACAAGGCTGGCTCCAGAGTGGACTTAATTAAAGTTGTTTCAAGATTTTGTAGCAAATATACTGAGTAAGCCAAGTCACTTACAATATTTGTGGGCTGAGTGGAAAAAGTTTCCAAGGCCAGTATCAGAGCCCCAATCGCAGCTCTCTGATTGCTAGTAAACCCAGATCAAGTGATTGAATTGTGTAGTCTCCCCCAGACTGCCGCTTTTCCATGTTTACCAGACCTATCAGTAAACAGTGTTAAAGCATTAGGTATGGGGGAGTGAACTGTTTTTGTAGGTAAGATTACCTGCGTATGAGGTAAGAAATGAAGGAGTTTATCAGCAGGAAGCATGTGCTCTATTTGTCCTGTATAATCAGAGAAAACTATTTGCAGATCTATCGATAAGAGCAATACTGATTCGCATTGCTTTTTGCTTAAAGGAATCCTGATGACTTCAGGGTCATAACCTAGCAACTGATTGCATCTTTTGTGGCCTGAATAGATGACTTTAGTAATTAACTGAATATACGGAGATAGTGTTTTAGTCCTAGTATGTGAGCAAAAAACCCATTCTAGGAAGCGTAGCCCTGGGGTCATCTGTCCTATTAACCCTGTAGGGGGGTGTTTGGTGGGAAAAATAAACAACTGAATTGAATACCATGGATCAATGCAATCTAGCTGCCTCTGAGAGATGGCATGCTCTATTTCCTCAGTTTCCCTATTTCCTTCAGGGGTTAAATATCTGGGAGAATCCAGGGCTGGATTACCCTTTAAGATAGAAAACAGATTTTGTAGTTTATCAGTAGGAATCCTCAAAGTGGGGTGGAGCTAGGTAATATCACCCAATTTCTGAGAATCATTTAAGGTGTATACGTTGCTAGTATTTAATTTAACCTTTTGAGATCTTGCTGACCAGGAAGTTAGTATGTACCCAAGATATTTCCAAGGAGAGGATATTTGTACTTTCTTACGTGCAATCAGTAGACCTCTTAGCTCTGTATTCTTTATGACAGAAGAATATAAATTTAAAAGTATTGGCTCCATTGGGGCTGCTAGTAGAATATCATCCATAAAATGAATAATCTTGCAATCAGGAAATTCTTTTGTACTAGGGACCAAAGCTTGATTTCCATGATATTGACACATGGTAGGACTGTTTAGCATTCCTTGAGGAAGCACTTTCCAATGAAATCAACAAGCTGGCTTTTCATTATTGATAGCTGGTATTGTAAGCGCAAATTTTTCTCTGTCCTGTTCTGCTAGAGGAATTGTATAAAAAACTTTTAAGTCAATAATGATTATAGGCCAATCTTGAGGAATCACCACGGGGGAGGAGTGGCCCTGTTGAAGGGGTCCCATAGGCTGTAAAGTAGCATTAATAGCATGTTAAGTCATGCAAAAGTCTTCATTTCCCAGACTTTTTGGGAATGACGAAAATGGGCGAACTCCAAGGGCTGTTAGTAGAATATTATCCATAAAATGAATAACCTTGTAATCAGGAAGTTTTTTTGTTTTTGTTTTTGTTTTGTTTTTGTTTTTGTTTTCTACTGGGGAGTAAAGTTTGCTTTAACTGCTCCTTAACTAACTCATGGGCCATTTGTAATTTCTCTCCCTTTAGAGGTTACAGTTTTACTTAAATTGGATTTGGAGAGAGTTAGGGGTAAGAGAGAGATAACAGTGCCCATTATCAGAAAGAGGTTTTTCAAATTACTAAATTTTACTTAAATCTTAGCATAGAATTATAATTTGGGATGTCTCTTGTCTACAAGGAGCACATGAAATTTTGCCGTGGGCCACCTGCAGAGCTGGAGAGCTAAGCAGACTGGTCCTGGGATGGCAGCTGCATTGCGCTTGCAAAAGCGCTGCTTTTTTCTGTGCCGCTTTTCACCTGTGCCACTTCCTACCCCCGCTGCCCAGTGGCTGTTGCCCACTGGGCCGACTTTCCCACATGCGCCTCCTGCCTCTCTCTAACAGGCTAACTTCCGAGCACTGGGCCTGGCTGTTTGTTGCCGCTGCCCCCGTGTGGACAGAGTTCCCGGGAGCACTTGCTGGCTTTGGTTTCCCGAACTTCCTCTCTGCCAAGTCTCTCCTTCTGCTTACTGCTGGCTTGGCCACCTGGCTTTGGCCTCTAATGCTTTTTTTAACAACTCTTTAGGTACCTGATTGCCTTGCTGATTTTGCATTATTGGGCAGGCTAAGAGCTCCCCTTTTAATGCTGCCTGCTTAAGACAGGGTTTCATAGCTGTAGTGTATCTCTTGTTTTGTTTTTTTTTTCTTATCTATTGGAGGAGGTGGCTCAGGCACAACCTCTGTTTCCTCTTTGTTATTTTGGCCCGGTAATATCAGGGCTGAGGGAAGAGGAGGCGATAAGATAGGTGATGGTTCCTCCTCCTTCCCCTTTTTAGGCTCTTCTGTGTATAACGGAACTAGGGCTGCTCTAATTAAAGCCCATAGCATTAAAAGCTATTACTGGGACACATTGCCCTTGTGCATAACGTTGTTTAATATTTCTCCCCACTTGTTCCCAGACCTCTACATCTAGCGGTCCTTCTTCTGGGAACCATGGATTAAGTGAGACAACAGTTTGCATTGGGTCTCTTAATTGAGCCTGCAAAACTGATGCTCCCCTAGCCTTAAGTAACTGTTTCAACACTTTTATATACTGTCTTTGTTGAACTGATAACTGTTGTCCCATGATGAAATCTCAGCCTGAACAATCCCCCACCCCCCCAAACTTGGTAATCCCAAGCAGGCACCAATGACTCACTGTTTTACTAACTTGACCGCCAGTCCTCTCCACCTTCATTTCTGGGGGTCCATCGCGCTCCCTTCACAGTGATCCCCACACAGGGCACCAGCTGTGGAGTCTGTCCCACAGACCCTGACCCAACAACGGATGAATAAAGTACACTGACACACAGATATGCTGCTTTGCCAGTCCAGCTGAGCATCCAGGCTGCTTACAGACTACAAGCAGAGTGCTGTAAACAGTTGCGACTGCGGCCTTGATCAGTCAGTGAGACTTGCATTTATTCAGTAAAGGTTAATTGACAAAGGTCGTGAGTAAACACCACTAGAGGGTAGTTGACATTGTGGACCTCCTGAGTAGAAATCAGTTAAGCACCCACAGTAAATCAAAGGTTAGTCTTAGGACCACATGAGTAAACAAGCTAGTTAGATAAACTCCGCACATTCCTTTGTTTCTACTTTAATTTACTTAACTAAGGGGACAAGGCTGCCTTCAGCCAAGTTTATTACTGGAGCTTATGCATCTCCCCCAGGCCTTCCAAGAAGGTTTGCGTCTTATAATTTTCCCCACCATCCTGACTGAATCCCCAGAGGCATGTATTAAACTCTTTCTCTATTGCAATCCCCTGTCTTGATAAATTGGCTCTATCTGGGCAGTAGGCAAGGAGAACCCATTGGTTGGTTACAAAGTTTATAAATTTGGAAAGGAGAGCTTTATTTTTCATAAAAGTTTGCAGCTGGCAGGGTGACCATTCTGACACTGGGAAGGATAGCCTCTGGCCAGGAGCTAGAAACAGATACTTTGAGGGAGGGGCAAAGGGAACAGGAGTCTATGCTGAACAGAGTGGCCAGCAATAGGAATCATGAATATTTACAAAAGGAGAAATGTGCATATATGCAATGGGGCTTCATGCCCCTTCATGAGTCACATGTACACTAGCCAGAGCCACTCTGTGGTCAGTTGTCTCTTATTAGGAAGAAATGCTGGTCAATTGTTGTGTCAAAACCCCAAAAGGGAGATGCAGCATCCCTTAAACTCAGGTTTTCAAAATTACTCTGGGGTCCCTGTGGCAAAGAGGGGGTCCATTTATTTGGTTGGGGGGCTTAGGATTTCATTTTTATTTTTCAAAATAGGGTTGAAGGCAAATACTTGAAGTTGCAATCGAAGGTCAAGAAAATGGAATCAAGAGGTCACAATCCTTCTTTGATGATGGCTTAGAAAGCTGGAAGACACTCAACATTGAATCCTGGGGCTCTGTGCCATGCTTGCTAGGAGAAACAGCCACCATGAGTCCATCTTTCGGATCTCAAGTGAACAGGTATGCAAGTCATAGAATTAAATTTATTTCAGCCGTGTACGGTGGCTCACTCTTGTAATCCCAGCACTTTGGGAGGCTGAGGCAGGCAGATCACTTGAGGTCAGGAGTTTGAGACCAGTTTGGCCAACATGCTGAAACCCCCATCTCTACTAAAAATATAAAGGTAGCTGTGCATGGTGGTGGGTGCCTGTAATTGCAGCTACTTGCTACTTGGGAGGCTGAGGTGAGAGAATCACTTGAACTCAGGAGGTGGAGGTTGCAGTGAGCCAAGATTGCACCACTACACTCCAGCCTGGGCTATGGAGTGAGACCCTGTCTCTAAATAAATAAATAAAAATAAAAAATTCATATGTACAACCCTAGCTGCAAGGGAGTCTGGGAAGGCATTTTTAGCACCTCAGCCCTTCCAACTAGAAAAAGTATGGAATAGAGCAAGCCAGTCCACAGATATGTATCACAGTGGCTTAGGAGTTTTATTAATTTATGTGTGTGTGTTTTCTGGCATGAGTACTTGGCTTGTTTGTGGTAGGCACAGGCAAAGAAACACTGAATTGCTGCTTGAGAAAGGAAATGTCAAATTGCAAAAGTTTCTCTTTAAGTCAGCCTGAACCTGTTCAATGTGTTTGTTTCATTACTGATTTAGATAAGTCTTTATAACCAGATCAACATGTCACTGCTTCTGTGGGTCAGCTACTAGAACTGGCACATTGTTTCCCATTCTGTTGTAATGCTATTCACTGTCATGGGATTTTCCTTCTCACAGGGCAGGAATCTTAAAAGCATGGCCTGTTAGAGTAGCCTACAACAAATGTGAGCTATCCTGTCAAGACGGTGAAAGCTATATATTTAGATAAACAGACTTAACTGCACCCCAGTTGGTCCTTATCCACACATTTGAGGATGTTAGGGGTTTGGGAGTTGTGTAGAAAGACATAAGACAGTGTAAGCCTAGGTTATAATCTTATTCCTTATACCATTATACCTTATACCATTTTACAGGTGAAGGAATTAAGGCATCAGGCATTTAAACTTGCCCAGGTCATACAGTAAAAAGTGACACAATAGGGACTTGAATAAAGACTGGCTCTAGAGACCCTTGACACCCAAAGAGTAATCCATAGATCAGTAGTATTGCAGCACCTGGAGCTTGTTAGAAATGTAGACTCTCAGGCTGTTTCCTAGACTGTTTAAATCAGAACCTGAATCAACAAGATCCTCAGGTGAGTCTTAGGCATGTTAAATTTTGAGAAAGACTGCTCTTAACTTCTCTAATTGAGATTTCCTGACCACCAGTGGCTTCCTCAGGTAAGAACCCCAGAACTTCAGTTCCATCAGCAATTTGAGGACACCTTGGCATCAGGCAGTCCCCCAGTCTTCCTATGGAAGAATGCATGTATATGTATGTTTTTTGCCTTTACATAGTCTTTCAGTCCATGCATTATTGTGACATGTGGGAGGCAGGAGTTTTCAAATTTGTTCTTCCAGTGACAAACTCCGTTCTAACACACATGGTGTAACTCAGGTGCAAGATGAGCTCTGTGAGCATTTCCTCTTCTGCACAGCAGTAAAGGTAATAAGCAGTAAAACTGTGGCTTGCCTTCCCACTAAAGGAAACCAAAGAAATCGATGGTGTGTAAAGAACTCTGAGAAAAGGTTCAAAAAGAGAATCTGCTCTTTTCACACTCTTCCATGTCAGGGGGGAGAAAAACACAAAGATTCAATACCTAGCGATCTCAAGATGCTTTGTTGATTATCTTAACAGGTCATCTTTCTGACCCCAACCAAAGACTGCATTATGGTCACTGTATTAAGGGTTGAGACAGAATTTAACATAGAAATAAGGTCACTCTTGTCGTTGTTCAGAATGATCTATGTTGATAAGGACTTTAAGAGGTTCATTGTATTTTTTTTTGTAGTTATAACACCCACTAGTAAGACTTAAGTTGGTGGACACTGAAGAATGAGGAGACAAAAGGTTCCTGTGACAATAAAAATAAACCTGTCTCCCCATCTGTGAAATGAGGAAGTAGAACTAGATTTCCATGCTTCCTTCCCCTTTTAACATTTTATGGTTCTATATAATAAACAAGGGTAAGTATAAAAGTAACTAGTAAGCACTTCCAGATGGTCCAATTTTCTCTTTACAAGAACCTCTGGGCTGGGTGCGGTGGCTCACACCTGTAATCCCAGCACTTTGGGATGCCGAAGCAGGGGTGGATCATCTGAGGTCAGGAGTTCAACACCAGCCTGGCCAACATGGCGAAACCCCGTCTCTAGTAAAAATACAAAAAATTAGCCATGCATGGTGGCGGGCGCCTATAATCCCAGCTGCTTGGGAGGCTGATACAGGAGAATCGCTTGAACCCAGAAGGCAGAGGTTGCACTGAGCCAAGATCGTGCCATTGCACTCCAGCCTGGGCAGCAAGAGTAAAATTCCGTCTTGATGGAGCCAGACTCCATCTCAAAAAAAAAAAAAAAAAAAAAAAAAGAACCTCTGAGCGAGCACTATAACCAGTCTTATTTTACAGGCCAAGAAACTGGGCACAGAGATATCCGTAACTCACCCAAGGTTATGTTCTAAGAGGAGAAGCTAATTCACACCTGAAGCGTGGCTCCAGAGACATGCCCTTATGCACTGCTCAGCTGCCTCCCTGCCTATAGCAAATGCACCTCTAGCTTCTCAGCTCCTGTTACTGGTGCAGTGGAAGTACCACAAACAGGAACGAGGCATTCCACACAGTGAGCATATTATTTTGATAAATATTCACAACATCCAATAATCTCTAAAGCAGTTCTCAATCCTGGCTGCACTTTACGAGTCAGCTGGGGAGCTTTAAGCAGCGCTAATTCCTGGGTCTCACTCAGATTCTCATGTAGTCAGTGTGGCAGATTGTCCAGCCATCAGGATTTTAATAAATATATTTCTTTGGTGATTTAAATGTGTAGACCTGCTTAAGAATGACTCTAAATTTTCTGGGAATGGGATTGTTCTCGGGGCAAGTTCTGCCCATAAAGGTTCAGGTATTGACTTTTTTTTTTTTTTTGAGACAGAGTTTTGCTTTTGTTGCCCAGGCTGGACTGCAGTGGCGCAGTCTTGGCTCACTGCAACCTCTGCCTCCCAGTTCAAGCGATTCTCCTGCCTCAGCGTCCCAAGTAGATGGGATTATAGCCATGTGCCACCACCACACCCGGCTCATTTTTTGTATTTAGTAGAAACGGGGTTTCACCATGTCAGTCAGGCTAGTCTCGAACTCCTGACCTTATGTGATCTGCCTGCCTCGGCCTCCCAAAGTCTTGGGATTACAGGCGTGAGCCTCCACGCCTGGCCAGGTATAGGATTTATGTGTCAATCATTGATATCTTAGGGTTTTAAATTCTGCTACCTATAAAAAGTGAATTCACTTATGCTTGTCAATACCATCTGTAGTTTCAGATAAGCTTCCTATAAAAGGTCAGAGCCAGTGTCTTACGTATATCCCCAGAGCCTAATTTAACATCCCTAAACATCTGTTTACTTCCAACTGGAAAATAATTATTAAATCACATCCCTCTCACAATGACAGGATCTTAACAGAACACTCACTTAAATCCACTTACTGATTGTTGGTGAACTGAAAACTTAAATTGCTAGGCTTTGAGATAACAATGGTAGCACATTCTGACCCTGTAATTTCTTGAGATTTTTGGCACGTTTTAGAAGGCTGAAGAGTAAGAAATTTATCTGACCTCTCCTAGCAGGGAACTGTTTCCATGACCCCAGCACAGGCAGCATAACTGAGAGATGCCTCCAGGGCAAGAGAAGATTGAGGCACTTATGCTTTGCTGACTGCTACAAAAATTGCACTTGACCACTTGACTCCCTCAACTCTGGTGTAATCATCAACCATTACCTGGTTAGTTTTGCCCTTTGTGGTGCCTGGTCCACCCTTGCACTGGGCCACACCAGTTTCCTTCCTCTGGTTTGTGTTTTACAGTTCATTTACCCTGAGTCAAGAGGATTTGGCTATGAATCCTCTCATGATTTTCCTCCTAGATGAGGTCTGTTGGTAGCACCTCCACAGACCTGGTCTCAGCTCCTAGTGTACAGCTCTCCCACCTTCAACAGCTGGATGAGATGCCTTTTGGAGCTGGCAAAACCTGTTTAAGGTACAGGAGAGAAAAAGAACTTGCTATTAACCGTAATCAGAAACTACGGGAAGAACAGATGCCCACTAGCATGCAATAGCCACTCTTGAAATCATTCTTAAGTTCATTTTCTTCACCTCTTTGACCCTCGCCTTTTCCTCATTCCAAGTGGTTGGTCCCTGTCCTTTGGTCTTAAGGAACTGCCTTTAATCACTTACTTTATGCTCCCCAAATTGATCAAACAACTCTTCCACATTTCTGTTTTCTCAGCCCTGTGGATGTACTTATGTGGAACCCAGCCACTGACAGCGTCTCTTTCCCTCCTTGAAAACAAAAGTCTCTCAATCCCGGCTTGTCTTCCCACATTGTCCTTTTGTGGGATAGTGTACTGGAGACCAGTTTCTCATTAAGATGTTTTCATTTAGAGTAGAAGGCTTGATCTTATCCTTAATTCCCTGATTTGGACAATTTTTGAGACAGGATCTCACTCTGTTGCCCAGGCCAGAGTGCAGTGGCATGATCATAGATAGCTCACTGCAGCCTCAAACTCCTAGGCTCAAGCAATCTTCCCACCACAGCCTCCCGAGTAGCAAGGACTACAGGTGCACACCACCACACCTGGCTAATTTTTAAATTTTTTGTAGAGATTGGGTTTTGCCATGTTGCCCAAGCTGATCTCAACTTGTGGTCTCAAGGATCCTCAGCCTCCCAGAGTGCTGGGATTACAGGCATGAGCCACCATGGCTGGCAGTCTGGACAATCTTTAAAGCATTCCCCACCGATATCAACACCACATGCTAGAATATTCTCAGCCACAAGGGAAAAGCGTAAACCATGACTATGCACAACACACTGAATTTGCAGCAACTAATTTACAACCAATAATGAAGTATCAATGTTTGCAGTGATTCCTCTGTGAATCCAAATAGATCCAAGGATAACCCTGTAATAATTCCACAATCGCTGGTAGACGTTCCTGTAATTTTTGAGAGGGAGGGGAAGTGTTGGAATCACAGGCACTATGACTGGATGGGCCATGACTTACAGTCTGTGTTATTTATGCCATAGCCCTAGTCAAACCACAGCTACTGATAGGCTCTATGAGGTTATGATGATTACATATTATTGTAGTGATTTAATCTGGGTATATCTGATATGTGAACTGAGGCTAAAAAGGTTCACAGCCACTGGCCCAAATCATTAAGTGCCAATCAATCACATATTTCTTTGGGTGGTAACACCTGTTTGATCTTCAAAGAACCAAGAAGGCCAAGATTTTATGTAATGCCAAGTATAGTGGAGAGCTATTACCTAATATATTAGACATTTATTCAGGCCAGGGCACACTACATTGTCTAGGCATTTTATATATATATATATTTTTTATTTTCTTGTATTAGGTTGTGATAATCCAGCTAGAGAAGTTTCATAAAACTCAAATCTAAAATCTTTTGCTGAAGAAAATATTTTCTGACTAGTTGATTCTGCCACACACGTCACAGCTAGCCTGCTCCCACATCCAAAACAAACATATTCTAAGAAGGAAGCAGCTTAGCTGTCAGAATTTTTTTTAATGCCAGGTTATCATTGCTAAGCAATTCCCTATCCTTACAAGGACAGGCAGTGAAGAGGAAGATTCAATCCAAAGACAATTCCCAATTTGTAGGTTGTTAAATACCTGTAGGTTTCTTTTAATCATAAAGAAGGAAAATGAAAGACTTGAGGATCACCTACCTAGAGCGAAAACAGAAAAAACCCTGAATCCCATTGCTTTGGCACTAATATCTTTCTTTGGCTGATCTGAGATTACATGAGACACCAAAAATCAAAAATACAAACACTGAACTTTGGGTCTGATGAAATAGATAATTCAGGTTGTCATTTATAATTTTAGAGTTTGCTTCACATATACAATGCTGTGTTACGAAACAATGAACACTTTTATAAAAAATTTATTTCACACTTTTATACAAATATCCACAGGTAATTTCTAATCATGAAATAATTTTACAATGCTAGTTAGTACAAAAATGTATCAAATGCAAACAGACCAGTGACTTGACTTGAGATGACATTTTTAACAACCGTAAATCTAAACACCATAACATCTTTGTTTCTTTGTTGAACCACCCTCCCAACACCCTTTTCAGGACATTCATCTTTTTTTTAGTAACACAGGTCTAAAAACACTGTCAAAGTATCAGCTCCTTAGCAATCTAAACACATTAGGGACACAAGTTCCCCAAGCAAGAAACTGAGACTTTAAACACTGTTATAACCTGTTTTGCAGAAATTCTTGTAAACAAAATATATTTTGTGAATAAGAATTCCAAAGTACAACCAAAACAACGTCCTTAGTATCTTAAGGTTTAAGATTTCCGAAAAGAAACAAGCCCCCCCAAAACAACAGTGGCACTACAAACTGTGTTCTATTCTTTCAAAACACAGACACTGCTTATACTATATCCAAAACAAATTAGCACCTGTTTGCTGTTGCTCCCCATATAACTTAACATTGTGAAGCATGGTAATTAAAAAAAATCAGCTTTCATATCTATTCAGTCTCTGTTGAATGTATAGAGTAATAATTCCACCCCCTGCCATTTTTACAATTAAAACACAATTTAAAGTTCTTGTTAAATTAGCCCCAAAGTAATTTTTGGGAATACAGATAGGGGAGGAAACAAAACAAAAAATAGAACATTGACTCACTGATTAACTGTTTTGGTAGCAGATTCAGTAGTCTTATACTGGATCAGTTTGGATCCACCATAGGCATTCACCATTTCTTTCAAGTCCTGAATATACAGTATTTGCAGCAGTGAGTAAACCGCACTAGAGTTCAGTGAATAAACCCATTTTCTCCAAGAATTCCTGAATGTTACAGTATGAAATCCAGAAACATTACGCAGGCTTCTAAACTAAAAAATATCCAATGCCTGAAATAATTAAACATCTTTACAGTTATAATTCTATTTCTTAAACCTTTTGGGTTGTGGGGTGGAGGCTGTCATGAAGGAGAGGTTATAATTTATAGATAAGTTATTAAAACAACTCTCTCTGGTACATTTATAAAGATTTTCTTTTTGCAGTAAATAATTTAGGTCAAAGTGATGACCTCCCATGCTCTAATTCTGATTGATTAAACCAACCTGAAGGGTAAACTGGAGACTCTTTGGCCTGTTAGTCAATAACAAAATGGTTTGTAAAGAAAAGAAAAAATAAATACCATATACAAATAAGTATAACTAGCATTCAAGTCTGTTGCACCTGTGTGTTTTAGTGAAAGGGAGAATGAAACTTGTATGCATTTGACGTGAGCAGGTATTCACACAGCTAGGAAACAGGAAAAGATGGTAGGATGGCAACATCACCTTCTATTGCACATTTAGTTTAAGACAGCACTTTCCGTTGAAACACAACTACCCCAATGGCATAGTCTTGTGATGTGGGACAGCTAACGTGATGGATGTCTGCGCAGCAGGCCCGAGGTTAGGACGGCCACTCTGTTAGTGCAGGTGAGTGTAGGTGCCTCCTCAGCTACACTATCTGGAGGATGTCACCTGAGTGCAACTGGGCAGGCCCTTCCCCAACACATGATGTAAGTCAGCCACGCCAAAAACAAAGGCAACCCAGAAAGTTAAATTAAGGCAGTTAAAGAAAAATCCATTCCAACAGTTTTAAATTTGGCTGTGCAAAACAGGAGCCTTAGGCTACGTAACAATATCCACAGTTAAAACTGTAGGTTCGTACTGTGTGTAGTCACTCTGAAATCAGTCCTCAGGGATTGAGCAGGCTTTTAAATCCAAATTGAATTTCTGAGTTGGAAAAAGCAGTTTGGGTACTGTGAAGCTTTTTTTTTTAGGCCCCCCCTATGAGTAGCTTTCATTTTCGTTCCACTTTGTGATCCACTGTTTTTTATCAAGGTTATCAATATACTTTTCATCTTTGATCTCTCGCTCTTCTTTCCGGATCCTTACAGCATGGTATCGGGGAACACTGTCATCGTACCTAGAGCGTTTAAAGAATCCACACTAGAGAAGAGGGAAAGAGAAAGAGAAACAAATTAATCTCACAAAGAAGCAAGTACACTAAATGGGAATGTCTAAGCTTTCTGTTCAGCTATATCTACCTCTGGACTAAGGGGAAAAAGACATGGTTTTCTTTTAAGAAAGAACCAAGAGGTTGAAATGAAAGAAGAGCCAGTGGGGATCAACGGAAGAGAACAGCTGTAAAACTGGAAAAAAAGTCCATTTTCATCTTCTCTTTACATTTTATAACAAATGTAGGCTACCTCTTTACTAACAATTTAAGAGTTTATGAAAACAGTGCTTCCATATTTAAAAATAATCACATTATATGTAAAATATCTGATTATCAGATTAGATTAAGAATAATTTTTAAAAGGCATAAACCAAAGATTATTTCATGCCCCTTTCCCACTAATAAAATGCAAATCATGTCACAAGTATTTTACAAATTACTATTTGAATATGCCAGTGTTCCAACAGGTCAACTTTATAATCTTTTTCTCTCCTCTGAGGCTGTAGTACACATATCACTTCTCTCATTAGCCAGGAGGTCATTTATGTTGCCTGGATTTGCTATTGTGCTTCTAATTAAGCTATTTCATTAATAAATCACATAGTAACTGTTTCCTGCAATAAAAATCATGTGCTGCATAGGACTTGAGAAGTGCATCACTACACTGAATTTCAGAGCACTCCCTAATTTCTCTTCTTTTGCAAAAATACATTTACCTTTAAACTGTTAATGTGTGTGTTTATATATATATATAAAATTCATTTAAATAGTCAATCTGATCCAAAGTATATTTTTACTGAGAATATATCTGAAAAAATTTGAATTGAGATTAAATTTTTAAATGAAATATATTTACTTTTTTTAAAAAAAGGGGTTTTCAACTTTAAAATGCAGTTTAGAAGAATGAGGATATTAATAGAACGGTTAATGTGTTTATTGTGTGACGTCAATAGTAACAGGACATTTGTGTTGAATGATGTTATGTTATAAAAATGCCATGGAGCAAGATAAAATTATATGCATAGTTATCACTAAATCAATAGGCAAAATGGACCAAGATGTTTTGTTCCAGGTCATTTCTACATGGATTCATTTATTATTCTGTGCAAAAAAAAGAAAAAAAAGCCAAAGTACCTATCTATTACAAAATATGACTGCTGTCTACCCCATTTAAACAAAGAGGGAAATTAAGGGTAATATGTAAAGCTGAATGGCAATGTTGTGATTCACTGTGATAGTGCCATGGAAAGGATTACAGGAGTAATTCTGTCTTCTCATGCCCACATAAATGGTGAAAGGGATCACTAGCAATTCCTATTTCCATGTATTTCCAAATAAGAGAAACTTGAATTTAAAATCAACTGAGATCCAAGGTTGGATAAAATCTCTGGATACATGAAATATGGTCAAACTCCATCACAACACATTGCAATAAAAACTGTTCAGGGTATTTTTTGTACTAGAATTTTGTAGATGGAAGGTAACTTTGGTAAGGGATCATCTTCTGAAGTTGGCCATAAAAGCCCATCATGCTGATAATCAGTTTGTTGTAATGGTCTTTGACCTGTAGGAGATATGCAGGAAATGGAAGTTGCATGCTTAGCTAGCATAAAACGATTCCTGAGCAACAGTAAAAAGCATTCCAAGCCTTCCCCATCACTTTATAGCAAAGAGAACAAAAAGATGACAGTGAGGAAGCCTCACCAAGAGAAACACAACATTTCCAACATGCAACAGGTTAATTAGGCGGTCGACACAGCTTCTATCTGTGGAAAATTCCAAAATGGACAAGAAATCTAGAATGATTTCTTATGCATCTTTGAATTCCCTAGTGGAATGCTACATACCGAATTAATAACACATTGCAAACTGGGCTACTATGGAGGGCTAAAAGTCTCTTTGTGTGTGTACAAATATTGCAAATTTTCTTCATTGCTGTGGTAGATATTTAACAAGAACATAAAATAACTCACCTGCAACGAAAGACTGTGCATTAAAAAAAACAAAAACTGAGCTTTCAAGTGAAATAAAATAAAACAAATCCAAGCAAGGCAAGCCAGTGTGGACATTTGGAAACATCTGTTAATGGGACACACATAGCAAGCTGTTGTTCTTAAAGTTAGCCACCACAACCATAGCGGGTCCCACAGCTAGCAATTAAAAAACATTGATCAATTACCAATTACAGAAGTAGATCAATACTATGCATCAGAAGTAAGCCTCTCTTTATCAGATGGCTGAGCATGGATCTCAGCCTTGTGATATGTGGCATCATAATGATCTTTCTTATTTCTCTTGAAGAAACCACACTACAAGGAAGCAAGGTATTTAGTCAATTTTACAGTTTTGTGTATAAGAGCCAAACAACAGAACATCTCAAATTTTAATCTGCTTTCTACTAGTGGCTTGTTTACAAACAGACCACTTTCAGTCAACCAACAGTGAACAGCCACTGCATTGTTTCGTTGTCATGTTCAATACACCCTTCACCATACATCTCTGGTCAAATATTTATATGGATAACACTAGTCAGCTCATTGATTTTTCTCTTTGTAACAGAAATCTTGTGGACAAAAATCATTCTAATAGGGAAAACGTATATACATTGCTGATTGTAGCTTTGGGTAGTTTCTTCCTGCAGGAGAATATGAACTCCAAAAGAGGCAAAAGATTGACTTCGGCGGTTTATTGAGACAAAGGTTAGAAAATAAATTCTCTAAATAAAAGCACAAATCCAAATAAAATATAGATATACTATGGGTATTTTTCTGCCTTTTACAGTAAATTTTATGGAACAAATGCCATTTACTTGAGGCCTTGGATCTGTGGGGTGAATCACAATACAAATTCGAATACACCATCGTGAAAGAATGATTGCTGTCATTTTCCCAAACTCTGAGCACCATAAAACCCTTAAATGGTAGGGACCCAATGCTCCTCAGGTTAGGTCACTCTAAATGAGTATAAAAGTATAATTCCACTTTCTACTATAATTTCCTTCGTTCAGTGATAGAGAACTTTTCCTATTTACTTTTATCTAGTTCATAAGGCCATGGAACTGTCTTTTATAAAATTTAACCTGGTCACATAAAATCTCCGGAAAAACTCTGATTCCTAGTCCAGCAACTCATGAAGGTAAAAGCCTAGATTCACTTTGTACAATATATGGGAGCTGCTGGCTCCGTGAGGCTATTCAGATTGAAATTAATTTAAATTACATTTAAAACTCTATGCCTCAAGTGAACCAGCCATATTCCATGTGCCTAACAGCCACACATGACTAATGGCTACCATACTGGATGGTGCAGCTCCAGAACATTTCCATCAGTATAGAGTTTTGTTGGGCAGCTTTCAATAATATGTGCTAGTAAATAGGGTAGGAAGAAGAATAAACCAGGAACCAAGAAGCCTGGTCCTGCCTCCAACCTGGCAACATTCTTTCTTTTTTTTGAGACGGAGTCTCACTCTGTTGCCCAGGCAGGAGTGCAGTGGCACGATCTTGGCTCACTGCAAGCTGCACCTCCCAGGTTCACACCATTCTCCTGCCTCAGCCTCCCTAGTAGCTGGGACTACAGGTGCCCGCCACCATGCCCAGCTAATTTTTTGTATATTTAGTAGACGTGGGGTTTCACCACGTTAGCCAGGATGGTCTCCATCTCCTGACGTCGTGATCCACCCGCCACAAAGTGCTGTAATCCACCAGCCTCCCAAAGTGCTGGGATTACAGGCGTGAGCCACCGCGCCCAGCCGGCAACATTCTTAATATCCCTGGTCATAAGCATCTTTTTTAGCAAAATGAAGGTGATTTAGACCAGCCCAAGGGACTTTTTTTTTTTTCACCTGCAAACAAAATCCTGTACAGAATCCTGATATTTAAAATAGATACAATCTGAACTACTGTGGTTGAAGTAGGGATCTTCGTCCTGCCTAGTTTAGCTTTGCCCTCTACATGGATATACAAAATCCAATTTAAGGGCCATTGAACTGTAGTTCTGACCCTAAAATCCTATGACTTTAACATATTAAATAATTCAGTTGAATAAAAGTATAAAGTAATAAAAATGCTTCTCATGTGGGGTTGTATAAGTTGTATTTTAGAGTCCCCTTGACAGCCTGGACACTTCAGAGCTTCAAAAATCAAAAACAAAATAAAAACTCCCAAAATAATGAAATCATCTAATAATCCAATCAACTTATTTAACAGACGAGGCAAACAGAGGCCCCAGGGAGATGGAATGATTTGACCAAGATTATATACAGCTTAGGTTTCTAACTTTAAATCCACTGCTGTCTCACCCTCATTAAAGGCTGCCAATGCTCTGAAAAAGACCATCCTTATGACCTCTTCCAGAAAACACAACATCATCCTCAAATATCAAACCCCAACTTTAGTTTTTGATATCAAAATAATTTTCAAGGCCAGGTGCAATGGCTCACATCTGTAATTACAACAATTTGGAAGGCCAAGGCAGGAGGATTGCTTGAGCCCAGGAGTTGAAGACCAGCCTGGGCAACACAGCAAGGCCTCATCTTTATGAAAAAAAATTTAAAAACTAGCTAGATGTGGTGGCACGTAGTCCCAGCTACTCAGGAGGCCGAGGTGGGAGGATTGCTTGAGCCCGGGAGGTCAAGGCTGCAGTGAACCATGATCACACCACTGCAATCCAGCCTGGGTGACAGAGCGAGAGACCCAGTCTCAAAAAAAATTTTTTTTTTCTTCAAGGCATCTCCTTGAAAAAATGTTTTATATTGACTGGCTATGTTTGCCAGAGGAACCTACTGCCCGAGGTAAACATTAGAGGTAAAACTGGCTAAAACTCCATACCAGGAGGAGTTCTGTCATGAGCTTCAATCCCATGTCTAGAAGACATCAGAAAATTATCTCAAATTGGCAAAAGTCAGTCAAAAAAAATAAAGCAAAAACAGATGCTCAATATTTGCAAGTAAGACTATCTTAAACCCTTATGTATTATATTTTTGGATCCAGTGAAAAGAAAAGGATAGTCTGATCCTAGGGGGTTGATGGTTCATACAGAACCCTCCAGACCAGACATGTTTGAGAATCCAAAATTTTTGTCCTTTAAAATGAGTAATGCACTGCATACCTAATGCTACTATAATCAAAATGTTAGTATTTCTGCAGTGAAATCAATCATAAAGGATAAAGACTTTGAAGTAGCCTCTCTTCACATCACGTCAGGTTTTATTGCCAAATAAGTCATTATATACTTCAAGGTTTCAGAGCTTTTTGGAATGGCAGATAAGGGACTGTAAGCCTCTATCACTCACGGAATAATCTAAAATTTTTAGGTTGTAATCTTTGGGCAATAAGAGTTTGTAATCCATCTCATACGCAGTTTTTCATAATGTAGACTCTTCACTGGTAGAATCAGGGAAAGATATTACATTTTATTTACAGTCAAAGGGCCAAATTCTAATGAGGAACATCATATTGAACCTAGACCTTCCTTATGTTTGATACACGCTATAGTGACCCCCTTGAGATAGAGTTATTCATTCGTGTCATACTCTTCTATTCCGAATCTAGCTGTAAGCATAACCGACACCAATGGCTGCTATGAACATTCTTCACAGAAACTGAAATTAGCAGGGATACACATTCAGATTATTACTACACCCTAACAATTTGGCTTAGATCCAGACTTCAATCTTAGGTGAAGAAAATGCTAAAGTAATAAAATCTAAATCTGTTATCTGCTAAACATGCTAAATTATGTGTGAGACAAATGAAGAAACTTATTGTGTACAAATAATATACTTTAAATACAAAATATTCGGTAAATATACAGGTGTTCATGGTAAAATTTTCCTCAAATTTGCTATGTCAAAAGAGTTTCATAATGTTAGAAAAAAGGAAGCAATGAAAAAGAAAACATACTATCAGTGCTGATTCCCATTTTTTAAAACATGAAATAAAGTTTGTTATGAAATTCAAATGCCAGATATGACTTACCTTCCATAGTATAAACACTAATAAAGCAAGCATCAAGATCCCAGCGAGAATAGCCACTAGGATGATCCACCAAGGTACTCCCGAATACTGAGCTACAGTCTTTGAGGGAAACACAGTCACTCGAACCTACAGGGCAGAAAAGAAAGCAGCATTACTAAATACAGCGGCAAGAGTTCACACCAGGAGTTTATGGTTCTAATTCTGCTTTTGAATATATTTTGGACAATGCAGCCTGTGAATGGATGAGATGACTTTCTGATGCAAGATCCTTTCTCTTAACAGAATATTGCTTCAAGAGACATTCCTTGAAGATCTTTCCCCAGAATCTTGAAAATGCTGGGTTGTATTCTGACAAAGTGGTTACTTCTTTGTTAATTTATCTTAAAAAAAATTTGTTATCAACACAAGTAAACTGTATAATGAACCCTTATGTATTCATCATCCTGTTCCAGCAATTATCAATATACAGCCAGTCTGTGTATCTAAACAAATTGCTCTCAAAAAGATACCCAGTTAAATAGACCTAACAGCCAGTCTGTTCTATCTATCTAACCTGGTATCTTTTTGAGAACAATCATACTTTTTTTTTTTTTTTGGAGACAGGGTCTCACTCTGTTGCCCAGGTTGGAGTGCAAGTGGTGTGACCATGGTCACTGCAGCCTCAACCTCCCAGGCTCAAGTGATCCTCCCACCTCAGCTGCCTCCCAAGTAGCTGGGACTACAGGCACATGCCACCACTCACAGCTAATCTTTTAAAAAAATTTTTTGTTGAGACAGGGTCTATGTTGTTCACAAAGTGCTGGCTTCAGGTGATCCTCCTGCTTTGACCTCCCAAAGTGTGGGGATCATAAGTATGAGCCACCTCACCTGGCCTATACTTTCTTTTAATTAATTTTCAGCAATGGAAAGAAAAGGGCCAGTTTAGGCAAAAGTAGCCAACATTCCTCATTCAGACTTTAAAGATGTTGTGAAATACAAAAATAGGGATAGGGCTGTATAACTGATGGACACCATTTTACCTTTTTCTTAGGATATCACACTAAAGACCCTCATAAACAATAACATTTCCTGAAATGGCTTGGTGCCATCTTCTACAAAAAGGTATACGAACAAACTAGACCCTGGACCCACTCAGAGGCAGCTTAGCGCTTAAGTTGCTCCTGCTGCTGAGAAGCTTAAACTCTAAACATAGGATAGTTTGCAAGTATCAATTAAATAGAAATGGTGTTTACTCAGAAACCTAAAAAGCTGCTTCTGGCAATTCCAACAACTCAGTTACATGGGTTTAGAATGCAAATGAACTTTTGTGATACCAGGAACTATTTTTCAAAGCATGCTAAAGACCTGGTGATTATTGTGAACATGATTTTGTAAACTACACTGATTAGAGATCCACTGGTTTGAAGTTTCTGATATTTGTGAATTAAGAGAATGTAAAGTAAAGGGAAACAAAACTCAGGGGGAGCATTTAACTTCTGAGAAGTGTTTTCAGTCAAATATTCTATGTCCATATTGAACCCTGGATGCTGCTATGTCTACACTGTGCTTCAATACTTCTATGCGGTGGTGTTTCTCTTTAAAAAAATCTCTCATCAAAGTACTTCCCTTTCCACTTCTAGGAAACAGTTTCTCAACCTCACCTGACTTACAAAAAATACTTAAAAGCAGTAAAACTGCTTTTCTTTAAACATTCAATAGACAGCAATCACATCTTGAGATTTAGCCAATTATACTGATGGTAACAGGCAGGCATAAAACACCTTTATCAGCCACCATGTTTCCTGTTATGCTCTAAATGAGGTTTTCTATAAGCTCTGAGCCCCAAGGTGGCCTCGTGGCTCACTTCCCCTCTCCTTCCCTCCCCTGACAGGGAAGAGATTACTGCGTTCAGCACAGGGACATCTACAAAGAAGGGAAGAAGAAACAGGGACAGACCAGTGAAGCAATAGAATAGTTACGTGGTTGGTAAGCTGACTACAATGAAACAAACCAAATAGATGATTTCAATTAGCCTAAACTGTATCTTGTTTAACTTTGTTGCCCTATTATCTAACACAAGGAAGGTATACAGTGTATCCTTAGGGCAAGGTGGTCATGTGGAAGGGCCATCCTCATTTGTAAGAAAAAGTTCCAGTAAATCTGGAAGTGGAGAGTGGAAACTGGTCTTCGGCAAGGAGAATCAGCTTTATTATAATGATACTGTGCACAAGTGTCTTTAAAACAGCGGACAGTAGGGGAAAGCCACCCCCATAAATGGTTGGGATCCAATATTGTTAACAATTGAGCAAAGTAATTTTTGATTTTGCAGCCTGGAGTGGCAGGGTGGATGGGAATCCAGCTGAAGCTCTAAGCCCCAGGCCTGGCACCATTCAAACCAGAACTTCCACATATTGTTAACTCACTGGGCATCAAAGACTGAGGACCAAAGTCAGGGACTGGGTTGGCTACACATTTAAAGGGCAGATGTGCTCTGTGGTTCTGGAGGGCGAGAGGCCAGTCGGGAAGATTTTATTGGTTGTTTGCTTAAACTGTCAACTGAAGGTGTTTTTGTTTTTTTGTTTTTGTTTCTGGTATGACAGTCATTGTCCAGCTGGGATTGAGAACAAGGGGAAGCTGGCCATAGAGCCAGATGACCAAAGATGGAAGACAAAGGGTGGGCTGTGATTCCCAGAGCTCCAAGCCTTGTTCTGTCTTGTCACACCAACTGTTACTGATGAACAGGTGAGTAGAAACTACTGTAGAGCTTTACAACTCCAAAAATAATTTCTTACCTTTGGTTTCATTACAGTGTAGTTATTTCCATGGGGATGACGCACACCTGTGAAACTCATCCACTATGTGCCCATAAGGGGAAGAGGGATATAAGCTCTGTTGATGCATTAAATTCCATTACCAGTGAGCAGTGCTGAGACTACATTAGCTTGTCAACTGCCAAAATACCTTCTCTAAATTACCCTGTAATGTACCACCCACTGTTCTCATTGAACTTCATTCAGTACAGGAAGTCACCCAATGAAGGGATTTTCGTATCTTTTACAAAATTATCTATTAAGGACATCATCCACTCTTGGTGTTTATCATATAACAGGCCATCTTATAAAAGGATCCGTATCTTAAGTTGTTCTCTGAATTTTAAGTTGTTCTCTGAATTTAGAGCCAAAAGGGAAAATCTTATTCCCCTGAAGAATTATGCATTTTTTTGGTCATTTTAAAAAAATTTTTGACAGCCAGGAAGCTTGGATACTCTCTACTTGCTTCCTTAGGGATAAATGGGGACAATATAAATACAACCAATAAACAATCCCCCTGGCTAATTTGACAGTGTTTTCCTGGTTCTGTCTCCTACAGCATGACATTCTTAACAGTTGACACTGTATCTTACCCAACTTTGCATCTCTAACATTTAGCACAGGGAAGGCATACATGTGTCTTTCATAGGTGTTTATTAACAAGATGGATTTAATTTAACTGATGCTAAAATATAGCATGGCTTACCTGGCTCAATTATGTGACTTCTGCTCTCCCTGACTTCATTATAATAGTATCCTAATTTAGAAGTGTTTTTTATTGTTTGTTTTGAGACAGGGTCTCACTCTGTTGTCCTGGCTGGAGTGTAGTGGCACAATCTTGGCTCACTGCAGCCTCGACTTCCTGAGCTGAGGTGATCCTCTCAGCTCAGCCTCCCAAGTAGCTGGGAATACAGGCATGTGCCACCCCACCTGGCTAATTTTTGTATTTTTTTGTAGAGATGGGGTTTTGCTATGTTACCCAGGCTGGTCTCTAACTCCTGGGCTCAAGCAATCCGCCTGCCTTGGCCTCCCAAAGTTTAACTGTGTTTTATTAAAAGATGAACACAAAGCTCTTGAAATTGGTTGGGTTATAAGAAACAAAAAAGTTTTTTTGCTTTTTTAAGCCAAATTAAGCTTAGATCTTCAAGCCCAGGAAAACTACAGCTTAAACTACTCAAGAAATGTACAGATATGACATCTGAGCTTATTGTATTTCAGAAATCACAGAAAACAGAAAAGGTGTCAGAAGACTAGAGGTTAAGAAAATGTCTCAGTTTTCAAAAGACATGGGTTCTAGATATGAGACCAGTAACCCATTCACAAATCTACCAATTTGTGAAGACATCAATTCCCATTGGGAGGCATGAGTTCTCCAAGCTCTAAGAACATAAAATGCCCAAGAGAACCTCACTTTCATTTGTGACCCAGTCATTAGACTGGACACCAGGGCCCCCAGAGTTCCATCATCTTCCAGAAGAAGACAGCACTTGAAGAGGAGACATCAGACTCAAGGTCTGGTCTCAGCTCTACTTGCTGGTCGGGTGACCCTGAGGGGGAGATACCTTTCCTTGGATTCAGTTTTCTTATCTCAATTTGAGATTTGGGGACTTTAAGGGGGACCTTGTGCCACAGAGTCAAAGAACAGAAGCCCTGAAGTCAGACAATTACAGGTTTCAATCGAGGGTCTCAAATTATATCCCCTCTCTGAGTCTGCTTCCTTGTTTGTAAAATGAGTACAATGTTTACCCTTGGCATTCTTCTGAAGTTTAAATGATAGAGTATAAAGTATCTAGTAAGCTGTAGACATTTTATTAAGGCTTCATTAATGTTAGTCCCTTCCCTCTAAAGTGTTCTCTGTCTAGCTCTGAAATCTCAGTGATTTTCAGAGTTGCTGATTTACAGTTATAGAAAGCTATACCTGCTGCCTTTATAGATGCAGAGAAAGGATCCTTAGGGAAGGTGTGGTTTATTTGAAAGTCCCTTATGATGCCTGTTGATATGTCCTGGAGAGACCGGGACAGTGCTGGTTGATACCACTTATCGCAGCAGCTTGCCCAGTACAGCATTTGTCTCAGGCAAATGTATCCTGGGGCTGGGTGCAGTGGCTCACACCTATAATCCCAGCATTTTGGGAGGCTGAGGCAGGCGGATTGCTTGAGTCCAGGAGTTAAAGACCAGCCTGGGCAACATGGTGAGACTCTGGCTATACAAAAAAAACTGAAAAATTAGCTGGGTGTGGTGGCATGCCTGTGGTCCCAGCTACTCAGGAGGTGAGACAGGAGGATTGCTTGAGCTCAGGCATTCAAGGCTGCAGTGAGCTGTGTTTGCGCCACTGCACTCCAGCCTGGGTAACAGAGCAAGACTCCATCTCAAAAAACTAAATAAAAACAAAAATGTATTCTTGCTTGGATAATAAATCGTAAGGACTGCTATATTTCAGAAAACAGAATGATTAGGGAGGCTCCCTGAATTTTCAGCTAGCTAAATGACTGAAGCCAGAACATTTCCATAAGTAGACTGGCAGATTAACTAAGAACAGTAATTTGCAGTATTTCTTTCTCCAGTCTCTTTTGCAAAACATTCCCATTCATTATTCCCACCATGACATGCAGTCATTCTGCCTCGAGATCTTTATACAAGTCCCTGTGGGTTCTAGACTCCCACAGGGAACCCCTCACTATTGGTTCACTACAAGGTTCTACACCTAGTCCTATTCAACATATTTGTCATTACCTGGATGAAGACATAGAGAACATGCTTCTCAGTTTTTAAAACTTTCAGGGATAGAAAGTTGAGAAAGCAAATGATGAAGCAAGATTCAAAATTACTTTGCAAACTGAAACAATGGACCCAAAGCAAATCACATAAAATGTAAGGATACGCTTAAAGGCATACATTTAGATTTTTACAAATAGCTCAAGGACAGGATACTGGAAACACAGCTTGACAACAAATTCTGATGAAAACACCTGGAAGTTTCGGTAGAACACTAACACAAAAATAGCAGCTGCTAGAAATTCAAACATGCTGCTCAGCAATGGTTTGAAAAAGCAAATTTTAGGCAGGTCTGACAGAAGTGTGGTGCCGAGATGCTGAGAGGTAAAGGCCCCAGGGTAAGTGGGACCAAGCAGACCCCACCTCAGCTGCTCTGTCCACGTGGGAATCAAATTGCCCAGGAAGGGAGAGGCCAGGAGCCAGTTCAGCTGTGCCCAATGTGACGCATAACTCAAGAGCTGGGTGCGTAAGCTCTGAGAAGAATAAGAAACATCCAAGGAGGCATGACCATTTCCTTCAATTATTTGAGAGGCTGCTACATGGCCAAGAGAGAGAACTTATTTTAGACTTGTTTGAGGGGCATAACCAGGGACTTACAAGGTTCAGTTCAGGAGTCAGCTATGAAGAGATCTTTTTTAATAATTACAGCTGGTCAAGGGATGGGCCATCACTGGGGCATTACACCAATGGCTGCAGCATTAGAGATGGTAGAAGACACAGGTTTCTAGAGGGCTGTGAGGTGCACCCATTCTCTGAATTGAGCCAGTAGTTCTCAAACCTACCATGGGCACTGCTGAACTGGATGACCCTAGATTTACTTCTTTTTTTCAATGATTCTATTAAAATACAGCTTGCAGTGCCAGTACCTTAAGACAGTTTTCTCCATAACGGGGCTATGAGGGAAATGAGCACCAAAGCACATGACTTCAGGACATGAGTGTGGGGTACAGGGAAAAGAGACATGTTCTGAACCTGAATGAAGCTGGGGAACCTCTCACCTGAGTGCCTGCATTTGGCAGCCTGATATTTTCGGCAGCAGCAGTCACATCAATGAAGGCTCGCATGAGAATGTCCAAGTAGTTCAGTTTGGAATATTCCTGTTTGGAGACAGTGAATGCATTAGGGAAGTGAAAAGTGTCCTAGGCAAAGGCAAATTACTTCCATGGGACAGCCTCAAGCCAAGGTCATACCTCCAGAAATGTGCTGTTCCATAACCTCGAGCGCAAAATAAGAGACGCCTTGCTGTCCAGCCCCCGCAGTGGGCATCTGATGTTCACACAGTTCACGTTCACGCTACAGTTCTAGAGAGAAAAAGAAGAACGGTCATCAAAAGACATTGTTCTGAAGAAATCCTTCCCCTCATCCTCTCAAATATTCACAGCTCTTGAAAAATACTTACAAGAGTCTGGTATTTTCTTTCAGCAAATAAAGAAAATTTTCTGTTATCATCTATCTGTTTTTCAGTAATTTCCCGTTTCTTTCTTGAGTTGTGAGACTCCTGAAAAAAATTGTATCCAAAATAGTTCCAATTTATGTAATACTTTGTCACTACCATAACAAGCTTCTTGAGCATATCCTCCCAAACAGTGCCAGATTCACATAATCAACAATATTTGCCTCTCTCCTGCCAAAGGCACAGAAGTAAGTGTAAAACCAGCAAGTATTATCACTCTAAATTCAAGTTTATTGATTTACTCATAGGACTAAGTAATTCATTCCCACTCTGACCTTAAAACTCAGAGAGAGAGAAATATGCTTTCTTTGTTCCTCTGTATCCCCCACCAAACTGTGGGCATACTGAGATCAGAGATCAAATCTTATTCCTGTATCCCTAGCCTCCAGCTCTGTTCCTAAAACATGGTAGTCAGCACATCTTGAAGGAATAAGTGACACTGAAGAACAGAGAAAGAAGCAAAAAGACCCATTATATAGCTCATTCAGAGCAGAGCAATGAAAACTAAGCCATACAAGAACTTTTAAAATTGCATTTTCCTTACAGCAAAGATTAGTAATAACCGATTATCTTGATTTTTAACATTGATGAGTAGAAGATCATGCTATAAGCCACCAACTCTGATCACTGATCATACCCAGTCACCTTAGACTTTAAAATAAAAGAAACAAACATGCAAACCTTCATCAAACTGGAACACAAATGATAGGCCAGTTATCTAAGCATGGAGCAGTATAGAGAGAGGGGTTAACAGTACAGGCTTTGACATCAGGCAGAGCAGGGCTTGTATGTGGAATCTGTCTCTTAACACCTGAGTGACTGAGAGAGTTACTTGCTCTCTGAATCTTAATGTCCTCATCTGTGAAATGGTGAGGATAATGAGACTCCCTCATAGGACCATCCAGAGAATGAAATGAGAAAATGAAAACAAAATGCTTAGCATAGTTCCTGAGACACAATGAGTACACAATAAATAATTACTATTTTAAAAATGAGCATAAAAAGCTTTCAAGGTTACTTGCTAAGATGCCATTATCTTTTCCAATGAGTTTGGTTCTACTTGGAGTGAACACTGGCTGGCCCCTGGATAATAGCAGCTACCATTACCCCAGGAGCATCCCCCAGTTCTCCTTATTATGTAACATACTGGGTCATGATGAAACATCAGAAAATACCATTTGCCTCAGCAAGCACTGAATGACTCTGCCTTATGTACTATAATGGTCATTAACCAGCAAAAATGCCTCAGCCTTCCTCAGTTACCCAACTAGAAAAGAGAAATTGTGACAAACCAAAGAGAAAGTCAACCTGCCAGAATATGCCACTTTCCTAAGAACAGTAATGATTTTCCCCTAACAAGTTAGTTTCTCTAATTTGCATTTATGGAGACATTAGATAAATCTACCAACATACCGTTAGGTTCAGGAAGTTTATCTCCTTTTGTGGCTCACAAGTTACCTTTTCCAATCCTTTGGATTCTACTTTCACCAAATAAAGCAACCATTTCCCATTGCTAATTTCTTTTGGCCACTGAATGTTCAAGGTTGCTGTGCCGAGGTTTGTAAGAGGTTTACCTAAGTTTATTACCTGTTAGAAAATAATACATATTATCTCAGTCTAATCTTCTCAATGTAAATTTAAGTAGCAGCTCCTATTACCAAGAGAAAGAAGCTAAAATATCTAACGTAATCCTATAATAAAAGCACAGGCTCCAAAAATGGACTATAGATAGGGCATTCAAAATAAAGACTTGTGCCTAAAGATTTTTGTAAATAAAAACAAAAAGGTCAAAGGACAACTGATAGCTAACTCGTTCTAGGAACAACTGCTGTATGCAACAGAATCAGCAGTGTAGATATACTATGTTCTCAACATATGCCCAGGGAAAATCATGTGTGAATTTGTGAACTGCCCTGTAACCACCCTGCTTGGCCAATGACAAGGCCTGGGTCAAGGCAGTGTACCAACAACCTGCTTCTGGAAAACCCCATCCACTGCAAAAATGAAGCTGCCTCTGTCCCAGAGGAGACTCTGCAAAACCATTATTAGGACAGCCATGAATCTGAGAGTCCAAGCTGGGAACAGAGTGACGTCCTGCGGCAGAAGCCAAACACAGGAGGTAAGAGCGCTCTTGGTGTTGAGACTGTTCCAGAACCCAAAGACTTCTTTTCCAGCTGCACCTGCATAGAGATCATAACCACCACCACCACCTACCCCAGCTGTGTCTATAATGCTAAGAGACACACAGAGGAGAATTCAGCCTCTTCATTCTGCCAGAATCAGGTGGGCCCATGCTTGCCATTTGAGGCTTTCACCACAGTGGTCACTATGCCTTCAGGAATGTGATTTCAGCCACAGACCTAAACCCATGTGTGAGTTACGAACAGACTCCGTACCCTATGTTTATGTTTATTCAACAGGACAGAGAGTCACTGTGATTGCCTACTTTGAAATGGTTCAGAGCCAATCACTGCCTTTCCTACAGGCATATACCAAATCTACATTCACCACAAAAACTGGGCTTGTGAAAGGTAGGCATACATTAATATTCTTTCAACCACAAGCAGTAAGAAAGATGACCTTATAAAGGAGGAAGGAATAAATCATAACGCATTCTAAACTGAACTGGATTCTGAACAGTGACAATTGTTCTCCATCCTGGAGGATACAATTTTTACTATAAGCCAGTATGTTCTTTAAAAGCTGGCAAACTAATTTTTAACTCATGATTTACTTATAATGCTTATTAATATTGCTGATTTATTAAAATGACATACTCAAGACCATACCTAGTATATGTCAGCTTTTGGTATAATGAAAAGACCAACTGCTCCAACTTACCCTGAATTCATACTCTATTAAACTTCCCACTTCATCTTCAGATTTCATAGCTTGCTCGCCAACAACTGTACCTCCAAAATACACCTGGGAAGGTTTAGCGACTCTGTCAAATTAAAAAACACCAGTTTTAATGAGGATTGTAAATGGTTCTTTCAAACATTGATTTGTTATGCTAAACACAAACACTTACCCCGAGACCGATAAAAGCAGTTCAATAACCACTTTTGCTTTAGCTGTAATTGGAGCCAAATTATCTTGATTGCTTGTTCTGAAAATGAAAAGGAAACAATAGGGTTGTATTTTACCAGTCAGTTTTCTCACTACAATTAGACTTCTTTTATGAGGTAGATCAGGGCCAATTCATTGACTGCCCATATTTTCATGAAATAATACTGAATGGAGAGGTTGATGTAACTCTTACGTTTCTAACTTCAGATTAATATCCAGATCTGGGGTGTCAAAGGTGACTTCAGTTGTACTTAAAACCAAATAAAAAGTGACCTAAAAAAACATAAATAGCTGTTAACACAGGCCATGCATACAGACACTGCAATGGTATTTAAAACAGTAAAATACAGTATATGAAGGCATCACCTACATTTGAATTTCTTTTAAAAGGATTTCCGAGCTCACAGTCAGCTTGCGAGCCATTCTGGTTGGCAACACAACTCAACTGTTTCTCCTGTAAAAGAAACGCGCTAGGTCACAATCCACTCATTTGCCACACAGTGTTGATTTTTTTTCCCCTCTCAGCTGGTCTCTAACAATACTTACAGGGAAAGCCCTCAGTTCTCTATATGCAGAATATGTTAAAGTGTCTGGAAACGTTGCAATCAGTTTAGCCTCATGGGCGTCATCGCCATCTTTTGTGGGATTCCTTGGGTTGGAAGGGCTGTTTGTCACTGTTATTTCTAAAGCAATATCCTTCTGATCTTTTAGAACTAGTTCTGGTACACCTTTTTGACTATTAAAAATAAGAAAACAAGAACAAAAAGGCAAAGTCCTCAATACGTTTCCAGTAAACTTTCTTAACACAAAGCCACCATGAAGCCAGAATCATTTTTGCTAGTGCTACACAACAATTCTTACATTGGTAAATAAGAAAATTTGTCTTGATTTCCTTCTCGGGTGCAAAATTTATATTCTAGTTCAAGGTTGCTGTTACATACATTGTCGTCTCCACATCCCTCTTTTAAGAAGTGAACCTGTAGGAAAACGAAAACTATTGTCAATTTACACCATTCAGGACTCAGGAAGGCATCGATGTAGGTGACTGGCTATTCCACACAGTTCATTTCCCTGTGTGACAATTACCAATGCAGAATTCAAGCTTTAAATGTACTTTGCCACACATCAAATTTCCATTCTGTCCTTTAGTAAAATTGTGTTTGAAGAACACTTTGACCAGGGCATGGAGGCAGTGTGGTATAGAAGAGTGTGACCCAGCAGTCACACAGATTTGGGTTTGAAACCCAGCTCTACCCCTTACTTAGCTAGCAAGTCACTTAATCTTTCAGAGTCCAAGTTTCATCATAGGTAACGTGGAGATACCACCATTCTAACTTTATAGGGCTACTATAAGAAGTATCAATAATAATGATGATGCCAACGATTATAATACTCGATTTACATATCTTAACTCATTTAATCCTCACAACAGGCCTCTAAAAAGATACTATTATTATGATCTCCATTGTAGAGATGACGAAACAGAGAGCTTAAGGTCAGGTAAGCAAACAGCATACTAGCACCATGCTAATGGGTTCTTGATAATCACACCGATAAATAGAAAATCATCTCTAGCGATGGAGCTGGGAATGTACACAAGTAATATTAACATGATAATAACAAAAGTACATAAAAGTATACAGAAATATAAGGAACTATATTTGGTGACAAAAATGATCGACAATATGCAGATGTAAGCATCAGCTCCTGAGACAGTGAGGACTCACTTCTGCAAAGCTGCCTCAGTAAGGCACCAGTACCAGCAGCCCCTAGTGGACAGACACTCATCATCAATTAGATTTTTTTTTTTTTTTTTTTTTTTGGAGATAGAGTCTTACTCTTTTTGCCCAGGCTGGAGTGCAGTGGTGCCATCTCGGCTCACTGCAACTCCACCTCCTGGCTTTGAGGGATTCTCCTGCCTCAGCCTCCTGAGTAGCTGTGATTACAGGCATGCTCCATCATACCCGCTAACTTTTGTATTTTCACTAGAGACGGGGTTTCACCATGTTGGCCAGGCTGGTCTCAAACTCCTAACCTCAAGTGACCTGCCCGCCTCGGCCTCCCGAAGTTCTGGGATTACAGGCATGAGCCACCACACCCGTTCATCATCAATTAGATTTTGAAAGCAAGAACATAATGCCAAATCAAGCTGTCATAGCTGCCTGGGCTAACCTTGCAACCTTAACCATCCTAAACCCCTAGCAAACAGACCCCACCTCATATGAGGTATCCCGCAGGCCATCTAATACGCATTTTTCTTCCAAAGATGACTTAGGCTATATTAGGCACTAAATGACTACTGTATGCTAATAATACTTTTTTGCTTTGCTGAATTTTGATATTCCTTGATTTTAATGTTCTGACTAGCAACACACTGCTTTCTACATTTCAGTATTCTCAATGGTAAGTAAAACACAATGTATTTTTCTTTCTATGTACAGCTAAAGGAGAAACAGTGTTAGAATATAAGCTCTACCATTTATAGTCTCGATAGGTTATAATGGCCAAAAATGAAGAAGGAAAATACACTCTGGCCCCAAATTGTATTTCATGTTTTTATGTTTATTGCTAATTTGGGAAACAAGTCTTCTCTAACTTTGCGTACATTAAAAACATATTAACACAAAAGAATGGCCTTTAAAGCAAATCACTAGTTCTATTCCCTTCAAAGACATTTGATTTAGCATCATAAATGGCAAAAAACTTTGGCAAAATGAAAGTCAGAGAGACTTACATCAATATGAGCTGTCTTGGGTTCATCTGAATTCAGAATTGGAAGAACTTCTGGAAGTGAATTCACTCGCCTACGAGAGCTTGGCTCTTGGATCTCCACTGAGGCAGTTATGGGAATGGGACGCAGTTTATCTCTGATATTATCCTGCATGAAAAGCATGCAGTCAGAGTTAAGTGGGGTATACATGCTATTGGGGAATTCCAAAACAATGATTTTGTATTGATTAAGAGGTTGCTAGAATAAATTTCAGAAATCTGTATATCACCATATAACCTTTTTCTGTCCTCTTCATAAAACAGATATGACCATCTGCAGCCCTCACCTGTAGCCACAGGGTTTCCTCCATGCACACTTTCTGTTTCTGCCTCTTCAGAGTTAGTTCTTGAGTATATTTGGGCTCAGAACCTTGGTTTCGAAACTGAACTCTTGAGGATAGCCCAGATTTTCTTCTTTCTTTTTCAGCTTCAAGTGTGCCCACAATTGCTAGATAAAATTAAAATCATATTAGCGTAAGTGCATTCATGCACAATCCAGCCACAAGCATGTTGAACTCCTTTTAAGATTTTAATTCCTTGTAGAAAACATTGCCATTGTTTCTCTTCATATTTCCTGGTAATATGCATTTGCACAATTGTGATGGTTCAAATCAAGCTGTCTTTTCCTTCCTTTTGCTGTTAACAATGTTTCAAAGTTAAATTTTCATTGTGCCACCTGGGGGAGCTCAAGAATAAGTTAAAACCTTTCAGCAGCAGCAGTTATTAAGAATCAGTTTCTGGCTGAAGTTCATGAACCCACAGAATACTAACGATAAGCAGAGGAACCCAACACTCCCCCGAGCACCTAAACTGATTTTCTCCCTTTAAACCAGTCAATGCTTATTCAAGTGGCCTCGTGCCTTTGCCATCTGGGAAAGGTCTCTAGAACAGCAGCATCTCCTGAGGGCCTGTGAGGATGCAGAACCTCAGGCCCAGTCACACCTACGGAAGCAGAATCTGCTTTATTAATAACAGCATCACCAGATTATTCTTATACATATTAAAGTTTTAAGAAGCACTGATAAAGGATAGTTGTCTAAACAGAGGAATAATATATTTTAGAGATGGAGAAGTCTTTCGACAGTAGGATGAGACCTTTACCTTAACAAATAAAAAAGAGGACGGGCACAGTGAATTCTGCCTGGCATCCCAGCACTCTGGGAGGCCAAGGTGGGTGGATCACCCGAAATCAGGAGTTTGAGACCAGCCTGACCAACATGGTGAAATCCTGTCTCTACTAAAAATACAAAAATTAGCTGGGCTTGGTGGCGCATGCCTGTAATCCCAGCTACTCGGGAGGCTGAGGCAGGAGAATCGCTTGAACCCAGGAGGCAGAGGTTACAGTGAGCTGAATTCATGCCATTGCACTCCAGCCTGGGCAACAAGAGCAAAACTTTCTCAAAAAAATAATAATAAAGATAAAAAAGAATTACAAGGTAAATTATATATTTTTGAGTGGATGGAGGGCCTGTCGGTCAGCATAATATAGCTCTCACAACCAAACTGCCTACCTTGCACTGGGCTAGAAGGCACAGCCTGTTCTTGATAACCTACACTAATGGAACCTGGAGGGAAGCTAGGATGTGGATGATCAGAATCTCATTTTTTTACTTCAGAACGCATTCTTTGTTGGTTCAGTAGATGTGGCTGCTAACTTTGTTTTTCATGGGCCAATACTTAAATTACTTACATTCATTAAGCAGTCACTAACCATCAAAAGGGAAAGCAAACCAAAGTGTGCAGAGGGCTGGAGAAGGCAATCTCCAGGACAAAAATCTGCTACAGAAAACACAGAAAATGAATAACTCACATTCTAATATTCACTTTAGAGTTGGAAGAGACCTTTTCTGGGGAGGCTTGGGGTCATACTGAGAGGGACAGAAGCAGCACCAGCTTCTGAGTCTCTATCACAAACACAAAAGGCGATTGCTTTCTACAGGGTCTTAGATGCCCAGGTCTCACTTGCCTCCTAACCACCGCAGGAGTCACTCCTTCCCTCAGCCAGCTGTCTTTCCCTTCTTTTCCCTTCCACCTCCCAGCAGTGTTGGCCTGCTTGGCTAAGCCCTCCCTTCCCCTTCAGATTTCAGCTTGGACCTCACCTCCTCCAGGAAGCCTGTCCTGGCCTCTCCTCGCGATCCTAGAGTATTCCATCTCTCCAGTCTCTACATTTAGGCCCACTACGCTGTGATTTCCTGATTGTCTCCCACAGTGGGGCAAAGCCGAGGACAAGGATCACATCAGTCTTATTCCCCACCACAGTCCCCAGCAACTAGCACAACACCTGATAGACATATGATTTATAGAACAGATGAACAGAAGCGGCAATAACTGGTTCCCCACTTGCACACACACGCGCACACACACACGATGTGACATTCTTATGCTGAATGTGAGCTATTCAGAACAAAATTTAGAAACACTGACAGTTTCAATAGTAATTTTTGTGTCCATCTGGAGAATTCTTAAATGTCACAGCTGCCAAATGGAATGCTCCCCCATTTTAGCCCTCTGCAGCCTTGACATCATCCATTTATAAGTGACCTGCTAGCTTCACAATGAACCAGATAAAGGCTCACACGCTGAGTGCCCCTCACAGCAAAAGTATGGGAGGTGTGGGTGCAGGAAAACCGTTTATCTGCCAAATTCACTCTAACCTTCCCTAACCCTCCAGACAGTCCACATCATCTTAAAATCTTTGCAGGCCACCTTTGCTAACTGCTTGAGGGGCAAGCCAAGTAGAACACTCATTACGGCTCAATTATAGATATCTATATGTATGGAACACCACATCTGAGGACTGCTGAGCTAAAATAGCCCAGTCAAACAATAAGCTCACATTCTTGGCTACTGGGAGAAGATTTTAGATGTATTAACTTATGTAGCTTTGTAGAAGTTCTGTCTTAGTTCATTTAGAATTTACTGTGGAAGTAAAAGCAATGAAAGCAAATGTTCTTTGAATGTCTTCAAAGGAAAGTTCCACCCATAAAAGGCCATCCATAAACACTTCGTTAATGGAGTAGCTACATAACATAAAAGTAATACACATGGCATCAAATGCTGTGCTACAGCTAGGAGAAAGTCTGTATTTTATATAGGTGATTAATTTGGGGGAAGTCAAGGAGTGCTCTGATGATATTTCACATCTACAGTCAAACTGAGAGTGGTTTGAAAAAATGGCCATCAGAACAGAATAAAAATGTTTCCCCTTTTTCTCTGGCTGCCTAGTCAAAGAATCACTGTTTTCTCCTTGTCTCTCTAATTCATTCCAAACACTGGCAAAGGGCCCATTATCCAAGTGGGCTAGTGTAAGGTATGGCATTTGGGTAAAAATAACACAAATGATACTGAAAGGATGATAGATCCTGAAGAGTCACAGTATACATTTTCTTGTCATTAAAAGCCACACAAAGAATTGCTTTCTACACTCGACAAAATGCCGGCTGCATCAAAAAGCAAAGCAAAAGGCCACAGCTCCCCCTGTGCACGAAGTCATAATCCATCCACTCTAAGAATGCTTCGTGCAAGGTCTGCAGGTCCCATGGAGAGACCACACAGCAGGAGACGACCCCACAGAAGGGGAGACGGAGAAACCACCTGCAGACAGCTGGAAATCTGGAAAGATGAAGGCTAACTGAGCTTATGACACTGAGAATCAGGTGAAGGGGGACTTAAAAAAAATTAAAGACAGTACATTTATTTAAACTGTCCCTTTTCATAATTCACTGAACTTTATCACAGGTCAGTATCTTCATTCTGTTGTCTTAGTGGATACATTCATTAGTGTTATATAAAACTTCATATAAAGTTAAAGAAGAATTAGAGTACAACTAAGAACAGAGCCGTGACGTGTGAGAGGATTCACCATTGCAAACCCTAGTCCTTATGTGGCTATTTTTTCCTGTTTCAAGCAACAACTTTAGGTTATTTGAATTAGGTTACATTCTGGAATATTATAAGGGACATCTTTTTAAATAAAGAAAACTACTACTTTAGATAACAGGGAGAACACTTCAGAGGACTCATTACCTCATAGTATCGTAAAGGCTGACAACCATATGAAAGGACAGAATGACCTTGTTCTTCACAAAGTGTCCCTTGGTGGCAGATACAGTACACTAGAATCCCAAACTGCCAGGACCATGGCCGGACCCGGGTTGAGAATTTCCTCATTCTTTTCACTTCCTCTTTGCAGAAAAGATTTTCTTGGAATTCCTATGCCCCTGGCCTTGACTCTGGAGCCAGGGGTCAGGTGACTCACAGCTGAAGAAGTGTGGCTGCTATTAAAACATGCCAGAGGAGAGCTTACTACGGCCACTATTGTTAAGAGTATCATTAACAGTGTCAAAATTCTTGTCAAAAATCCTGTGTTGCCCCATAAATATATACACCTACTATGTATCCACAAAAATTTTAAAAAATCTTATTTTGAATTACAAAAAAAGGAAGCAGAACAGTATCTAATAAATGACAAACTGCTTTTCATGTCTTCTCAGTTGATCTCCAGCACAACTGTATGCACTAATGACTACTAGGCGTTGTTCTGAACGGATAGGAAAACAAACTCAAATGTTAAGGGACTTGCCCTGTGGGTCAGTCAGTATCAAAGCTGAAACCAGGAGCAGAGACCAGGTCTCTGACCTCTCAGGGCCGGCCTGCAAATTCCCTAGGGGCCTGCTCTTGGGAACACAGGGCAGGTGTTCCGGGAGGGAGGGGGCGTGGGGAAGAGAAGGCAGCCTGGCAGCGACTCTGTGCTGTGCTCTGGCTCCTGCTGTTGCCCTTTCACAACCACCAGCCACCACCCACCACCTCACAACCACCCACCACCTCACAACCACAAAATCAATTTTCCACACTGCTTTTCAAAGACAGAAATGGAGGAAATGGTTGTGGTAGCAAATAAGTACTTTTCCAAGCCATTCTGTCCTAAACCATCTGCTCTGGAAAACTCAAATGGCGACCAAGTGGAGTTTTTTTCCTCCCTCACTGTGCTGTGCCCTCCTGATTAAAAGGGAGACAAAACATACACTTAATTCTTTACACCAGAATTGGCAGACCCATGTTGGCCACTGCAGTTTTATTTTTCTGTGATTTATGCAGAAGTTTCAACCTGGCAGACAGAAAGTAGACATATTTTAAAGGTACTAGGTACTTACATATTGAAGGATTATAACCAGCGGGGTTAGCAGTATATTCAAAACAGGATTTAACCTGGAGGCTGAATAAAATCAAACACATATTTCTTAAAAGATCCATTATTGCAGTGGAAAAAACCCAACATGTTCCCTAGCTCTCCAATCCCCCCACTGCCCATTGATGATCAACATGTTATAAAAACACTTGACAGACCCTCTTCCCTTTGCCCAGCACTCCTGTCATCTTCCCTGTGGCTCCTCAGGACAATAGAGTCATCATGAAGTGGAGGTGGGAAACTGAGGGGGATCCCACCAAGACAGAGGGACGCTCACCATATCCCACTAGGCGCCCCACACGCTGTTTTCTGGCGGAGGTCAATTCTGTTAGGAGTTACTGTGATGGTTTTCTGAATATTAATCACAGGCCGGGATCTGAAGACAAAAGGAGTGAAAAACAAGCTCAGCCTCTTGTTACCTTGAATGTGAGACTAATTCACATACTAGACAGCATCCTTAGCTGCCCAGCACAGCTTAAAAACACAGGAAAAAAAATACACGTGACGTTTTCCCCCATTGCTGAAGAAAATAAATGTTAAGATATAAATGTATACAATGCAGAGCCTCATTATACAATATTTGTTTAAAAACGTACACACTTATGAGTACATGTGCAACATGTAGGGGTTTGAGTTTTAAAGTAAATATTTTGTCTCCATTCCCACCCGAACACCCAAGTAGCCTTGTATGTTCTTCCAGACATGTCAGTTAAAATTATCTAAAATTAAATATTAAAATATATGTATAATTTCAACTAAATGGGAACTTAATTGCCATTGTTCTGTATGTGGCTTTTTCTCCTTCATTTCAGAGGTCTTGTCCTGTATATACACATAGATCTAGTTCACTCTTTTTCACACCTGATGGCATTACACTGTATCAGTGTAACATCCTTTATTTAACCAGTACCTAATCGGTAGACATTCACATTGTTGAGCTTTCTGCTTTCACAAACATCATCTATGCACACACTTGAGTTTATCTGTGGGATAAATTCCCAGCAGCAGAATTTTGGAGTCAAAGAATATGTGCATTTTTAATTACAAGTAGTCTTGCCAACATACCCTCTGGAAGAATTACACCAACAAACACCTAATACCTGAGATGCTCATGATCAGCGTGTCTACAGTATGTGAATTAATACAGGCAATCCCAAACTTGGGAGTCTCCATTGTACAAACACTTGCCCTTCTCTTCAGCCTCCCTCGGAGTCTCCCACCCACAACCTTCAGTCTTTGCCTTCCTATTGCCAGGATTGACAACTTTTCTACCCCACGATATCTCTGCAAGCAAAAACTTAAACTTTTAAACTTCTTCCCACCTCTGCGCTGCCTACTGCAACCCCGCAAACACTTGAGAAGCTGGAATCCAATTCCACGCCCTACTCTGGTTCACCATCTGAAAACATCTTTTCGTATGTTTTGGCTGCCCTGCTCCCAGCAGCCACAGGGGTCTCCACGGGTCTGTGGCCCAACCGCTGCCACAGGCACAAGAAATGCAGGTATGCGGTGGGTTGAGGGGTATGAGTGGGTGAGGAGGCCCACCTCCATTGCTCCCCACCAGATCTCAGAGGGCCTGGGGTTTCATTACCACGTGGATTCAGTTAGGCTGACTCTGATGGGCTTGTGGTAAACCCAGCCATTCTGGAGAACAGTCTTTCTACAAGAAAATGCATTCCAAATCCCAAACAGCTAGCTCAAACTTCTGGAATCAATCTGTTGGTAGGCTAGAGCACAAGTCCATTCACGGTGAAGGTAGGGTCCAATAAAGGGTCAAATACTGCCCACATTCCCTGTTTTTCTATTTTCCTTTATTGTTTACCATTCTATTTTTATTTTACATTTAGACAGCTGCTAGGTTCTAAGATACTAACTAGATACATTCTTAAGTTTTGAGAGCATATTTAAAAGGCACAGTTGCCACAGATACAGTATTTTACATACTGTAGAATTTTAACAGACATTTCTGCCTAGAACATATTTTGTTTTTTAAACATACAACACACAATTTTGAGGGCAAAATATACATGAATTATGAAAACTATGTCTTTTAACATAGAAAATAAGTCTTATTAGTTTGGCTGCCTCATGTTTAAAATTGGTGTTTATTTACTAACTACCCTGAAGTGCTAGTACAATTTAGTAGAAAAAATGCACAGGATTCAAGTCAGGAAGATTTAGGTGCTACATTCTGTCTCTCAGGCTCCAGCCTTAAAAGCTCAAGCCAAGTCCTGGGCCTCAGTTTCCTCATTTGTAAAATAAGGGGAAGTTACTCCTCTTCTTATCAAAGGGTTGTTGAATTCTACTTTCACACTATCTGCAAGTAAAGAGAGAACAAGTGTACAGGGTTGACAGTCAACCTACTTATGAGGACAGGAAAGTAAGGATATTAAAATATCAGTTACACATAGACAGGGGCAAACATTTAACTGACTAAAGTTAGGTCATCTATTGTATTGACAAGGAGAGACAGCCCAAGATTAAATAAAAACCAGATTAGACAGCAGAAGTTACAGTGTAGCCTTTTGATGATACCCTAAAAGTAGAGAAATGCGCACAAGTTTTGTGGAAGATGGGAATAATGTACTGGATTTTCTATAATTCTATATTATTAACTTTTAAAAAAATAAATCTGCTACTTTTTGAAAATTAAAAAACAAACCAAAAAAAGCCTCCAATTTTTAATGGTGATTTCCAGCAGTGATGAAAGCGCTGGTTAAAGGGAGACTCAAACACCACGGATGGGAAATGTCGCACCATTTCGGGAGGTCATCTTGGCGAAACCGAATCAAAAGTCTTGAAGCACATATATCAATTTCACATCCAGGAATTTATAATAAGGAAATAATCAAGGATATAAACAAAAGTAAGAATGTTTTCCACAGCTTTTTATATCATGGGGGCAAAAAAAAAAATTGTGAAGCAACGTAACCATCCAGTGAGAGCAAGGCAGTTGGTTAAATAAGCTCTGAACCTGTCAGAAGATGCCTCACAGACAGTTGTTAACTTCATTTTGGAAAAGTACTCGGTGACATAGGAAAAGTCTACTATGTATCCTAAAGAGACAAAAGCAGGTTACAAAATTATGCACAATTATGGTCTTAATTTTGTTAAATATACATGGTCCAATCACAGAAAATAAAAGAATAGAAATCAAGATCTTGGAGTTTAATAATGCATGGTGAATTATAGGGGGTTTCCTTCTGTATGTTCTTTGTACTGTCACATTTTATATGTGTTTTGTTTTTTCATCATCAAAATTAAGGTTTTAAAAATATATGAAGTAAAAATTCTAACTTGGATCTATGTTTTCCTCAGATACTTTAAAAGATTTTAGAAAATAGGTTTTTATTACATTGTCTACTACCTTCAAAAGAAAAAGAAATAGCTTCACAATTCATATAAACCTTTGAAGTATAGGTATGACAAATTTCAGTCCAAAAGGTCAACATTTTAGTATAACCTGATTATAGAACATGCTTAACACTAAAATCATAGATAACAGACCTGAAAATAGTTACTGAATCTGAGAGGGAACCAACAGCAACATCAGGGTAGGAATTTCGATCAAGGTCCATGTTTCCAGCAATTGAATATCCAAAATAAGGTGATATACCCTTGAGAACCTGAAATACACAGGGCATCCGAATGGACATTAGGTTATCACCATAAGCTTCTTAACAATGCTTTGAAAAAGACACACAAGTTTCTTTTGAACTGAAATTTGAGAGTTCACTTATAAGTAAATTATATTATATACAAGTCATAAATTTCTATATGATCTAACACTTCATACATTTCATTTCATAAAAGTCATCCGATTTACATAGTATCTCAAAGCAGAAAAGAGCCCATTTCTGATGAGCTTGTTTATTGTATTAAGTCAATCAGGCCATTTCAAACCAAATCTCCCTACCTTCCCTACAAGTGTTATTTTTCTCAAAAGACATTTTTAATTTTTGGTGTCTACATTCTCCATGTAGCTACAGTCATTTATTTTGTTTGACCAATTTCATCTCTATTTAGTATGCTACTAAAGAGAATATATCGTATTTCCTCTCTTAATGCCGTCAGGGTAGAATAACATTCTTTTGCTTTGGATTACCTTGATTCCTAACTTATCTAAGAAATTTTACAATTAGAACAAGCAAGTCATTACATTTATATATTTATTTTGAAGGTATCTTCTAGTAATACATTTTTTAAAAATTTATACTATTGTGGACTTGTAAATAAAATAAGATTTGTGTGAAAAGTCACTTAAACCTAAATATTTTATTATAGGGCAAAAAGTTGAGACTCTAGCTGTAGAAATCCCGGTTATCTGGTTACCTGTGTTGGTTTGGTATTTATTCCATTTGCAGATCCATGATAGATAAAAACCTTTCCCAAGTCATCATACGGAGCTCCAACTGCAATATCTGTTGACAACATCACATTTTAACATTTTAACAAACGCTTTAGAAACACTCCAGTAAAATGTTTTAAAGTAAGATGACACAAGCACTATTATTTATTTGTTTGGCTTTTTTGGGTTTTGTTTTTTGTTTTTTTTGAGATGGAGTTTCGCTCCTGTTGCCCAGGCTGGAGTGCAATGGCGCAATCTTGGCTCACCGCAACCACTGCCTCCCGGGTTCAAGCAATTCTCCTGCCTCAGCTTTCCAAAGCTGGGAGTAGCTGGTATTACAGGCATGTGCCACCACACCCAGTTAATTTGTATTTTTAGTTTCTCCATGTTGGTCAGGCTGGTCTCGAACTCCCGACCTCAGGTGATCCGCCCACCTCAGCCTCCCAAAGTGCTGGGATTACAGGCGTGAGCCACTATGCCCAGCAGCGCTATTATTTAAACAATCAAATAATCTATAAATCATAGCCATTTCATAATCTATTATCTACCTGGGTAGCCATCTTGATTAATATCTCCAATATTTTTTACTGCAATGCCAAACATAGAATCTTTGGTTCCATTAAGACGAATTGGCTTCACATTATTCCATCTGCCTTGCTGGTTCATGTAGACATACACTGCACCTCCAACTTCTCCATCTCTATCAAAATACTGTGGGGCTCCAATAACTATATCTTGCCACCTAAAAACATAATGAGGGGAAAGAGCCGTGAACCAACAGCTAACATACCAGCAACACCAGTCTAGGTACTAAGGATACAAAGACATATAATAGAAAGGCCCTCAACTCCAGAATTTATGACTCAATTGTAACATTTTTTACAAACCAAGGTAGCCTATAATAAACGCCCCAAGAAAAATACTAAGGGTAAGAACTCAAAGCCAATTTCTCAAGTTAGAACCATAGTACAGCAGGACTCCCATTAAGACCTCCCTGTTCTAACCCCCCCAACTGGCACCAACAGCCACATATCTGTTTTTTACTTTATCACCAATCCCTATTTTCAACGGGAGCTGATGCTCCATCAGCCCCATATGAAACCACAGAACAGAATCATGCAAGTGTTTTCTGAGTTAATTTTTTTCAAATTTTAATTCTCATAGACTCATGATCCCAACAAGTAAAAACTGAAAATCAAAAATATAATCCTATACGCTGGGGAGGGATATGAATGTCTGTCTGCTGCCATCATAGAAATGATAAAGATAGGCTGGTAAAAATGCGGCAATAAAAATATTCTTTACATCAATGAACCTGAAAGGACGGCTCTTCTCCAGTCGTATAGAAGCTAGTCAAAGCAGAAATGATTTGCAGCATAATATAACCTGAGGCTTTCTCACCCATCCTTGTTGAGGTCCACCACCGCCACATCATAGCCAAATGAAGAGGCCAGACCTTCTCCATCGAATATGTGCTCAGGGAGGAGATGTGCAGACTTCATGTCTCTCTTTAGCAAAACCACGGCTCCACTGTGATTGGCTCTGGGAGCACCAGATACAAAAGTGATCTCATCTTTAGAAACAATACCTTTCCCTGAGTCCAAAGAAAAACCTAGAAAAACAAAATATATAGAGCCCCTCACATCAATCCATATATTTTAGGCCTATGACATTGGTAACTCCATCATTACCTCTTCCTCTGGCTTCCCACCCCTCTTCTCTCCTCTTGACCCTCCCACCAGCTATCACATTCGTAATATGAGTGACAGAGTTCAGATTTGACACAAGGACAAAGTCCTGGGGCTAGCTAATTTACTGCTTTCTATGGATATTAAGACTTTTAACTAAAAGCACCTATGTATAACTTGAATTTTGAAGTATTCATACATCTTAAGAATCAATTTGCACCCTATTTTAATATTGGAACTATGGTAAAAGGAGATCAAGCTAGATACTGAATTGTCCAGGAATAATTTGGTTATGTTACATCAAATACACAGAGAATATATAACCTGACTGGAAGCATAATTGAGTGCATGTTACAGGGTTCTGCTATAATTTAATGACCAGTATTTTTACAGGAATAAAATAAAATTGAAGAAAAAGTAATTAAGCTTGGTAAGAGGCATCAACTCTTTGGTAATCAGACAAAAACAAATGCTAACATCATTAATACACCATAGATAGCATTTCATTGTTTTGGACCAACTTAGTTCTCAGACACAAACATGCAGACAAAACAATGACTGATGATACATGGTATTTGAGAACCTAGTATAAACAACAGAGGTGAGGAAGTTGTCATTGGTATCAGTTATATACTTGTTCAGAGGGCAGAAAATATTAGGACACCCCCATTATAAAGCATCAGGTAGGATGTCAGATTACAAATAACAGATCTGGTGAAAAGCAAATAGAAGTGCCCATATCAAAACCATTCAAATTAAGTAAATGTTTCTATAGAAAGGTGAGGCAGATGCAGAATAATATAAGCTCACCCCCTTTATTGGGTTTTACTTATGAAAAGCTTCACCACTACCGTTGCAGTTCTCAAATTGTGAAGTGAATTGAAAAACATGAGCCACCAGATTAGAGGGCAATATGGAGTCCAGCTCTTACAACCATCTGGCCACAGAGCCCCAACCATGGCATGCTTTTTGTGTGTGCTTCAATGGAAACAAAATAGGGCATAAAAAGATTTATGCTCTGTATGGATCAAAAAAAAAAATTTAATGACCACAACCAAGACAATTTATTTGTCGTCGCAGAGGTCACAAACCTAGGTAGCTATTCATCATCACATCAGGGAATGTGTCAGGCTGCTCCCGGGGAGGCCGTGTTTTATAAACAAACTGATCAGGATCTGTATAGGAAACGCTGGTCAAAAACAGCAGGCCTGTACGCATGCACGGGACGGAAGAAATTGAAGAAAAAGTAATTATGCTTGGTAAGAGGCAGGACAGCCACTGCTGTTCTCGCTGGATGAGGAGGCCACCACTGCATCCGGCAAGCTGCTCTCATTGCCAGCTTCCAAAACCTCAAGCAGATCGTTTTGTTCCCCCAAACCCTCTGATCTTTTGAAGTGACAGATTCCACACAGTACAGACAAACCGAATGTAACAATATGAATTTGATTTCTTTCTCAGGCATTCACTTTTGAGGAAATCCATTCTAAAAGTGGCAAATGTGTTTGAGAAAAAATGCTTCATATTTTCAAATGTTCTGACAGCAAGCAAATTTATAAAATCCACAGCCATCCATCTTAAAGACCAAAGTATTGGTTTCTTGGCCAGTGCAATTACAATCAAGTATTTTAATCATAAGTAATCCCTAAATAAAACATTCTGAGGTAGGGTCCTGCTCTGTTGCCCAGACTGGAGGGCAGTGCTGCAATCACAGCTTACTGCAACCTCAACCTCCCAGGCTCAAATGATTCTCCTACCTCAGGCTCCTGAGTAGCTGGGACTACAGATGTGTACCACCACGCCTGGCTAATATTTTTGTATTTTTAGTAGAGAAGGGGTTTTGCTGCATTGGCCAGGCTGGTCTTGAATTCCTGGCCTCAAGTAATCCGCCTGCCTCAGCCTCCCAAAGTGTTGGGATTACAGGCGTGAGCCACCAGGCCCGGCCTGAACAACTTATTAGTGCGTGTTTACTAGCACATTGCTTGAAATTATTCATGTATCTCTACCTGTTTTTTCGTTTTTTACTTTCCATTCTTCCAGTAATATCCTAACATCTGGGTACTTTTCTTCACTTTTTTTTTTTTTAAACAGGTTACTATTTGGGTTTAGACTTTTTTTTACATTTTTTCCAAGAAATGCACAGTAATTATTCTTTATGTCAACTCATACCAAGAATTAAAGCTTTTAAAAGCCTTTGTGTAATTACCATAATGTACATGAATAACTTAGGACACCCATTAGTCATGCAAACAAGCCTTAGGAGTTAAGAATTGGCCCTTAGACACAGTCTGGGTGTCCTGAAAGCCGTTTTAGCAGTCCTGCTCAACCTCCGCTGGGAAGCTTTTATCCATCTGTGGGGCCCTGTGACATGGGGTCCCAATCCAGAAGCAGGGCTAATCCTTGGAGAACCACAATCACAGAGGGAGGACCTGGAGGTCTTGACTTGCCACTTAAGAGTAACTTTATTAAATGCAGTTCTTAAGAGTATCTCTGGAAGGAGGCACTGAACAAAGATCTCAGCTTACTGTGAACACCCATGCATGTTTTCATGGCTGCATGAGCGGCCTGTTTCAGGTTACGGAGGCTGCCATTAGCTCAAGAGACAGACTTCTGAGCAGGAGGGAGGACGGATGATTTTAGGTGATAATAGGTTTCTTCCCCCTTTGAGGGAGCCCCAGTCAGAAGGAAAGGATCCCAGGCATCAGTCGGGTTAACGCCTCTAGATCACCAAGCTTATCAAATTCCAGCAAAAGTGGCCCGGCCCCACCTGGCCTCTTCTCAGCCTAGAAGTCCAGGGGCCATAGGTCCTGCGAGGGAGTTTCACACAAGGTATCTGAGAAGGTGGGCAAAGGCAGCCATCTGTGCCTGCTCCTACCTAAGTAACTGTTAGCAGGAACAGGAACGAGACTTTCATCATGCTCAGTCTCTCCACCAACTTCATAAGGCCCATCTTCAAAGATGTTCATGTCAAAAAAAGTGTTATTCTTTTGCTCTACACGAACAATCCCTAAAGGAATGAAATGGTAAAAACAACAAAAAAATGAAGATGAAACAAAAGAAAATAAATGGTTCCTAATAAACATCCCCCATGCTATCACTAGTTACAGGAAAAAAAATTTGGAGGAAAAAAAGGAAGGACAGAGATGACTTTTATGGTTGTAAAATACATTTGTGTAAATTTTTATGGGAAAGAAATTTGTTTGAGTCATTAAAAAATGTCCCATGCGTTTTCATGAACTATCTTTATAATGCCATGAAACTAGATGAAAAATGGAAGGTTGCTTAGTTAACAAAATCTACAGAGAACCAATTTTTAAATGACATGAACTTGATATATATATTTTACATTCTCTGTAATCCTGCCTCAATTTGTCTTTTTTTTGCAGTGTAAAAGTGAGACATATTGATCTTTTCTTTAGATCACTTTAACCAAGATTTCATCTTTTAAAAATTCTTACAATTAGTAATTTAAAACATAAGATTTCATATAGTAAGCCCAAATCACTATATGGCTTTAAATGGCGACATTTTAGGTCAGGGTTTATAAAGCAGGTAAACCATATTTTCCATGAATTAAAATATACATAATTGGTGGATATTTTTGTTTTGTTTTACTATATATAGTATTTATTCATGCTAAAATAAAACTAAATTCAACATGTTATTTCAGTTAGGTCAAAATAACCTGGGAAATACTGTACATGAAGATTCTGTTGGGGTGGAGGTGGGGGCAAAGGGAAATTATCCTTGAAGATTGCACACAGAGAAAGGTGTTCAAGAGTCATTTAGAACCACAATTAAAACAAATTGTTGAATGGAAAAGGGACCATTTTCCTAAGTTTTCCCTGATGAGTGAAAGTGTTATGTGACTTATATTAATAAATTTCTCAAAAATGGCTTATTTCCAAATCAGATGCAGTTCTCTTCATCATGGATGAGAGTTAGGTTGTCTTTTATGATATAGCATTTTCTATACATACACAGTCAAAAAATGTGGGCCATTTTCCTCTTTACCTCTCTACATCTCCATTTACTCACATCACAATAATCAAACGACTTTTCCTCACATATCTGAAATTATACCTCAAAATTCCCCAATTCGTCTGTAATCTGCCCTTCTAACTCTACTGAATTATTAGCAAAGCATGGCCTTTGAAAATAACATATACAGAGAGAAATGTCCATATTAATACTCTGTTATTAATGTCCATGTTAATACACTGTTATTTGTATATACCATTATTTAATCCTCCTAAGTTTTCAGATCACTAACTTAAAATTAACACTTCCAGCTTCATGAGCCACACAAATCTAAAACAGCAAAAAACACTAATGTTAATTATTATATTCCTGCTAAAAAAAAGTTAACTACCTGAATTAAAGTAAAGTACTGGTAGAGGGGAAAAGAATGTCAACACCAAAACATACATTCCACTATTATTAGCTTTTAAAAATCATATCATTTAGAGATTTTTTTAAATCCTACCCAACTTTTATAATATACGAATGTCTTCTAACACATTTTAGCTCAAAATGTACTAAATCATGGTACTAAATCATATTACAGAAATTAGGGAAACTAATCTCTATTTCTATAAATACAAAGGTCATACCTTTCCAGTTATAAGTACCCGGAGCTCCAAATACAATGTAATGAAAGTCTTTAGTAAAAGTAGCTGCTACACCTTGCTGGCAAGAGCCAAATTTCTCATGGCCTCTCAATCGCCCATCACAAAAGCTCCAATCTCCCCCATCCATATCGTCTTCAATCCTGAGATTCTGACTCAGGACATAACACCGCCCAAAGATGTCTCGGGATTCCTGCTTCGTATTAACATGCTGCCTTTTTTCATATCGGTGAGCACATGTCTGCAAGCAGATGGAAGAAAGTAGCCCATTCTTGTCTATAAACCTTGTTTTAAAAAAATTACATATGAATAAAATGGTCAATACAGAGGTTAATTCTAAAGAGGATGATTAAGCATGTCCTCATCTTGGGACTGGATCCCAGACCAGCAAATATTCCCCAAAGTGGCACTAAGGAGACCATTATGAAGACATATAGAAACTAGAATGTGCCTTATTCTCACTCAGAATAATCCTCCAATCCAAAATTGAATGACAATTTGTATCCATAGGCAATTTATTTGTAAATTTACCTGTCACATAAACAAAGAGAAACACCTTATTTCATTTTCTTAATTCAAATTGGCTTTTAGTGGCTGTATAAACCTTCAGAACATCAGTGTGAAAGTGGGTAATTATGTTCTAGAGGAGAGAAATCATGGACCTGTTTTCATAGGAATCAAACAAACACAGCTAAAACAAAGACATTTCCTTTTCCCCACACTATTTCCTTGTAATCAGTCCTAACTTACACCCTGAGCTCTGAGATTATTTCCCAAAATATGCCTACTTTTAAAAGGCAGAGAGAATTACAAGGCCAGAAGAGAGAGAAATAATCTCTATAATTTCTACAGGGTATGAATGGCTACCCTCCATGTAAACACAGCCTAAAAATATAATATCAAACCAATTTTCCATAAATGTCATTCCTTAAATATCAAAACTCAATGTTCACTAAATTTTTTTTCTCAAAATTCGGTATAAATTTCGTTACAGCAACCAGATTTTGAAGGAGACAAAAAGATCATATTCTAACCAGGAAGGCCTTGCCATGACCATCTAGCCCAATCCACCTAACAAACCCTCTTTTCTTTGCTATCCCTTCTATTTGAAAAAACTCAGAATAAATAACATGAGGTTAAAACTACCTGGTTATTACTTTCTAAGACCATGCCCATATTTTTACTAACTTATCTATAAAGCTATAAAATTCCAAGGACAGAAATGATGTCTAGTTTTGTTTTGGATACCATCTAGAGTTTGAGGAATATTTAGTAAAGGTTCTTTAATAAGTTATTTAAATCTGAAAGTTCTAAAGAAAAGTAGGTTGTGTGATTGCTTCTAAGTATATCAGGAATCACAGGAGAAATAAGGCTTTGATTACTTGATTACTTCTTTTTTTTTTTTTTTTGAGATGGAGTTTTGCTCTTGCAACCTCCACCTCCCAGGTTCAAGCGATTCTCCTGTCTCAGTCTCCCAAGTAGCTGGGATTACAGGCGCATGCCACTACGCCCAGCTAATTTTTGTATTTTTAGTAGAGATGGGGTTTCATCATATTGGTCAGGCTGGTCTCAAACCCCTGACCTCAGGTGATCTGCCCGCCTTGGCCTCACAAAGTGTTGAGATTACAGGCATAAGCCACCACGCCCAGTCTGATTTCTTTTTGACATCCATTCCTGCTTTAAAGCAGTAAGTTCCCTAGAATGTATGCTCCCTGCTGTCCCCAAGCCTGGTGCTGGCACATAACCAGCAGTCCAACAGTATAGGATGAACATGTGTCTCTACACTTACCACGACCTTGCCCCCTGGACCTTGGCTCTGGACGGTGACCCCCATCCACTGATCTTCCTTGCTTTCTGACGTGGGGTCAGCTGTAGAAAGGAGCACAGTTAGCCTTCCAAGTGACTGCACATGCTAGAAACCATCACTGAACAAAAATACAAGCAACTGTTTCCAAATGGCCTTGACTCTGAGTCTAGCTACTCAATAAATTCAGTTACTCAATCCAGAAAAATTACTTGTCATCTCAAGGAAACAGAGATGTGGTTTTTGGAATCTTTCAAAAATTTGAAACATAAAGTACTTAGCTCTATATAGTTGCCTATTTTGTCCAACAATACCCTTTGCCATCTCTTGATACCTAGGGTCCTGAATGCAGAAGGTAAGGGAAACTGTAAGACTAAGGGAGCCCTCCAAAATACATCTCTTGAGGCAACAATGTAAAATCTAGTATTCCAAACTGCAGCTACCATCCCAACTAACAAAAAAAATGGGTACTTCTCTATATAGTCCCCAATTTTTTTATTTAACAGCATTAAATGTTCTTTTCTTTACTGGAGATGGGAGAAAAAGACTCAGATTTACTTTAGGATCTTGTAGCTGACAATGTATCAATGCCAAACAGGACAGTTACTGTTAGTCAGAGAGACGGGGACCACAAACACCACCAGGCGCTCATTTCAGTATCAATTTAAACCCACTGTGTGACCTCTATCCAAATTTTGCACTCCTCCATAAGTAGCAATACAGACACAAGTTTTAATCTTGAATCATTACAAAAACATGAAACTAAACAACTTTAGACAGAAGGAAAAATGCCAAAATGTTAAAAAATAAGTCTAGATACTGAGATTGCCAGTGGGTTTTTTTATTCTTCATAGGTCTGTGTATTTTACTAGCTTCTTAAAATTAACACATATTAGTTTCTAATAAAAGAACACATGTTATTTCTTTTCTTGAGATGGTATCTTGCTCTGTCACCCAGGCTGGAGTGTAGTGGCACGATTTTGGCTCACTGCAGCCTCTGCCTCCCAGGTTCAAACAATTCTCACGCCTCAGCCTCCTAAGTAGCTAGGACTACAGGCGTACACCACCATGCCCGGCTAATTTTTGTATTTTTAGTACAGATGGGGTTTCACCATGTTGGCCAGGCTGGTCTTGAACTCCTGACCTCAAATGATCCACCCAACTCGGCCTCCCAAAATGCTAGGATTACAGGTGTGAGCCACCGCCGCCTGGCCAACAAATGTTATTTCTAAAAGATGAAGAAGCAAGAGAAGAACATAGACACGAATCTGCAAATCTACTTAGACCGAACATATCAAACGAGGTTTGGCTAGAGCTTCTCAGTACACTAACTGCTCTGCTTAACCTACAAGAAGCCAGGTACATTGGATGTCAACATGCCTACCTCATGGTATCTTCTACCTATCCAGAGCCCTTAACAAAACAAGTCTCTATCTGAGACAGGAGGGAAAACTTTATCTCTGTTAGCCAGCTCTCATTCCAAAGGGGTCTCATATTTAAAACTGTCTTTCTCCCAAATATTTTAACAGCATGTGAGAACTTTTGGCTGATGAATACAAGATACGCTCATTCATTCTCTTCATTGCTATGAAATCAGTTTTTCCACAACCTCCTGCAGAACCTCAACACATCACTAGGTGGCAACATGCCTACACCATATCGGTTTAGAAACCACGGTTAGGAGGAGCAGCAAAACACGCGGCATCCCAGTATGATTCAGAAGTAAAGTAAGTAAATATTTTCAGGGCAAATAAAAAACAGTCGAGTCTGATGCAATTAAAAGAGGTCCTCTCTACAAGAATAAATGTTTGTCCCCACTCTCCTCCCTCATGGAAACAGTACAGGCAAGCTGCCGGAGTGAACACTGAGTGAGGGAAAGGAACGCACCATCGTTATCAAATTCGATCCGCGTGCATGGCCCCCGGGCGGTGATGTCGCAGCTGTACAGCCCTCCCGTTCTGTTGGCTCTCTGCAGTGGAAGCGCTTCTGCCCGCGGGGCCCCCACGAGCAACCTGTTGATGAAAGAGACAATTTGGAGATTTGAATTTAATATACGTTTAACAGTTAAATCAGTCAGAACTAGGAGATAGTGGGATTATTCTTTGTCTAGGAGTCCACTAATTCTTCAACAGCTTAGGCAGTGAGTGAGAACAAATGTAGAGTCCTATGGCTTGTTCCTGCAAAACGCACAAACACAACTAAACAGGGGAAGCCAAAGAGGGGATACCAAAACGAGGAAAACAGGCCTGTCTCTCATAGTATCAGCATTTCTTGCTGGGTATGATCTGGTGTTTAAAAGACACCCTCTTCATAGAATACAACCTCTAAGCCCCTATGATGCCAGGGATATCATATGAAACTCAAGAGAAGAAACCAAATACTTGCGACAATGGAAGGAAAAAATGGCCACACTAAATGTAATAAGCAATAATATGTCAGTTTCTAACACTGTGCCTTCCTGAGGTAGTTTTCAAGGGTAATTCTGACTATATCTTAGATTTTCAGTTTATATACTAATTGAGAGAACCTAACGGTAAGTAAGATACAACTCGACTGAATTATTCACTTGCAGCCTTGGCCTCTTTCCAATTCTTTTTTTTTTCCCTCCAGTTTTATTAGGGTAGAATGGACAAATAAAAAGCAGATATATCTGAGGTGTACAAGTTGATGTTTGTTCTTCCAAGTCAGTTCTTCCTCGCACTTTTGTCACATTACAAGAGTTCGCCCTCTCTCATCCTATCAGTCTCCCACAAAGGATTCAGGGACAACTGGTGTAGCTCCACTTATGTACTAGGCACTGTAATATTCCTTCTTCCCCCCGGCCGAGTGTTTTTATCTCCTATAAGGAGGCCCCCAGTCCAAATCCACAGTCCTTAAAATTTCACCATCTCACAGCTGGACAGGCTCTTTAGAGATCCAACGACCTTGCTGCTAGGTCTCTTTTGCTAACACCTTTACTCACCATCGGGTTTACAATCTTTGAGGCCTGGCTGACTCATGGAACAACTAGGACAAGAAACAAAGACAAAGAACACACACCTGACTGGACAGAGATAAACCAAGAGCTGACAGTTTTGGAAACAAGGCTGGAGCTGAGGAAAAGGACTGGGAACACGAACCTGTACAAACAACAAATTCTTACAACAGAAAACAAGCCACTCCTGGCCGTCAAGAAACCCACAAATCTCAGAAGCAAAAGCAAAACAAATGAAAATACAAACCAAATAGTCTCTATTACCTTCATGCCTGTTGGGTCCCAATAAAGGAATCATTCCAATAAAGGATTCAACATATTTTTTTAAAACCAATATCATGCAGCAGGTGCCACGGGAGGCAAGTGTACCTGGAAAGCAGGGAGGGGGGCCAGATGATGCCCAGACAGAGAAGGACGGGTGGCTCATGGATAACACATAGCCCCAGCACTGTCCTTCCTCCCAGATCCCTGGACAGTCACAGTCAGCCCCCACCTCCAAACCCACCCTACATTTGAAGGAACAAAACAGCACACACGAAGGTACAGAACTGACACACAGACTTAAATTAGGAACTGGAGCAGTGTCCTTGGTGCCTGAACCTTCTTGACAGAGGACAGAGGCAAGGCCGGGGCCACAAGGGTCCCCACAGGTCTGCTCCACTCCTATTCCAGTGATGTCCCTGATCCCAGGAATGCCAACAAACAAGTACCTGGGAGGTGAACTGGCCTAGACTATAAGGTGAATGTGTTAAATTACTGTACTTGGCAGATGTCAGAGGTGGAGTCATGTGGTGGGTGCTGGAAGGGATAAGTGGGGTGCCAGGATCAGAGGCCCAGAACCCCAGGACTTTCACACTGGAAGCCCCTGAGAGAGACCAGTCCTCCAGTTTTACAGATAAAGAAACAGAGGCCTTGAGGAGCTTAATTACTCATCCCCCAAGATCTCACAGCTAGTGGGTGGCCATGACAAAAATTATCTTGGTGCAGTGTTGTCTCCATTTCTTTACAAAGCTGCTTAGGAAGTAAAACCCAGGATTTCAAGTTTACAATCTAGTTGAAAGGGCAAAACTCACACAAATAAAACATCACAACCAAAACTGTTCTGTATGCTGATAAAGTTAAGATAATAGAGCCAAGTAGAGGGGAAGGAAGAAAAGCATTATTGCAGTTGGGTGGAGTGAAGGCTGGGTAAGAGATTTCCTGTAAAGGTAACCACCAGCAAAGAGAAGCCTAGAAAAAGCAGCACAGGAGTCCCATTGTCTTAACTGTGTGTCTTCCTAACCACTTCCTCTTCTCACCCACACCCAAGGTGGCTACTAAGTTACCTAAGGCAGGCACACGGCTTATTTCCTGTTTATCCCATTCCCACATTCGTTCACCTATTCACTCAACAAACGCTGATTAAGAGCCTCCTAGGATGAATAAGGAATTGCCCCCACTCCTCAATCTCTGGCCTGGGGAAGCCTGATCCGTGAACAGGTCATGAGGTCATGAAACCACAGGGAGCTAGAGGCAATGAGAGGATAGAACGGAGTGCTGTGGGCACCAGCACCTGCTGGAGAGGAAGGGAGGATGTCACTAAGAGATGACAGCGGGACTGGAGGTGGCCAGGTAAGGAACACAGCATATGCAAAGGCTGCAAGGGAAGGAGCCAGAGAAAAGGGAGAAGAGGGACACAATGGGTGACAAGAAGGGGTCGAGGATCAGCAGCCTGGTCAGCAGCGCTAAGCCTGGTCAGCAGCGCTAAAGGACGAAGGGTCAGAGATCCTCTGAGCCCCAGGCTTCTGTAGCCTGCTGTGTCCTGCAGGGTACAGCTGCTTTTGGGTGTCCTGTGGTTTAAAAAGCTGTGGAGGTTGTCCCATTTACATGCCCAGTCCCTCAGAGTGGGTTGGCTTCCCTCAGCCTCTATCTGCCACTTGTTCTCCACTCTCTGTAACTAATATGTGTGGGACAAAGAATAGGCATTTAACTCGAATTTGTTGGCTGGTTACAGGGGTTGTGGTGACAAAATTTCACAAATGCCCACACCAAGCTCTTGCAGAAGAGGTCCTCGTGTCTTACATGCGGCGGCTACTGCAGATGACAGCAGACCACACGGCAGGATGGGGGCAGCAAGCTGGTTTGGGGAAAAAGGACAACAGATTCGAAAAGAGACCTGCAAACAACAAGAGAAATGTACCCACAGAGAATAACGTTAGCTGTTGCACCGCCTCTGGGCGAGCTCAGCCTGCACATGGTCCTGGCACTGTCCTTCCTCCACCTCAGGTGGTCCCACAGGGGATGCAGGAAGCAGGGGTGTTCCACCGCCCCTTGCAAATCCCCTGGGCAGCCGCGGGAGGAAGAGCTGACACCCAGCAGCAGAGGGCGCCCCTGCCCCAGTTGCGCCCGGTCTCCTGGGACCCACCGCGATAAGGTGGCAGAACCCATCACCGAAAGGTAAGGTAAAGCTACACCTTGATGAGAGAACACAGTAACCCCAACCACATTCAGCAACTGGAGGCGCCTTCATCCTCAAGGTAAAGCTGCCCTCCCTGGTTTGGGAAACAAGCAAAGGCTCTTAATTCTGCCTGGAACCAGCTTTAAAGGCAGGAGATCACAGCCCATTAGCTGAGGCTGTGCCTAGCAGGAACAATAAATAAGGTAAATAGAGCTGTGTCCAAACAATGACAGCAGAGAACAACCTATCTACTTCCTAATCTAGGTCATTTAGGGTCTGGGTGCTGGTCTAAGCTGTTCAGGACATGGTTGGCTCCTGAGCTAGCAGAGTGGATACAGGTCCAGGAGGGACAGTCTACACCTAGGAGGACCCTCAGCCCACACAAAATCCAATTTATGCTCAAATTCCAGCTTTCTTCCCTTTCCCTCCAAGGCCCTTAAACGCCAAAAACTGGGCCCAGGCCACCCAGATGGTTCAGTGTGAAAAGCAGGTACTCTCTGGGCACTACCAGGATGCTCACAGCAACTCCTAGGACCAGGGCAGCTGCAGCACTCATTACTGACCATCCCAGTACGTTTGAAGGAGGAAAGAGCTATGTGACAACTCGACCTTCAGAGCCACAGGGACCAAGGGATATGAGTTAGGGCCTTTGTAGGGAGGTGATAGAAATTAACAGAGCAGAGCCTGAGAGGTCTATTCCCATATGCGGTCAAGGCAAGAAAAACTAAACAAAGGGCAAGAATCTGGGTGTGAACTAAGATCATTTCAAAACCGGCCAGTGGACAATGACCTCCACTGAATTTTAAAGCTGCACCGAAATAAAAACTGCCTTGGGATTTCAGCATATCAGAAACCCACACTTAAAAGGCAAAACTCAAAACCACAATATCATCTTTAACGATAAGAAATAAACACTGAGATACTAAAATGGAATGTAAAAATCTAACGATATAAGTATAACAGTAACTGGGAATATGATATAAATTCAGGTCTTTGGAGTCTAATCAGAGCTCTGGGCACAGAGACTCAGGACTCACTATCATGCTATGAACACAAGGTTATTTCAAAATTCTTCAAGTAAGCCACATCCGTTTCATATATTCAAGTTCTCCCCCAAAGAGAGCTGGTATACTTTTGCATAAATACTTCATATCAAAAGTTCTAAACACTGGGACACTTTTAAAACTCCAAGAACAATGGCAGCTTTGCTTCACTGTCTTTGGCAATAATTCATTTCCTCAAGGATTAAAGATTCTGCCCCTAGCTATGCAAGCTGGTCAGAGGAAACATGAAATATTGCACCATTAGAACAAGAACACTATTATTGCTTAATTTAAAACACAGCCTGCTTAGTTTGTCCAAATTAAGACCTAAAAAGTTAGAAAGTAGCATTACTGTGGCAATTGTGTCACCTCTACATTTAACCCATTTTCAAACTCAGGATTTAATTTTTGCTAAAGTAATAAGTACAAATGATAGGAAATCAAAAAATAAAAGACTTAACGGTAGAAAGCAACAGATTCCAAACTCATCCCAAGCCCCACACTCTGGACAAACCTCTTACTTTTCATTCTGGATTTACTTCTCCATAATTCTGGATTATTATATATGTATTGATTTTTCATTCTGGATTTACTTCTCCATAATTCTGGATTATTATATATGTATTGATTTATCAGCTTTAGGCAATAACTGTTGGCCCCATAATATGAAAAGGAAAGAACAAACTGCTTGCCACTTCCCATCCTATGTTTAATAACTAGATTTAGTTCCTCTATTTGCTACTCTGAGTTTTAAAGATTTAAACCTCTATTTTCCCTTCAACTTTTGACAGAAATCTTGATTCCCTAGTTAGTGAGACAAAGCTATGAGCACTTGGATTCTTCCTTCCAAACTTTCCTCTTAGTTTCTCCATGTCTTGCTATCTACCAGCTACACCTTTACACTTACAGGACCTATTACCACTTACATTTTGCCTTTTAACCACAATTCAGTCATCTATTCTTTTACATAGCCAAATAAGTATTATTCAGTGCTGAACCAAACTGTATTCTGATTTTCCTTTTTCTGTCTGGGAGCAGTATCAGAAGCCCTTGGCCTCAAAAGAAACTGTTCCTAGCATTAAGGTCAAACAGACTTGCTATTCTTACATTCTATCAATTGCTTTGTGTACTTCACATTTGGACCATGACTCTTGCTTTCCTTGGCTTTTCTCATTGTCTTTCTTTTTTCTTCTATTGTTCACCTTTATCCAAGCCTCAATCTTCTCTAAGCTCCCAAGCCATACCCGCATTAAATCAGGATCTCATCTTGGCTCACACTCCCTTCTCAGAGCCCCTGGACCTTTCTGCAGCAACGTAGACCTGATGTTCGGCCGGGCCTGCTACACAGGATCATGCTGGAACAGCCCTTCATGGCTATCCTGGGGTAACTGGATTTGATCTGGGATCTGATGTTCCCCCTTGTTTGAATTACTTTCTTAAATACTGTCCTAATAGCATATGACAGGTAAACTGAGTGACTCTGCATATACAAAAATGTCTTTATGCTGCTCTCACTCTTGATAGTTTGGGTGTAGAACTCCAGGTTGAAAAACATTTTCTTCAGAACCTTGATGGCACTGCTGTAATTAATTCTAGTATCCAGTGTTGCCAGTGGAAATTCTGGTGTTAGTCTGATTCTCAAAAGGGTAACTTTTTTTTTTTTGAGACAGTCTCCCTCTGTTGCCCAGGCTGGAGTGCAGTGGCATGATCTCCGCCTACTGCAACCTTTGCCTCCCGGGTTCAAGTGCTTCTCATGCCTCAGCCACCCAAGTAGCTGGGATTACAGGCATGTGCCATCATGCCTGGCTACTTTTTGTACTTTTATTAGAGATGGGGTTTTGCCATGTTGACCAGGCTGGTCTTGAACTCCTGGCCTCAAGGGATCCACCTACCTCGAGGCCCCGGCTACCTCAGTCTCCCAAAGTGCGTGAACCACCGTGCTCCACCACGTTCTCTACTTTACCCAAGGCATTCTGAACAGCATGATGGTGAGCCTATGTGGGACCTCTTTCACTCCACAGACTTAGGACATGAATTTCCTGGAAACTCTTTTTATTGTGTGTGGATCGTTTCATTTGTATGTTTTCTGTCCTCTTTCTGAAACCTCTGTTAACTAGTCAGGTGGTGAACCTCCTGGGTTAATCTACCCTTTCTCTCATTTTCCCTCCTTCTCTGTGGTTCTGAGATTTTTCAACTGTATTTTCTGGTATTTATACTGACATTTTTAATTTCAGTAGTCACATTTGCAGTCTTCAAGAGCTCTTTGTTCTGACTGTGCCTTTTACATAACAGATCCTAATCTTATTCTGTGGGTTTAACATGTTCCCAAAATTCTAAGCATTTTGCCTAGAAGTTTTCCTACAGTTCTTTGTGTTCCTGGATTATCTGCTTCTTGTAGTTTTTCTGTTGGTTTACTTCGGCCATTGCCTTTTATGCTGCTAGCTCTCATCACATGCCTGATAATCCCTGTTCTCTTTTGTTCTGATGTTGTATAAAAAGGTCCATTTCTGGCTCGCTCTCACCCTGAGCAGGAATTCTGAAAGGGAGTCCTGGGTGGGGCTGCTGACTCCAGGGATTCGCTTTAGGCTGAGTGGGTAGCCAGCTAGTTACCAGACTGCAAACCACTCTTCAAGTGCCAGAATGAGGACAGCTTAATTCTTGGGGTCCCAGCATTCACAGTAGAAGCCCTAGTTTTAGGGATTTTTTTATTTTTAGTGTCATGACTTGGCCTAATCTACTTCTATAAAGACTTCATTCTTGGCCGGGTGCGGTGGCTCACGCCTGTAATCCCAGCTATCTGGGAGGCTGAGACATAAGAATTGCCTGCACCCCGGAGATGGAGGTTTCAGGAGCCGAGATTGTACTACTGCACTCCAGCCTGAGTGACAGAGAAAGATGGTCTCAAAAAAAAAAAAAAAAAAAAAAGAATTCATTATTTTTGTGCATTGTAATCAATTTAAGTTCTGTAAAACATGTACATGTCAACATTCCCCTATCTGCCTGTCCCCAGAAAGTGCTATGGGTTTGGTATTTTCCCCACAGCCAGGGTGTGAAGTGCCAGCAGCCCCTACTCCAGACAGAGGTAGGGAATGATGGAATCACCTGGTCTCTGTGGACCCCTGTGTGGTCCTTCACTTCCAGACCCACTCCTCTCTCCTAGTCCCTGCTTTACCTGATCACTCTTGGTTGGGGGGCGGGGAGGGGCACATGATGAACTCTAGACTTGGCTCCTTCCCCTGCTAAGGTCATAAGTCCAGATCCCATCTGCTTTCCACTTCTTCATAATCTCTAAACTATTAGGGAGCCTTGAGGAGCCAGGAAGCAAAACCATATACCTAGTTTGCCATCTGGAACCACAAGTCAAAATACAATCATTTCTTGCATCAGATTTTCATCCCAGCCTAGTTTCCCCCACAGTTTGAAGGGGGATGACTTTCCCCAGCTGTTACCACAATGTCTCTCTTATCATGACTACCACTCCTCACATACTATGTATGCCTAAATAAATGAATATAACGGGGAAAAACATTCCAAACTTTTTTTTGGCTAACATATATATTTAAGCTTTATGAATGCAGATGAAAGTCAACTGACATTTGATCGTTTAAATTTATACAAACATTTAAAATCACACATACTAAACATTCATTTAAAAATAATTTTATTTGTATTTCATCAAGCAATTTTAATCAAACTCTGTATGTTTCTTTGATATTACTTCATCAGAGAGCAATGCCTAACCCAGTTTTCTAGAACATTTCCAGGATGTTTTAAAGTTTGTAACATCCAGTACTTGCAATTACGATGCTAAATCCTGAGGAATGAGTATTGAATGTGAACTAAATTTCTTTGCTTCCTTTTTTTTTTTTTTTTTTTGGAGACAGAATCTCGCTCTGTCACCCAGGCTGAAGTGCAGTGTTGTGATCTCGGCTCACTTCAACCTCCACCTCCCAAGGTTCAATCGATTCTCCTGCTTCAGCCTCCTCAGTAGCTCGCACTACAGGTGCCCGCCACCATGCCTGGCTAATTTTTGTATTTTTAGTAGAAATGGGGGTTTCACCATGTTGGCCAGGCTGGTCTTGAACTCCTGACCTCAAGTGATCTCCCCACCTCAACCTCCCAAAGTGTTAGGATTATAGGTGTGAGCCACCACAGTGACCTGCCTCCTTCTTTAAATTATTTATTTTTATTTAAAACCAAAGTTAACCTCTATCAGCATTCACAACTAAAATGGATTGAGGTCCTTTTAGATTAGTCAAGGTGTTTAGAACAGATGACTGTGTCATTCCAAAATAAAGTAGTCAGAAGGGCAGCTCTCATAAGAGAACAATTTTGTAATGTTCAAATACAAGGAGAATAATTTTGGGGTAAAAATAAATATTGCTTTGTATTTGGATTATAAAGAAAACACCTATTCTAGACCCCTACATCAGAGAGCTGTCTATGCTATGGGCACAGACATATGCTAGCAAGGGCACCTGGGACAATCCCTCTCTTCCTGGGGGTGCTGAGGCCCTTCCACACACAGGCTATGTTGTATTTAGCCATTTTGGGTCATCAGACCATCCAATGGAATGGTTAACGCTTCTAGCCTTAGCTAGGCTGGCCATATGTCCAGGTTTCCCCAGGACAGTCCTGGATCATACCTGTTGTCTAAAAATTGAACATTCACTCCACTCCCTTTCATTAAACGTGTCCTAGTTTGGAAGATGAATGATATGGTCACCCCAGGCTCGGACAGAAAGCTGGCAAAGAAACCTGACTGATGCAGCAGCTTGAATTCAACAGCACCACGCTTCAAATCTCAACAGTGCGGCTGCATCTGGCCCTGGTATGGTTTCACAGGCACAGGTGAGTTATTTTGGTCTGGGAAGCCATATGGCCAGTCTCCACATGATCAGGATACCTGAGGGTAAGCTCATCTGGTCAAAGCTCACTGGCCTTATAAGAGTCCCTCTCCTTTCCCGCAGCTTGACCCTCCAGGTATCCACTGACAGAAGTACTGTCTCTCCTCTGGCTCCAGGGGGAAGTGCCTGCTCTCTAAGGGCCAGTGATTAACAGGGAATGTCCACACCCTCTACCACTTCCTGGCTGCCCTCAGCAAACCTGGTGGCCTGCCTCGACTGCTTAGTCTTTACTCTCCTCTCTTTAGTTAAGGGTCCCCCCACTTCCCTGCCTTCCCCACCTGGTGAAGAAAAGCAGAGGAGGCGTTAAAGCTTGTTTGTGCGTTTATCCAAACCCTGTGCCTCTGCCTCTGTAAACTCTTCTCCCTTTAAACAAGAAATCAATCTACCAGACTAACACCTCATATCAGGCTTTCTAGCCTATATGCATGTTGGTGTGTGTGTACTTTAAGTTATAAAAAAAACTATTTTCCTTATTTTGGTGACTGATTTGGAGATCTAAAAAGACATCTGAGAACTCTGTACTCACAACAGGTTCTATCCAGCAGTAATGAGCTATGCTTCAGCAACTATTATTGTATTCAGTTTGTCCCATTTTATCAGTCCCAAAGAATCATTTCAGAATAACCTGGAAGGAAACTATTTCAGTATATATATGTTTTCCTACAAGTAGTTAAGATAAGGAAGGGACTTCTTTTTCAGGGAAAAGTCACTGCTGTTCACAACTATTTAGCAGCAGCTGCAGTCAGGGTTGGTGTCTGGATGTGAAATTCACACTCTTGCTGGCCCTTCTCCATGGGGCAGGGCTGAGAGGCATCTAGAATGAAACTTGGTGAGGGCACACATCTTACCATTTTCACCCAGCAGTTATCCCAAGCTTTGAGAGCAAGGTCTGGCACGTGGCAGGCCCTCAGTAAGTATTTACTGAGCAATATTTACCTGGAGGCATTATTAGTAAGAGCCACTCTCCACTGCTCTGTGAGCAGCAAAGCAAGCACCAGAGGTCGTCACTGCCAAGTGACTTGGTGGTAACACCCACCTATGCAATGAGACGTTGAGTTGGGTAGGCAGGATGTTTTCTATTGCTGCTTTAACAAATGGCCGCAAACTTAGTGGCTTAAAACACAGTTATTATAATAGCCTTCATCTTATCTTACTATCTCACAGTTCCTTAGGGCCACAGGCCAACCCAGGTCTCACTTGGCTGCATTCCTTCCTAAAGGTTCTAGGGGAGGATCTGTTTCCTCGCCCTTTCCAGCTTTTTTTTAACTTTTATTTTTGGTTTGGGGGTACACATGCAGGTTTGTTATGCAGCACAACTCGTGTCACCGGGGTTTGCTGTACAGATTATTTCGTCACTCAGGTACTAAGCCTAGTGCCCAACAGGAAAACTTTCCCTGACTCATGGTTCCTTCTTTCATCTGTAAAGCCAGCGGGCGAGCATCTTCAAGTCTCCCTCTTCCACATTACAAGAACCACTGGGCCCATTTGGATAATCCAGGATACTTCCCTGATTTTAACATCAGTTGATAAGCAACCTTGATTCCTTCTGCAACCTAATGCCCCTTTGCCATTTAACCTAATGTAGCAGCAGGTCTGGAGGGTCAGGACATAGGCTTCTTTGTGAATAGCATCCTGCCATCCACAGCAGGAAATCCAAACAGCCTCTTATTCACATTCAGTTGTGCTCAGACACCAAGAACTCAGATCCTAACAATGGCTTAGGTAAAAGTATTTCAGGTTAGGTATTTCCAAAGGGCACGTTCTGGGTTAACCCTCTCCATCACTCTCTACTCTTTGAACTGCAGTGGGCTTCTTTCACACCCCTCCAACCACCACCACTCTCCTGGCTCAGGACCTTTGCACAGTTTCTTCTCTCCTCCAGGCATCCTCCTACTCACCCCTTCATGTCTCTGCTTAAAAACCTTCCCCGAGGCAGGTGGATCACGAGGTCAGGAGATTGAGACCATCCTGGCCAACATAGTGAAACCCCATCTCTACTAAAAATACAAAAATCAGGTGGGCACGGTGGCACGCACCTGTAGTCCTAGCTACTCGGGAGGCTGAGGCAGGAGAATCACTTGAACTCAGGAGGCAGAGGTTGCAGTGAGCCGAGATGGCACCACCGCACTCCAGCCTGGGCAAGAGTGAGACTCCATCTCAAAAAAAAAAACAAAACAAAACAAAAAAAAAAAACTTCCCACTTTCCAGGCTAGTTCAGGTCCCATCTCTTATAATTATCATTTGCCTTTCCTGCACAGCAGTGGCCACAGTTAGTGATTATATGACTGTGTGTGAGACCATTTGCTCACTGTCCTTCTCCCTCCCCAGAAGGTCAGCTCCATGGGGGCAGGGGCCACACCTGTCCTCGTCACTGTTGCATCACCTAGCATCCAGCTCAGTGCCTAGCACTTACAGGACACTCAATGGTTATTTGTAATGAACAAGCCGGGTAATTTACACAATTAAAAGACAAACTCCAGTATTAATAATTCCAACACAGCAGACTTAAAACTTTGAGAAACCTTAAACCATTTCTAAAGTAAATCCTCTAAAGGTGGAAGAAAGTAGGGAATATCCCTGTCAATGCCCCTGCCCAGGAAAGTATCTTGGATTATCCAGATGGGCCCCATGCAATCATCCTTCAGCCCAATACCAGTAAGCCACATGCTCCTTCGAAGGCTCTAGTTCTTAAAAACAAACACAAAAAACCTTTGTATTCCATGTATACTGTGATTTTCTTTCTGAGACAGGGTTTTGCTCTGTTGCCCAGGCTGGAGGGCAGTGCGTAATCGTGGCTCACTGCAACCACCTCCTGGGCTCAAGCAATCCTCCCACCTCAGCCCAAGTAGCTGGGACTACAGGTGTGTGTCACCACACCTGGCTAATATTTTGTATTTTTAGTAGAGACGGGGTTCTACAGTGTTGCTCAGGCTGGTCTCGAACTCCTGAGCTTAAGCGATCCTCCTGCCTCGGCCTCCGGAAGTGCTGGGATTACAGGTATGAGCCACTGCGCCCAGCCCTGTACTGTGATTAAAAAAAAAAAAAATTGTGTAACAGATTATAATTAACATAGCATTGTTTTAAACAAAAAGTTTTGTCTGCAAATCTTTGAGTAAAAGTGATGCAGAAATGCCAGCTGCCAGGCTGAGAACACGACCTTTCACTCTCCACTCTTTCATTCAGCAAACATTTCCTGAGCTCCTTGCTAAGTGACTGCTCTGCCCTATGCTGTGACGGGGCCCACCTCCCTGCCTTAACTAGACTTATTAAAGGAGGCAGTGATTCTAATTTCCAGCAATTCCTACTGAGTAATCCATTTATAAGAGCTGCAAAGGAAAGAGGGCTCTCAAAATCAAATGCTTACTAACAGCTTAGCCTTACAGCAGTTTACTCCAAATACCCACACCACATTTGGGAAACCAAAGCTAGGGCTGAGGAGTTTCAAAAGGCAACTCCAGTTAATGCAAATGCCCTTATCTGTAACTTATCAGGTTACAAACGCCAAAATGAGTCCATTAATATGGGTTTTGAGAGAACACTTAGGAAACTTCAACTTGGCAGATGAAGCTTGAACTTTGTTTCTAATTTTATACTTGCAGAACTAACAGCACTAGCAATTTTGAATGTTGGTAACTGGTTTTTGGATTCCCCACATGGCTACTTATAGATGAGAAAATGCAGGAGAATCACCCTATTCCTATTGATGGGGTCACCACCTGGAGCTGGTCCACCAGGCTGTTTGCACTCCCACACTGTGCAAATGCTGCCCATTCTCCAAAAAGCACGTGCCCAGCCCCCAATCCCCTCTATATCTCAGCTGAAGCATCACCTCCATTAATGAAGCCTAGTACTTTCCTGCCTCGTGTGTTGCTTTGTTGCTGCTCACACCTTTAGACAAGACTTGCTGCCACTGACTCCCACCAGTCCCTGTTCCCTGGAAGAAATCAAGGAAGCCCACCTTGATCTCATTTGAGCTCCTAATTTTACAGAAATAGGGACAAAGGTTCAAAGGGAGCCTCACAGGTCGCATGGTCAACTATGCAACCTGCATTTAAGGCCTCTGGTAATCAAAGCAATGAACCACCTATAAAGAACTGGAAGGTTGAGGGAAGCCAGAGAAAGAAAACGGACTACATTCCACCTCTTTCTAAATCAAATTCCAAAACCATATTTCATTACAACATCTACAAGAAATCCCTAAAATGTCAAGTTCCTTCACAATCTTAATAGGTAAAATTACCAAAGTAAAAATGAAGGGAGGAAAAGACAATAGAGAAGATAATATACATATCTTTAAGTACCATGTGATTTCAAAAAGAACAGATTTTTGAATCATAAAAGTAGATACTAGAACAGTACACCACCACTCCCCTCTGTCCCTCGGATTATTAGGAGTTTGCAGGAGCTCGCAGCAGACAGTGAAAGTGGCCACCTTCAGGCAAAACACAAACATAAGGGTCGATCACCAACTTGATTAATGTTAGCAGTGAGAATAAACACCAGGGGCTCCTCTTTACTGCTGGAGCTTCAAATGGTAACACTAGGAGGGTACCGTGCAGAGAGCCCTTTCTAATTTTGTGCAGAGAGCCCTTTCTAATTTTTTCTTCCCCTAACTGAAAATGTACCACTGCCCATATATTCTGCAAGGTTAGAAGCTATCCACTATGATCATTCCTATCTTGCCCTCAACGAGAAATTTTTTTTTTTTTTTTTTTAGGCAGTCTCGTTCTGTCGCCCAGGCTAGAGTGCAGTGGTGTGATCACAGCCCACTGCAACCTCCACCTCCCAGGCTCAAGCAATCTTCCCACCTCAGCCTCCCTAGTAGCTAGGACTACAGGCACATGCCACTACACCTGGCTAATTTTTCTATTTTTTGTAGAGATGGAGTTTTGCTATGTTGCCCAGCTGGTCTCAAACTCCTGAGCTCAAGCAATTCTCCTGCCTTGGCCTCCCAAAGTGCTGGGATTATAGGCATGAGCCACCACACCTGGCCAACAAGAAATTTAAATTGTGGGCTCACTGCTCTGATTTAAGAGCAGAGATCTAAGTGTCTCTGTGACTTCCCACATCCAGTTCACTTTTGGCCCTCTAATTCGATTCAGTTGGGAACTAGACCAAACAGTGGGAGGAAGGACAGCAAGGTAGATGGATGTACAAGTCAGTCGATACTTGCCAGTTTCTCCTCGGGTTTGCTGGTTGCTCCTCTCTTCCACCAGCTCTTAGACCTTTTCCTCATCTCTAGCTGCGCTCTCATCCTGTGGCTGGAAACACCATCCATTCACTGATAACTCTCAGAACACCTCTTTTCAGCCCCAGCTTCTCTCCTAACTCCATACTCAGATATTCAATTGCCTAGTAAACATTTCCACTTAACATCTCATATTTAATACATTCAAAATAGAACTCAGCTTCTCCCCCAGCCAGGCTTTCCATAAGCATTCCCTTTTTTTTTTTTAAGAGTCTCGCTCTGTTGCCCAGGCTGAAGTGCAGTGGTGCGATCTCGGCTCACTGCAACCTCTGCCTCCTGGGATCAAGTGATTCTCCTGCCTCAGCCTCCCGAGTAGCTGGGATTACAGGTGCCCACCACCACACCAGGCTAATTTTTGTATTTTTAGTAGAGACAGGGTTTCACCATGTTGGCCAGTCTTGTCTTGAACTCCTGACCTCAACTGATCTACCAGCCTTGGCCTCCCAAAGTGCTGGGATTACACCACCGTGCTCGGCCTCCTTCCCTATCTTTATTTAAAAATTTTTGTCTTTTGAGACAGAGTCTCACTCTGTCACCCAGGCTGGAGTGCAGTGGTGCAATCTTGGCTTCCTGCACCCTCCGCCTCCCAGGTTGAAGTGATTCTCATGCCTCAGCCTCCCAAGAAGCTGGAATTACAGGAATGCGCCTCCACGTCCAGCTAATTTTTGTGTGTGTATATATATACACACACACAAAATATATATATTTATATATACAAGATAAATATATTTATATTTATTTAAATTTATATAATTTATATATAATATAAATATATATTTGTATATAAGTATATAAATATATTTGTATATAAGTATATAAATATATTTGTATATAAGTATATAAATATATTTGTATATAAGTATATAAATATATTTGTATATAAGTATATAAATATATTTGTATATAAGTATATAAATATATTTGTATATAAGTATATAAATATATTTGTATATAAGTATATAAATATATTTGTATATAAATATATTTGTATATAAATATATTTGTATATAAGTATATAAATATATTTGTATATAAGTATATAAATATATTTGTATATTATATAAATACATAAAATATATTTTATATAAATACATAACATATTTATATATAAATACATAAAATATATTTATATATAAATACATAAATATATGTGTATACATTTATATATAAATACATAAATATATGTGTATACATTTATATATAAATAAATATATGTGTATACATTTATATATAAATACATAAATATATGTGTATACATTTATATATAAATACATAAATATATGTGTATACATTTATATATAAATACGTAAATATATGTGTATACATTTATATATTTATATATATATATATATATACACACACACACACACACACAAATATATATATATATTTAGTAGAGATGGGGTTCTGCCATGTTGGCCAGGCTGGTCTCAAACTCCTGGCTTCAAGTGATCCACCTGCCTCAGCCTCCCAAAGTGCTGGGATTACCGGCTTGAGCCACCATGCCCGGCCCCCTTCTCTATCTTACTAAATGTACACCATCTACCCAGGTGCTCAGGCCAGAAACCTAGAAGTTGTCACTGATTCTTCACTTGCCCTTATATCCCACGTCCAATGCATCAGTAAAGTCTACAGGCTCTACCTCCACATTTTACTCTGACCACTTCTCAGTAGTTCCTTTCCAGTATTCTCACTGCTAACTTTAATCCAGTTTGTGATCAACCCTTTCATTTGTGTTTTGCCTCAAGGTGGCCACTTTCACTGCCTGCTCTGAGCTCCTGCAAACTCCTAAAACAAAGGCTTGAGTCACCATCACATCATACCTGAACAACTATAGCATCATTCTAACTGGTTTGCTTCTACTCTTGTTCCACCCCAGCCCGTCCTCCACATCTGTTCTTTGCAACTGCTGTTCTTTGCACATCTCAGGTCATATCACATCATTCCTCTGCTTACAGCCCTCCAGTGGGTTCCGATGGGCAACGGAATGAAATCTGAATTCCTGCCACATTCTATAAGGCCCATGGTGAGTGGCCCTTTCTCTGCCTCTCCAGCTGCACCCTCTAAAGGTGTGCACTCCTGCCACACTGACTCCATTTCTGTCCTTTGAACATAGCAGCCTCATTTCCATCTCAGAGTAACCGCAGTCGCTTCCTTTGGTTCCGAACACTCTTGACTCAGATCTTCTTCGCTGGTTGCATCCTTCACATTCCTCAGGGCTAACTCCGCCATCCCCTTCTCTCTCTCTCTTTTTTTTTTTTTTTTTTGGAGAGGAAGTTTCACTCTCATTGCCCAGGCTGGAGTGCAGTAGCATGATTTCGGCTCACTGCAACCTCTGCCTCCCGGGTTCAAGCAATTCTCCCACCTCAGCCTCCCAAGTAGCCTGGATTACAGGCATGTGCCACCACACCGGGCTAATTTCGTATTTTTAGTAGAGACGGGGTTTCTCCATGCTAGTCAGGCTGGTCTCAAACTCCCAACCTCCCAAAGTGCTGGGATTATAGGCGTGAACCACCACACCCAGCCAACCATCCCCTTTCTCACAGAGGCCCTTCCTTGAACATCCTAGCTACCAGCTCTCTCTAAATCACCCCTACATTCACCTGATGTAATAATCTTCACAATCTTCATCAGTACCTGGGATCGTGAAAGTCAGCTGTCCATCTTTCCTCCCCTAGAATGCTGTTAGCTCCATGGGCACAGGGACTCTTCTTCTGTTCCCTGAATACAACATCTGGAGCAGTAGCTGGTATATCCTTGGCATTCAATAAATGGGATGAATACAACCTTAGGTAGATATTATTCATGCATCCCAATATTTTTCTTCGCCAAAAAATAGCAAACGAACTACTCACATTTGTAGGACATTCTATAATTACCAAATCCTTCACATATACTTTTATTCAAATATCTCAGCAATTGGGGGGTAAGTATCTTCATTCTAGAAAATAAAAATCTGAGGCTCAGACATTCCCTGACATGGGTAGGGCTTCCAGCCCAGTGCCCTTCCCGCTGTGCAGCATTCTTCCCACCACAATTGGGAGCCCTCCTCCTCCATCTAGCCACACCCTGGCCATCCACCAGGAGCTGCCCCTCCTCCTCTCACTTCCCAGGCACACAAGGACTTTGACGCCTTTGCTCACATTTTCCTGCCACCTTGCCCCCAACCCCATAAACACTGTCAATTACCAAGCTCCAGCTCCAGGCCTTACCTACGATTTTGCCTTCAAGACCCCTAACTCAAGTTTCATCATCTCCAAGGGCAAGTACTTCTCCCAATTTCACTTTACTAGGCTATAAACTCCTTGAGGGCAGGAAGCAGATCCTGCTTTTTTTTGTAACCTTAAGGGTGTTTGGAGAAGAAAAACCAAACCCTATTTTAAAATTATACTTACTGGATAATCCAGTTGGGCAAGTGTGAGCTAAAATTCACAGTGGAACAAATCCAGCCTGGAATTTTCATGTTTACACAGAAAGTTGGTTAAAAGGCTGAGGCTCTCTTTTGACTATAAACTACAACTCCACATTCAAAAGACCAGATTTCTAATAACCTTCTAAGAAATCACAAACATAGCCTACTTTCAAAGGAGGCAAACAAGCTATTATTAATAATGCCCCAACAGCTATCATCTCCTATGCTCTCATATTAGGTACTCTGCCTAATAATATGAGACACTATAAGAGACAATAATATAAGAGACACTATTGCCATTACCCATTTTACAAATGTGGACACAAATTGAGAAGACAAGTAACTTGTCCAAGGTCACACAGCTGGTAAGTGACAAACCAGGAGTTGTGCCTAGCACTCCCGGGCTCCCAGATCTTGCTCTAAACCACTACTCCAAGAGTCTCCTTTCTGCTTGATTTGATGACATCACTACACTCCAGTTTACTCATTAAAAAAAATCTATTACAAGAGCATGGTCAGTTATAATTAACGTCTATTAAGTACTTTGAGATCTGTGCTAAAGGCAAAATTAAAGGCAAAGAATACCTGTTACCTTTAACTGGAGCACAAGACCAGCAATTTTATCCTGGCCTTCCCAAAATTTCACAAGATGCCTTCTTTCCTGCCTCCTTGAAAGAGCATGCTAGAACTAAACCCATTTTCTAGTGAATATGATGCTCATGTGACATTTGCGCCTGAGGGTTCTAGTTCTTAACCTGACTCAGTGCACTTTACTATGGGTGTGTCTCATTAAGAGCAAGGGAGCTCATGCAATAAAGGAACATCCAAAGCAGAACGTGTTTTTAACATCCACAACTTTCAACTCCTTCAGCTCAAAGTCTTTACCATGTACCGGGGGAAAAAATGTGAAATCACAACCCTCAATTTCAACTATTTAAATGGAATATGCTAATAAGAGTGGTCAGATCAGGAAAATGGAGGAGGAGACAGGAAAAGAATTCTGGAATTCTGGTTCCATCCCTAGGATCTATTTTTGGTGTGACCTTGGTCCACCAACACTTGCTTCTTATCTCCCAACATAAGAATTTCAATAACCTCAAGGAAAAAAGAATAACATTAGCAACAACATAAAAATCACAAAAGCAACTGGCCTGCATTTAAAATGATCAAGAATTCCACTTCAACAGAAATTTATAAGTACAGAAATAAATATACAACTAGCCCATTTTAAAATAAAATTGGGGCTGGGTGTGGTGACTCACACCTGTAATCGTAGCACTTTGGTAGGCTGAGGTGGGCAAATCACTTGAGATCAGGAGTTCGAGGCCAGCCTAGTCAACATGGTAAAACCTCGTCTCTACTAAAAATACAAAAATTAGCTGGGCGTAGTGGTGGACGCCTGCAATCCCAGCTACTTGGGAGGCTGAGGCATGAGAATAGCTTGAACCTGGGAGGCGGAGATCACACCACTGCACTCCAGTCTGGACGACAGAGTGAGACTCCATCTCACAAAATAAAAAATAAATAAATAAAAATAAAAATAAAATTTGGCTAGGCATGGTGCCTCACACCTATAATCCCAGCACTTTGGGAGGCTCAGGCAGGGAGATCACTTGAGGTCAGGAGTTTGAGACCAACCTGGCTCACATGGCGAAACCCCGTCTCTACTAAAAATACAAAAATTAGCTGGGCACGGTGGTGCACACCTGTAATCCCAGCTACTTCAGAGGCCAAGGCACAAGAATCGCTTGAACCTGGGTGGTGGAGGTTGCACTAAGCCAAGATTGCACCACTGCACTCCAGCCTGGGCAACAGAGTGAGACTCTGTCTCAAAAAAATGAAAAATAAAATTAAATTAGGTGAAAAGTTTTCAGCTGAGCAAGCAATTCATACCACTAAGACATCTCTTAAAGAGCCACAATAAAACACTGTCTACTGCAGCAAGGAAAAATGAAAGTCCAAGTTCTGATAATTGTCTCCAAGCAATCCTGTTCTTTCAGTTTCACAAGGCAGCTGCCAGATCTTGTCAAATGTGGCATTTAATCATTTCCTGTGCTTCTGAATTACCAGATACCCGACTTATCAGTTGCCAAATGACATTTGTGATTTGGAGTCCAATCTCTAGTGAGTTTTCCTTTCAAGAAACCAAGTCTAGGAAACTGTACACACTGGATTGTGAGCTCACCATTTCCATCCCTGACCTTTGCACAGTGCTTGGCACATAGTAGATGCTTAGTAAATTTCTGTTATGGGAATAAAGTTTTATCATTAATTCATCACTTTTAATAATTTTAAATTCTAGCATGTTGTGACCAAGCAGGTTTTTCTATTTCAAGTGTACCAAGCATAAATATTATCAGTGTTAACTCAAAAAATAAGATTCATTTCTTAAAACCTATTATCAAATAGTTCATCTGCAAAGGAAAAAGCGACTTTAAATTCCATCATTTTTCAATAAAATATTTTCAATAAAAAACAAGAAGAGAAAAGGTAGACTTAATGAGCTCACACCTGGTGGGCCACCATACCCATTTTACTACTCCAATAGTTTAGGAAATACAAATTTTTCAATGCTTTGAAAAGGAAATTAATATGGTCACAGTTTATTTTCTAAATGAGATAAATGAAACAACAGGCTTAGTAGCTCTGCCAGAGAGTGCTGGCTGTCACCCAACATCAGTTCTCCTCTTTCCCATAGTAAAAGACTTTTTAGCTGGGCATAAGGCCACCCTGAATAACTACTACTCAACTGAACCTCCCTCTTTAGCTGGATGTGCCACACAACTCAGTTCTGCTGAATAGGACGTGTGACAAAGCATCACACTGCTGCTTCCAATAATTTTCCTTAGAAGATGGCATGCATGTGCCTTTGGCTCTGTTCTTTGCTCCTTTCTTCAGCTGCCTGGAATGTAGGTGCCACCACCTTGAATTGGAGGTTGAGGTTGAGGCTCCTCAACCTCAACTTGGAGGCTCCTCAACTTGGAGGTTGAGGCTCCAATGGTGGAGCAACAAGAGAGCAAGTCCTGGGTCCCAACACCTCAGACCAGCTACCCAGATTTTTAGAGGCCAGGAAGACAAAGACAAAGCAAAAAGCAAAACCAAAAGAGGTCTTTCAGGCTTTTTTTTTTCTTTTTTTTTTTTTTTTAAAAGACGGAGTCTCACTCTGTCGCCCAGACTGGAGTGCAGTGGTGCGATCTCAGCTCACTGCAAGCTCCGCCTCCCGGGTTCAGGCCATTCTCCTGCCTCAGCCTCCCGAGTAGCTGGGACTACAGGCGCCCACCACCACGCCCGGCTAATTTTTTGTATTTTTTGTAGAGACGGGGTTTCACCGTGTTAGCCAGGATGGTCTCGATCTCCTGACCTCGTGATGCACCCGCCTCGGTCTCCCAAAGTGCTGGGATTACAGGCGTGAGCCACCATGCCCAGCCCTTTTTTTTTTTTAAAAAAAAAAAAAAAAGAAAAGAAAAAGACAACAGATTTAGAAATAGGATACTAAGAACAACAAAGGCAATTTACAAAGTATAAATACCAGCCGGGCACAGTGGCTCATGCCTGTAATCTCAGCAGTTTGGGAGGCTGAGGCAGGCAGTCACTTGAGGTAAGAAGTTCAAACCAGCCTGGCCAACATAGCAAAACCCTGTCTCTACTAAAAATACAAAAAAATTAGCCAGGCATGGTGGTGGGCACCTGTAGTCCCAGCTACTCGGGAGGCTGAGACAGAAGAATCACTTGAACCTGAGAGGCAGAGGTTGCAGTAAGCCAAGAGCCCGCCACTGCACTCCAGCCTGGGTGACAGCAAGACTCTCTCTCAAAACAAAACAAAACAAAACAAAACCTACAGAAATCAAGTTATATGCCTAAACGCTTACATTGTTTAATACTCCATTCCTGCACTTAGAGATTTAAGAATATTTAGGGACCAGTATGGCTTGGGAACCAATTAGCGAGCACAGATGGTGGCCATAGCACGGGAGCTACAATCCAGGGGCTCCTCGCTTATGAGGGCATTTCCCCTTTATTGCTGGGTTGTGGGGGGAAATATGTGGCGATTAGGGGGGTTCCTATGTGAAAACTGGCCGGGGAAGTAGAGAAAGAAACTCAGGGGGGTTTGGGGCAAAGCTATTTACAGGTTGAGTATCATTTTTCTGAAATGCTTGGGACTACAAGTGTTTTGGGTTTTTGGGTTTTTTTGGCGGGGGGCGGGGGCGGGGATTTTGGAATATTTGCATTAATACTTACTGAGCATCCCAAATCTAAAAATCCAAAATCCGAAATGCTCCAATGAATGTTTCTCTTGCATGTCATGTTGGCAGGCACTCAAAAACACTCAAAAAGTTTCCAGCTTTGGAGCATTTCAGATTTTGGTTGTTCATATTTGGGATACTCAACCTGTACCAACCAGAATGAAAGTTATTTCAATATTTTACCAACTAATACTTCTTTGTGTATACTGAATCAGTCCTACTTGGACTTGCTATTGCTGAGATAATATAGTGTATGCCTGTATCAGCTACTACCTCAAGAAAGCTTACATCTTCTTTTCTGCTCCATAACAAACTGGCAGACCAAAACCATAATTAGAAATATCAAGGAAGTTACAAGAATGGTGGGTTCAAGTCCTGGCAGTACCACCCGTTAGCTGAGTATCACTATGGATTATCTGTGAAATTGTTCTATCTAAATGTTCTCATAGGGTGTTGCAAGGATCAAATGAAACGATGGGCCAGGCATGGTGGCTCACTCCTGTAATCCCAGAATTTTGGGGGCCAAGGTGGGAGGATCACTTGAGCCCAGGAATTTGAGACCAGCCTGAACAACATGGTGAAACCTCATATTTACAAAAAATACAAAGATTAGCCAGGCGTGGTGGTGCATGCCTGTAGTCCCAGGTACTCGGGAGGCCGAGGTGGGAGGATCACCTGAGCCCAGGAGGTTGAGGCTGCAGTAACCCGTGAGTGCACCACTCGTACTCCAGCCTGGGCAAAAGCGTGAGACCCTGCCTCAAAAAAGAAAAAAGAAATAACATCAAGTAACTTTGTAAACTCAACACAGTAATGAAACATGAAACACTATATGCAATCTTACACATTCCAACAAGCCATTCTAATTTTAACACATACATTTTAACAAGCATAAAGTATAGCTAGGACACAAACATTGAAGCCTTCAGGGATCCAACAGCTTGGGCATAAGGCTGACAACTCTATTGTTGACATGACTCTACTAAACCCACTGATAGCGTAGCCTGTGGTCCTATCAGATGGTTAGGATAGAAAGGAATGAGGGCAGCCACTCCTCCAGAATCAGCCATGGCCATTAAAACAACAACGCCGGCCAGGCCACTCTGCACTAGGAATTAATTAATTCACCTTAAATTAATCCATTTAAGGTGAAATGAGGGAAGCATAAAGTTCTTCACGGCAGCACTGCTTTTAACAGCGAAGGATTAGAAATTATCTGAATACCCAGACTGGTTAAATAAATCATAGTTCATCCTCGAAACTGAGTATTATGCAGAGATTAAAAATAATAAGGAAGCTCTTTATTTATAAGATTGAACAGGCATTAAAACATACCAAGAGAAAAAGAGCAAGGTGCAGAAGAAGCTACATGGCAAATGAGTAAAAAAAATCTATGTACATATTTGCTTGTAAATGTATAGGTAGCTCTGAAAGATTCACAGTAAGCTGGTAAAACAATGGTTGCCTCCAGGAAGAATACGATGCCTAGAGATCAAGGGTGGGAGGCTGACTTTCATTCCATCTTCGTAGTTTTAATATTTGTACCATGTGACTGTACTACCTATTCAAAAATAAATTAAAAATGAAATTTTAAAAATGGAGGTCAGTCCATGGACACGGGGGTCACTGAAAATCTTGCAGAGAAAATGATGGAGATAGTGAGGTTAAAAAAAAAAAAATCAGCGCCCACAAGTCATGAAGCAAACCTTATAATTGCATAAAACAAGCTCACACATGCTCTCTTTATGTAGGCAGTTGCTGGCAAAGAGTCAAAGATTGATTTTTACAGCCCGTTCCAGAGGCATGACAACACATCAGTAAAGCAAGCTCACAAACACGTACCTACTGTGCGCCAGGCACTGTGCTGGCAACTGGGGCATTACAATGAAGAGTGAATGTAAGGCAGAGGGCAAACTACATGGAAGAAAAGAGGTGCAACAGCTGAAAAAGTAGATAAGCTTTCCTAGGGAGTCCCACAGTCAAGTGAGCTGCAGCATAAAATGAATGACATCAGAGACAGGAACTCTAACCTTCCCTATAAACATCCATGGCACTGACAGCATTCAGGGGAACCTTTCAGCTATGAAAATACACCCAACAAGAACTCCTCACCCTTCGTCTATCCTCCTTTCAGAAAGGACTGAATCTGTCCTTTCTAGGGGAGTCCCAACATTCAGACTGAAAGCACTGTAAAGTGCTGTTTATAAATAGCTGCAGGGTCCAAATGCTTTAGTCCTGGATGCCGTGGGCACTCCTCAACCTGCCTGGGGCAATCACTTCCTACCGGGAGGAGCTGGGTTTACCCAAGCAGAGTGAGTCAGTGGCCTGAGTCAGGCACCTCGCCTTTCATCTAATCTAAAGCAATGAATGAGGGGTGTGGCGGTAACCAGGACTCCTTATTCAGAAACATGACGCAGGGGTTGGTGACAAACATGGGGAACACACAGCTGCTTCTGGATTTGTGGCCACAGGCAAATCCGAGCCTAGTTTCTAATGGAGAAATGTTTATCATCTGAGCAACTCAGGATGGTACCTCTCTATGATGAGAAAGAGATTTGGACAAGTTTGATGGGACACGAACCGACGTACTTAAGCTTCTGGTGGCATTTTATAAAAACAGACACATTAGCTAGCTGGACCTCTGCTTAGGGGTGAGGGTGGGATGGGGTTCTAGTGGGAAATGAAGCAGAAACAACTCAGGACAAGAAGGGAATTGTAGGCACAGCTCTGTCTGTAGCTGGCTGCAGGACTATGACAAATCCTAGGTCTCCATTTCTTGTTCTATGAAATGAGGATGGTGGTCTACCTTTCCAGGCCATTCCCCAAGTTCCTTCCCAACTTCTACAAGTGGAAAATAGTTTCAATTGTAAAGAAATTCACAAAAACATTGGGTATTACTAGAATGTGTCTACTCTCGTTCACAGATGAAAACACCTGTGTCTTATGCACTGAGGTTTGATTTTTTTTTTTTTTTTTTTTTTTTTAAGAGACAGAGTCTCCACTCTGTTACCCAGGCTGGAGTACAGTGACACAATCATAGCTCACTCTCACCTTGAGTTCCTAGGCTCAGGCCTTCCTCCCACCTCAGCCTTCCAAAGTGCTGGGATCACTGGCATGAGCCACCATGCCTGAGTTTAGATTTATTTTAAAGCATATTTTTAAGAGTTACAAGTGTCAGGCTCTGTTAAAGCTCTAGGCAAACACAGATAAATCAGACCCAAACCCCTGCCTTCAGTGGCCTCACAGTTCGGGACCCTCAGTAAGCTTTTATTCTGACAGCTAATAGATAGATAATATTTATTAGTTTCTATTCTGATAGATCCCAAATAACTTATTAGAAATCTCATCATGAAAACATCAGTAAGAAAAAAGAGAGCCTATTAAACTCAACAGGATGAGAGCAACGGAGAAATTAGTCATTACCAACTCAAGAATCTAGAGCTGCTCCCAGGTAATAGATTAACATGGGTCTAAAGGAAGCAGGGTGGGGAGCAGGGATTAGTGAACAAGGAAAGTATTTGCAAGACAAGCTAAAGATGACCTTAATACAAAGGACAGCTGTTAGTCCAATTGGTGTTCCCTGAACAAACAGGCACTTCCTTTCAAACTTCAAGCCACAAATCAAGCCTCAGCTTCAATCAGAACACAGAATGCAACTGAAACCACTCTTGGTTTCATCTTAAAGCTACCAAGAGTTAAGGAGTACTAACAACATATAAATGACAAGCTAATATAGCCAGGCATTTTATTAGTTGCAATTTTCTGTTACTCAATTAAAAACTTAAATTACTTGGTTTCTCAAAGGCTATTGGTGCCAAGTATACAACTGCTGAATTCAACTCATAGCAGTCCTTAATCAGATTGGAAAAACACATAATAAGCTATGAGACTAAATTTCAACTTGTACCATAAATATGTTAAACTTTAAATTTCATTGCCACTAATACACATTAGAATATAGTACTAAATGATACAGCACAATCATATATTGAGTTAAAGTTTGTTTAGCTTATCAATACTTTATGGCCTCATAATATGAAACAACATCATTTCCGGGCAAGAAATGATGTGAATATACTTAACAATACTGAATCATACACTTTAAAATGGTTAAAATAAATTTTATGTAATGTATATTTTACCACAATTTTTTTTTCAAAGTACCAGCATGTAAAAGATCATTCTAAAGAAATGTTTACCCTGGTTCCTGTTCTCTAAAAGCCTTTAATGTATTTGGGGAATCAAAGAGTTCAACAAATACCTACTGAATATCCATTTCTATGTATTAGATTTGAACCAAAACTGAACAAGATGTCAGCCTTGTTCTTAAGAAGCTCACAAACCAACAGGACTCATATCCATCAGGCATACATTTATAGGGTGCCTTCCATATGCACGGGATTTAGCAAGGCCAGGAGGGCAAACAGGTGCTGTCTTATTTGCAAACACCCACACAACAGTGAAGGCTGACCAATGTTGACCTGAAGAATTCTGAGACTCCACTGAAAAAATGTGCTATGGTCATTTGGAGTGCCCTAGTAAGCAGGGGAAGGGGTGACAGTGGCTGTATTTTCTATCTCTCCCAGCCCACTATGTAGGGGACATTTAAAAACCCAAGATACTGTTCTATTAAGGGCAAGATTTATGTGGCACAAGTTTAACTCCAAGAATGGGCTATTTCACCAAACGGAAGATGTGTATGGCATACCATCAGGTGGACTGGGCACTGGGCAGCTAGGTTTCAGGGCCCACATTACCACTGACTAGTTGTCACTTGACTTTTCTGGGTCTCAGTCTTCCTTCTAGAGAGAAAAGGTTGAGCTGGTCAATGCTTCCCAGCCATTTTCACAAAAGCACTGAATGACAGAGGCAGGTGAACATGTACAGAGGCATAGTGCAAAGCAACCACCAAAAGCTTGCAATGTCTTCGAAGACTTGTGTTTTATATAAGTACACACTTCATTCCGTACTATAATGAAGCTTTTATACCACCACCATGCCACCTCAGGAAGATGTTTCATATCTGATTTGCAGCACACCAGGGGAATGTATGCTCAAGTCCTGACGACTCACACTTTTGCAAAATTCTAAAGATATTCTATTTCCTTTTGAACTCAGATTTCCCTCAAGGTCTATACCAATAATCTTGAAAGAAGAGATTGAAAAACGACAGTATTTTAGAACCCAAAGTGCTGATTGAGCCTCATTTTCTACACTCCTGACAATTCAACAAGGCCATTCGTCATTTTTTATTCAATATATGCACTGAGACGCTGGATGCATTGACTAGGATTACAAAGACAAATCAACCAGGCCAGCAGGAACAGGAAGCACAGCCTTGGCTCTCCTGCTGCGTTCTCGGAGCTGGCTTCCACCCTGTATCACACACACCCAGTCAACGCCCTCCTGTCCACTCAGTCTGCAGGATACACCAGGACTGTGCCATCCAAGGCACTACCCAATTCTAGAGCTGCAGACCCACATGGGAAGAGCTCTCTCCACACCTAAAATGAGTCTTGTAAGAACTCAAAATAAAAAGTCGTGGTTCTCTGTAGCTCAAATATAGCACAAAGGTCTACAGATTGCCAAAGAGTTTTGACATGCTGCCATCTTCTCTTCCTTCTTCCAAGTCCCATATTTCCCCTTCCTGTCTTCATCAAAACAATGTATACTTCATGGCGGCCTGTGGACTGCCCTCCAGTTGTAGTCTTCCATAGGGAAACTTAACCTTTGACCTGGCCCCCAAAGGGTAACCTCTGCTGTCCACCAGACTGAAAAGATGAGAGCTACAAAAACTCCCCAGTGTGAAGGAATTATGTTCATATTTTACTTTAAGGGACCCTAACAGTAAAGGCTGATGTTGATTGGATATGCCGGGCACCCTGCTAAGTGCTTTATCCTCACCTTTAATGTTCACAACCCTCTGAGGTAGGTGCTATTAGTACCTTCATTTGACCAATGAAGATAAGTAATTTGTCCAACGTCAAAATCAATAGAATGTAAAGGAGCTGGGATTCAAATCCACATCCATCTGCCTCAGTGAAGTTCTTACTCCTAATGAGGCAAACTTTTACACAACTACTTAGGGCTAATGACTTATTATTATTCACTGAGAAATTAGAAGCAATGGAAAAACCCCATGCCCTTCCACCAGGATAATTAGCCACCTACCTGCATCTGTGCCCCTCATCCGACCTTTCTTCCTCGTAACTGTGATGAGCTACCCTTGCTCCAGTCATCAGGCCACCTCCCCCATGGTACGTCCTCTCACCTACTCAGTTGGTGAGGTCACACCAACAGTTCTCCCCTCTCTTGCATTAACTTTTCCTTTTTGACTGAATCATCTTCATCAAACCAGCTCACTATAATCTTCTCCCATCTTAAACAAAACGAAACAAAAACCCACTATTTCCCCTTACAGTTGTTGCCATGGCTCTGCTCCCCTCTACAGCAAAACCCCTCAAGAGTTCCTATGGTCTCCAATTCCTTCTCTCCTGTTCTCTCACAAACTCACTCCAATTAGGCATTGCTCCCACTCCTCCCCATCAGTGCTCTCACAAGGTCACCAGTGGCTTCTACATTGCCAATCTAGCGATCAAATCTCAGTAAGTGTCATTTGATATAACTGATCTTTCACTTCCTCTTTGAAACCCCATCATGTGGTTTCCAGGACCACACACTCCCTCCCTCTCCTCCTGCCACGGGTGTCAGTCTCCAGGGCTCTCCCTAACCTCCATGTGTAAGAACACCATAGGGCTCAGGCCTCCATCCCCGTCCTTGGTGCCCTCATCAGTTCATCATTCTAAACACAACCTAGAGGCTCCTCTACTTGCATCACCAATCAAACCTTTCCAGCTGAACTTCAGGCTTTTAAATTCAATTTTTTTAATTGACTCAGCTGCTTACTCAACTGCCTAAATAACTCACTTGGCTGTCTAGACACTCCAAACCTGACATATCTAAAACCATACTCCTGCCCTGCCCCCAAAATCTATTCCTCTCACATCTCTCCCCAAACCATAATACAACTCCATCCTTCCAGCTGCTCAGGTCAAAAACTTTGGACACATTCTTCTCTACTCTGTCTGTCCCAACTGATACCTAGTCCCCAGGAAATCCTGTTGACTCTACTTTCAAGACATATCCAGAATCCAAGCACTTTTTACTATCTTCATTGCTGCCACATTGGTCCAAATCACCATCTCTTATCTGTTTATTACAGGAGCCTCCTAGTCAGTATCATTACTTCTATCTTTGTCCTCATACAGTCTACTCTCAAGGCAGCAGGCCAGAGAAATCCATTTAAAATCCAAGTGAGGACATGTCCTACTCTTCTCAGAACCTACAAATGCTCCCCATCTCATTCATGAGTAAAAGCCAGTCATTCGATGATCCATAAGGCCCTATACAATCTGCCTCCAAGGAGACTCACTGCTTTGCCTGAACATGCTTCTGCCTCAGGACCTTTGTGTTTGCCATTCTCTCTGCCAGGAATGCAGCTTCACCTTCTCAGCAAAGTCTTCCCAGGCAGCCCTACTGCTGACCACTTCCCTCCCCATCTGCACTCCCTGTTCCCTCTCTACTTTATATTTTTGCAGATCACATCAACCATTCTCCCCTCTCTTGCATTAACACTTCTGCATTAATTATTACTATCTAACATAATACACCTTTTATGTTTATGGTTTGTCTCCCCGATCAGAACATAGGCAGGGATTTTGTCTATTTTGTTTGCTGCTGTAGCCCCAGCACTAGAAAAGTGCCAAATACATAGTAAATACTCAGTGAATATCTGTTGAATGAACAATTTCTATAGGAAAACCCCAAAAAGCTGGCCACAGTTTCTCTGGCAGGTCCAGACCATATTCCCTGCATGTTCGAATAAAGACAAAAATCCCTATTTCTTTTGGGTTAAAACATGTACACACACACAGAGAAATAAATGAGCTTACAGAGCTTACATATTCTATGATATTGAAAAACTTTCTCAGCTGGCTTCTGGCATGGCTGCTAAGCTTGGGCAGAGGTATCATTGTCTCTCAGAGCTTACCTCCCAGATCATCCTGAATGAGGATCCTCACAATGCCTCTCCACATTCCTACAACCCCTTCTCAGTTAACCTCTGTAGCAGCCCTTTCTAAATATAGGGCAAGCCTTAGAAGGTGCTTTTCTTTCTAAGCTGGCTTATCTGATACAGTATCTGAAATGGGTTTCCCATGCTCTTGGCATTAAAACACTTCTCTAGTCTGGGATTCCCGAAAGTCCTCCCTCAGCCTTGGCACCATCTAATTCAATAGGTGTCTCCTTCAGCCTTCCCCAAGGCCACTGTCCTTGAGCCTCTAAAAGGCCCAGCAGTGCCCAGACCCATCTCTCTTTGCACTTGTAAATTCATGGAGGTCTTCTTCATTCATCACCCAGGTCTTTAAGCCACCTCTCAACTTTTTCAAAGTATCGTCTTAAGTCGGCACCTGGGCCTAGTCTCACCAGCAGTAACGAGGACTCACTGGCAAATATTAATAATATCCCTTTCCTAAAATTATGTCTCTGCATGTCCACTTGATCATTTCTGAGCCTCTTTGAACTCTTCCTTTTTTGAAAACTCTTGGGGCTGGGCATGGTGGCTCACGCTTGTAATCCCAACACTTTGGGAGGCCAAGCCAGGCTGATTGCCTGAATCCAGGAGTTCGAGACCAGCCTGGCCAACATGGTAACATTCTGACTCTACTAAAAACACAAAAAAATTGCTGGGTGTGGTGCTGCACACTTGCAGTCCCAGCTACTCGGGAGGCAGAGGTGGGAGGATTGCCTAAGCCCAAGGAGGTCAAGGCTGCAGTGAGCTGAAATCGCATCGCTACACTCCAGCCTGGGCAAACAGAGTGAGACTCTGTCTCAAAAAAAAAAAAAAGAAAAGAAAAGAAAAGAAAAAGAAACAAAACTCTTGGGTTTTGTGTCGCGGCAAAGCTGGATTCCTTAGGTCCAATCAACAGGTTCTCAGCACCTTTGATTGGAAAACAATGGCCTTTTTCCTACCTATCTCTAATCTCTCTGGAGCCTTGTAGAATTGTAAACATTTCCATTTCACAACTTTTATTGTTTCGATACCTTTGTTCTAAGGGAAATACATAATCACACTGCCAGTAAGAGGCCATCACCCACAAGATATATCAGGGGAATGGGGCCTAGGGAGGATTTCTTACTACCCTCAGCAAGAAGGAAGGAGAACAGAACAACTCCAAACTCTCAGTGCTGCTGAATGGGGCATCCCTACCAGAGGCCAACCATTCCACCCCTTGGCTGTGATTCACTTGGATAAGGATCCTCTCGTTAACTTTACATCACAATGCTTTATCATAATGGCAGCATATCCTGAAGAGAAGGGCTCCTGATTCTGCAAGGACAAAGGAGTTATTTGGCTCAGGAAGGCTTAGGTTCAGTGACATTCTGCCCTCTGGGTCTGAAATGTTTATTATCATTTGCATCATACACACACACACACACACACACACACACACACTTAAAACCACCTCAGTACAAATGAACTTCCTTTTCAAAATGAAGAAACCACAGTGACATTGATATCACCGAGCAAAGCAAACAGAGCTCTTGCGTAAAGAGGCATTACTGGGTGCTTCCTTACTCTTCAACTAACCAGTGTGCCCTTTTCAAATTATTGCAAAGTTTATTTTTATTTCTATACTCCCAGGCTTAGAAAGCATGTTTCTCTCAAAGGCTTTTCTTATACTATATCTGAAATGGCTTTTCAAAAAGTAAGTTTCAGATTGTATGACATGCAAAATATACTAGCCGCTTGGCAAATAAACATGCAAGCAGATACCCACGGCTCCATGTCATGAGTTTTTGCCCTTTGTAACGTGCATTTAGTGGTACTTCCTCCCATTCCCCCTAATTCAGAACAGTCTTCTTTACCATTTAATTGGTTTTAGAGACTTAGTTTTCTAAACAGTCTTTCTGCCAATTTAGGATGAGATGAAGCGACAGTGGGATCCAACGTTGGAATCTGGCATGGGGCTGAACTGGGGAGGGTCTGCTGCCACACTGCGGCCTGCGAACAGTCTTCTACAAACATGCCAACCTCGGAATTGGTACGCTGGTTTGAGATCGTCTTGCCTTGTTTATCTAACCAGAAAAGCCAGATAGCAGATTTGATGGTGGTTATCAAACCCTGTTATTAGTTGACAGGGACCTGCACTGGTGAGAGGCCCATCTACCTGCCCCAGTTCAGGGCTAATTAACAATTAGCCTTTTAACTTAGTTCCAAGAGATCAGTGTTTGCAAATCTAAATGCCAGTTTAACACACCTGTGAAGGAAACACTACTTCCATATATGCCCACATACTTTCCAACCTTAGGCAGTTTTGTCATCAATAATCCACAAGCTCCTTCCTAGCAAACATTAGTGCCAAGCAAAAAACTAAGAAAAATAAATCATTTTCAAACCTGCCCTGGGTGTTGTGCAAGTTATCCAGCCTCCTAGGGATGGAGGTGTGGGGGTGCTTTCAAGGTCATAGAGGTCTAAGAAGGCCTGGAAACCAGACAGGTGGTATTCCTTAGCAGTAAGCCCAACCTATAACTGCACCACCCACCCTCCACGGGTATCCAGCTCGCAGTCACTGCCCCGTCATGTCTATGCACCCATCTGTCCACTCATCTCTGAACACTGAGACCTCACTGGGATTTACCTATGGCTTAGTAGCTACGAAAGGCTGCTAAGTAGAAGGCATGGCTCTTCTGAGATGCACTTTTCAACTGGAGAATGGAATGGAAGAAAGGGAGAATGTGATGAAAACCAAACCTTTAAACGTGATGAAAACCAAACCTAAAAGGAGAAAGCACATACACAGCACAGGCCGGGAAGCAGGGAAGATGCAGATTGAAGACCAAGTTTGCTAGACATGCCGCCGCCACTGCACCTCTTACAGCCTTGGTTTCCTCATCTATTTAACAAACACAAAATGCTCACTCTGGACCAGGACTATTCTAATGTGTGAGGATACTAGCTTCACAGCTGAAGGCAGGAAGGCCTAGGAAGGTTAGGAATCCTGCACAAAATCATAGCTAGTCAATGGCAGAAAAGGGTTTGATCCTACCTGGCTCTAGGCTCTGCTCTTAGTCACTACATTACACTCTGCCTTCTGTGTAAAGGAGAAAAGCTAGTCTGACTCAAACGAAGAAGACTTTAAGAACAGCTTCTTGGAGCACACTTATGGAAACTGACGTAACAGATCTAGGCTGGGCTGAGAATCACACTTTTATAAAAGGTTGCCCAAGTAGTTACCCTGAAGACCAGCCAGGTTTCAGAACCCCTAAGCTTCCTTCCGGATATAAAGTTATTTGATTCCAGAGTTGTACCCAAGCCCAGAAAGGGAAGATGGGCATTGGGGGCTGAGACTACGTCCACTTCCCACTGCTGCAGTACGTAATCTTTACCATCCTCCCAGGAGCCAGCGGGGGTGCTACACAGATCCCCAGATCCCATGCTATGGTTCCTAGGCTCACCCCCGGAGCAGGTAAGCAGCCTTCCCACCATCCTACCGAAAGAGTTAAATATATCCAAGATTCTCTTACTATCCTTGAAGAAATAAACCTACTGCTATCAATTCACAAGTGACTTCACACATGTACTGCACACTTCCATTTGACCCCCACACCCCTGTCAAGTTGCTTTCAGAAAGATCTCTATTCCACAGTCATCCTTCTCTATCCAGCCTCATAACAACCAACCACCTCAGCAAGTCCCGAGTACCCACTGCAGTGTAGATCAGCCTGTATTTCTGGGGTTAGGTTCTAAAGTCTGCCTTTAGGGCAAAAGCCAGGTGAAATTTAAAAACACTCATGAAAATCCCTTAGCTGGAACCCCCCGCCTTTGAAAAATCAAAAACCAAGAATTAACTTCTTGTGCGTTTCTTTGCTAAGCTTACAGCTTCCGTTTCCTCAGAGGCAGAAGACACCAAGTCCTGAGCAAGGAAGGGCAAAGGGTTAAAGAAAGGGATTTCTCCCTCTCTCCACCCTCAGCAGGGAGAGTTGATGTCACAGGTTAAACTGAGTGTATAATATCAGACTCTATTGTATTTGCAAGGCATATGCTAGGTGCTAGCAGGCAAAGAAATGAATGTAAGACCCCTGCCCTCACACAACCTACAATCCAGTTGGGAGAGATTAGATCATGTCCTAAAGATAGTGGATCACAGTTTAGCACAAAACATCAGAATTGTCAGACACAATGTGCTACAGACATCCAAAGGAGTTAAAGACATTGCTTTAGTGTAGGATGAGGAAATTTTAAACTGGTTCTTAAGCTATGATTATATTCTTAAAATGGGCTGATTCAGCACTAAATCAGTGTTTCAGGCACAATTGACCCTGTCATCTAAGCTTACGACAGTATTTTCTGTTTTGTCTCACCGTCCCTCTTGAAAATACCAAATAATTCACTGGCCTCACTGTCCACAGTAATATGTTGAGCCGAGGTCTTCAGGGAACCATGCGTCATAATTCTGGTACTATTTGGTTATGAAAGCTTAAATTAAATCTCAATATATTGTTATGCTAAGAGAGTCTATATAACTGAGAACACAGAATAACCACTTCTTTATAATAAAGGAATCCTTTTATATAAGCATTTAACCTGACTTCCCCAACAAATTATTTATACCATATAAATACTCTGACCCTTTTTTTTCCCCAACACTGTCATTACTTGGTCTCACACCAGCCTGTGTTAAAATTAAACTTGCCTATTTCTGCTTTCTTGCAGAGTCCTAAGACTTCCTGTAAGTCTCGCTGCCCGTTTTGGCTTTTTCTCTACTCTTAGCATTCAAGGTGACCCAGCAATCCCTGGAAGATGGCCCTGGGCCACATGGCACTCCGAGTGAATAAATGCAAGGAAGCAAGTGCTTAGGTACACATCCTGAATACAGCTCTGATTCTTGGCTAGCTATAGCCACACTTCACTGGGCTTTTTCAGAAGGGAATGGGGTGGAGACAGGCAAAGAAGGACGGACCCAGAACTTGTTCCAAAGCCAGCTGGAATAGAGTCAATAGTAAGAGTCCAGGCACCAATATTTAAATAGATAGCCCTGACCTATGCATATGGGAAGCAGTTTGATAAATCAGCACAATATAGTACACTTCCAAAATTCAGACGCTTGCCGATTTCTCTAGGTCTGAAGAACATTTCTGGCTTTTCCATTTAAAAATGGCATGAGCATGGGTCAGAGATTCAAATCCACATTCTGTTAAGATTCTGCTCAAGCTGAACTTTCAGCTTCAGTTTCTTCATCTGTAAAAAGAGGCAGTTGGACTAGACGATCTCTAGTTCAGAAAATACGATTTTAAGAGATGGAACATGACAAGTCTGAGAAAAGTCAAGAACAAACCTAGTAAGTGTCAGAACAGAACAGACCGCGGGCCTGGAGCATTTCTGGAAGACAGTGGTGGTCAGAGAGAGAGACCCCATAAAGAAGAAAATGAGGGTTGGCAGAAATCCAAAATGACTTCATGAGACTATCTCTTATAGATCTCCTTCTTCTAGGTTCTTCCCTGTGATCATATATAGATCCATCTCTTCCCAGAAGAGCTAAGAGTGATGATTCATAGGCTGGATATACCCACAGTCATCATCACATACCTTCCACCTCTGGGAATGACTCAATCTTAACTACCTAAGAGAAATTAAAGAGTCCAAGGTGCTCAGACCCTGACCTCAGTCACTCGGCGGACCAACTTGGCTGACCATTGAGTAATCTTTTGGAGTCTGAAACTTCTTTAATACACAGCCTGAAAACCTGGATGAAGTTTATGGTATCTACTTCAATTTTATAGTCTCCAAAGCTTTAGGAACACCCGACATGTTTTGGGGCTCTCTGACACAATATTATTCTGTCAAAGTCATAACTGGAGTTTAAAATGTGACTGAATAGTTAAAGGCACTATAGAAAATTTAAACTACAAAAATGTATGATAGGTCTTCTATGATCGTGCATTTATCTGACCGTCCCATGCATCTGATATTTTACTTCTCCTTCCTCAAAGTCCCCTGTTCATTAAACTCACTTTTGTTATAAGTCTAATTAAGACCTATTAAAGTTAAGTTGCTTTGAACATGGGTTTCATAAATATGACTGAGTTTAAAATATCATTACCCAAAAACAACCACCTTTGGCTTTACTCTCAGGCAATCTTAGAATCACAGAATGTTTAAGACACCTTGTAAGGTACCTGACACACAGTAGGTACACAATTACTGCTTTTTAAATGATCATTAACAGCTACCATTTAGTCAGCAAGTACCCATGCCAGGCAGGCATTAAGCACTTTGCATATTATCTCTTAATCCTCATAATAACCCCAGTAAGCAGTAACATCTCCATTTTACAGATAAAGAAATTAAAGCTCAAAGTAAATTAACAGCTGCTAATAAAAGGCCGAGAAGGAATCTCAGCTTAGGTCTCTCTCCCACCAGGTCCCTGAAAGACCCCCACTGAGTTTTTCCATAGAGTTTAGGAAGCTGGTCCAGAAGTTTTCTCAGTCTTACTGGCTCTGCCATTTACACCCACATTCTTTACTGTCAAAGGTTGACAACTGACCTGTGCTATGGCCTGTGTGTGCTGGTTCTCCTGGGAAGACCAATGCTATTCCTGAAGCTGGAATAAAGCTTTACAAAAGCATGGAGGTGGGCAGCACGTGACATAAACCACAGCCTCTTTAAAGTGTGGTCACTGCCTTTGGACTCTAGGAAACATACAGTCTCCTTATACGGGGCCTCTCCCCTCTGTCAGCTGCTAAGAAGAGCTTTTCTAGAAGGCATCAGACCCCACTGCAGGCTTATCCTTACCTCGGGAGGAGTTGCCTCAGCTCTAATACCAGAGAAGCCCAGCAGCAGTAACAAGTTTTAGCAAGCATGCTGCTAACCTTCACGACACAGATTCCTGGCAAAGTCACGTTTCGCAAATCTCCACTGCCAGGATATTTCTTGTCCCAGTACTTTCCCTTCACACTTTTTGCTTGAACAAGTATTTCAAGGAAGCCACCGGTTTCAGTGGGGCTCTGGTGCAGAGAGAGAATGCCCAGGAGAATGAATTCCCTCTGCTGGCCCACAATCATTTCTGCACTAACAAGCTCAAATTCTACACACCAAGTATTCCGAGACAATAAACGTCATCTATTAACTGAGTTAACAGGAACCTTTCATTTCAGATTTACAGCTTAACAACAATTATTTCTGAGAGAAAGCAGAGTATAAGCAGCTGGCCAGGCATATAGACTCAGACCACCCTCCTAGAGCCTCCCCACCCCCAGCTAATTTCTGTGCTTCACCTAGCAGGTGTTATCAGGAAAAAAAAAAAAAAAAAAACTGACTAAAATTCAGGGGCTGCAACATTCACGAATTCCAAAGTTGTTAACCGCTGAAATCAAGAGGTTTCCTCCAGTTCTAAAATCCCATTCGCCTCTCCTAAACACAAAATCTCTTCACTGTGGCTGCACTTTGCTTTCTCCGGTCTGTTGGTCCTGGAAGGTCCTTAGTTCAACTCAAGGCCTGGGTGGGGAGGGGAGACCTTTTGTTGCTACAGCCTATTTTTCAGTAGCACAGATCAAGAATGCAACCCCATAGCGATTAAGGCGACTAAGTGCCAAAATACCCTCTCCGGCTTAAATAGCCGATCATGTGGGAACCAAACACTGTTTAAGAAATAAAAGGAGAGGCCAGTAGTGCCGGTCTCCTCTTTCTCCTGGGAGGTTTACCGCTACGGTGGGGGGTTGTCCCTTACAAACCTTGTTTGCAAAGTCCAGGCTCAGATCGGACATTTTGCTTTAACCCCTTGGCTGTGCCCGCCCAACGCAGGAGCCGAGCGGGTCTCGGGTGCGGCCGAGTACTTTGGGGGCTGGGCACATCACTCAGACTTGTTTTCTCAGCTGATCTAGTCCAGCGAACAGGTGTTTGGTTAATTCCCGCCCCCACCCCCATCTTTTTTTTTTTTTTTCAAAGGCATGTAAAAGTATCTCCTAAGGAGCGCCCCCGCCTTGCTGGGAAAGTCATGCAGGACACATGGAAAGTGGCTTTCCAACTTGTGCGGGGCGCGCCAGTCTGCGGGGGAGACGGGGTGCACCGTGAGTTTGGGAAAGGCCTAGACCATCCTGGAACTACGCTCCCTGCAAACCCACAGCAGCGCTGCGGTGACCCTGAACGCCACCCCAGCCCCAAACACACACGTGAAGCTCAGCAAAGCGTGCCACCTGCCGGGGTCCCAGCAAACATGCCCGGAGGGAAGAACCGGCGGAAAGCACTTTGTTTAAAACAGAAAAAAAAGTAAACTCTCCCGGGGCCCAGCCTAGCCCTCGGGTTCTCCTCCTTCTCGAGCTGAATGGAGGGAGGCGCCGCGCGGGGCGGGTCAGGGCGGGGAGCCGAGCGCGCTGGGCGCTGGGTGCGCCTCGGCCGGCCCGGGCGCGACCCACGGGCCAACTACTCCCCGGGGCCGGCGGGAACAGGGCGCGCCCTCGCCTCAACTCGCGCGCAGGCCGGCGCCCCGGTGGGGGTGGGAAGGGTCCGGGAACTCACAGCCGCTTGTCCTCGGGCTGCAGTTGCCAGTGCATGGCCAACGAGAAGCCGAAGAGGCTCCCGGGGTCTCCATATTTCCGGATCACGTTGTCCTCCCGAGTGTCCAAGTTGAAGGCTGCGCCAAGCCGGGACAGGAGCCCCGCCGACAGGTAGAGCAAGCACAGCTGCCCCGCGGCGGCCATGGGCGGACGCACGGGGAGGGGAGCGGGGACCTGCAGCGGCCGCCCTGCGCTCCGGGCTGGGTCCGAGGCTGCCGCGCTGCTGCTACCGCAGCCACCTTCGCCTCCTCTCGCCGCTGCGCCCGGCCCCACCCCCGGGACGGGTCGCGCTCTCCGTCCGGCCGCTCCCCCTCGCGGGCAGCTCGCGACCGCTGAATGAGCCCGTTGTTCTCTGGAGACTCGCAGGCGTTTTATCAAGTGACGAGGACGCCGGCCCCGCCCCTCCCCACCCTCTCGCCCCTCCTTGCGCGCCCGCGGCCCGGCGCACCGCCCGCACCTTACCCGCCGGCTCTGGCGTCTCCAGCGGCCCGGTACCTGCCCGGAAGCCACGACGTGGGAGCCCCGGAGGCGAGCTCGCGGCGAAGCAGCCCCACTGCGCCGCCCTCTGTGGACAGAATTGTGGTTGCCGAGTAGCACAGAGCGAGGGAGACTTTACTACCCGTTATAAAGAGAAGTGCAGGTGATGCACCGGGCCTCATGGCCTGAGCAGCCTGTTCTTGCAGATGTGGGCCCACGTGCAGATGCATACGTCATTCATTCATTTCTACAGGTGTTTATGGAGCGCTTAAGGCGTGCCCAACACTTGGGGACTACAGCTGTGTAGACTGTTCTGGGTCCTCAAACACCTAACAACCCTCAAAAATGATGACAGCGCACACCTTGATAGTGCTGTATAATGTACACAACCCAGCCATTACCTCAATTCATCCTAACAGTCCTATGAGGTAGGTGTTTCTTTTTGCAGATCAGAAAACCGAAGTTCCGCCTTGTCCCCAGATCACCTAGGATTTTGCCCAGGTGACCAGGAGAGCTTGTGGAAGAAGTCACGCAAGTCAAGGATGGGTTGTTTAAAGTGGCGCCAGGAGCTCAGGCGACGATGCCGTTCTTTCCTAGCCCCGGACTTTCAGAACTAGTTGTGGGGAGAACTGCTGGGCCAAGAGACAGCTCCGAGTTCTGTGTAGGTGGCATGAAGGCTCCTGCCTCCAGGACATGAGGCGGGGCTCCAGTGAGGTGTTGGCCCTAGGGGCAACCTTATCCTGCAGGGGTTCTTAACCCGAGGAGAGATAATTAATTCAAGAGTACTGTGAACTTGGATGAGAAAAAATTTACATCTTAATTTTCACCAACCTCTGACATTTAGCACGTTTTGCCATTATGAACGTAGACAACAAACTACAGTAGCAGTAGGATAAGTATTTATGACTTAGTAATCACTAGAAACCATAGGTTTTTACATCACATCACAGTTGTTGCAAGTATCTCAAATAACAGTAATTAGACAATCAGCCAGATATTATATGTCAATAATGAAGCATATATATTGCTCTAGCACAAATTTTTAAAAACATTTTGTTAGCTACATTTCAATATTATTGGCTTTTTTTGTAACCTCTTGTGGTTTCTTTTATGTATTTAAAACCCTTATTCTGAGAAGAACCCCTTGGTTTTCAGCAGCCTGCCAAAGGGGTCCCATGGCATGAAAAGGTTGGGACGTGCTGGCCTGAAGCCTTCTGGAATGCCTTGGGGAGCCCTCTTTGGAATCTGACATCCCTGCATTGGAAATACAAGCAGGGTGCAGCCCCAGGAAAGAGCAGGAGCTATGTGTGCATAGGGGTAGGGGTGGCCTCTTCTTCACCTCAAGGAGTATTCAAGAGAACAGCATGTGCCACTCAGAAAAGCTGCGTGAACATCATCAAGGGTCCCCACAGGTGGTAGCAGCTGTCAGAGTAAGTCCGTCAGTATATTAGGGGTGTGTACCACTTCCTTTCCAATCAGTAACTCCAGTCAATTATAGTCCAAAGTGGGGTGCAGTGGTTTAAATTCAGTAGATGATTTTGGAGAGCACACAGTTTTAACAAATATATCTTGATAAGGTTGAGAAACTATTGGAGACAATCTAGTAAACTAAGAAGTATTTGCAACATGATTTTTCATGCAAATAAGTTGCAAGTTAGCCTTTTCCCTTTGTGTAAAATATGTACTATTCCAGAGAGATGGGGTCCAGACTATTATAGCCATAGTATAATGAACCTCACTGCAGAGTGTACTCAGCCAGGAGCTGGTGATTTGGCTGTAATGGTTGCTGAAATATTCTGAATTGGTTGATAAAAGCTGCTGCCCTTAGTTCCTCACAGGCAACCATCCCTGCCCTGCCCATTTTCCTAGGACTAAGCAACTTCCGCACAACCTAGCAAATGAAAGTTTAAGCCCTTAAGCCCTGATGCAGCAAGGGCTCCCTCTGCTTGGATATCCCCATGTCACACCAGCTGTTAACTATTCTGAATATCACCCCTTGCTTCTAAGAGTAATTCTGTGGACCATTCATTCCTGTCTTCCCAAGATGTGTTTAGTGGATGATGTATGAATGGCCAGAGTTATTTACTTTATCCCAAACACAGATTGTGCTCAAATTGAAATTCTAAATAATATTAAATTTAAATATCACAACTACATGTATAGCACTACTGAAGCAAATTATGCTTGTGTGGGAAGAGGTTCAGATAAAGAAAAACAAGGCTGGGAGTCTTGTTCTGGAATATGTCAAGTGCCCATCGCAAATGGAAAACTTATTAGCTCAGTGCTCCTACCTGCCACCTGTCTCCTACCTACTTGAAATTGAGTCAAACTCTCACTCTCAACATAGATGCCAAAGATACTTGAAGTTGAGTCAAACCCTCACTCTTGACATAATTTATTTGAAGATTGTCAGCTCCTTCGACTATAACCATCAAGTTTTGGCCAGGCACAGTGGCTCACGCCTATAATCCTGGCACTTTGGGAGGCGAGGTGGGAGGATCACCTGAGGTCAGGGGTTCGAGACCAGCCTGGCCAAAATGGTGAGACTCCCCCCCACCCAACCCCACCACCCCGTCTCTACTAAAAATACAAAAATTAGCTGGGTCTAATGATGGGCACCTCTAATCCCAGCTACTCGGGAGGCCAAGGCTCAAGACTCACTTGAAATGGGGAGACAGAGGTTGCAGTAAGCCAAGACTGCACCACTGCACTCCAGACTAGGTGACAGAGCAAGACTCTGACTCAAAAAAAAAAAGAATCAAGTTTTGTGACTCAGTTGTTATTTCCATTGTAAAACAGAGTTGGGTGTTTTACAAAAGTGTCTTACAAAAAGGAGGTTTAGAGGTCATTCTGGATCCACTGAGGACACATCAATCTCTGGGGCCAAAGGAATAAAAGAATTCAGAGCCCTAAAAATTAAAGACCTGGGGAGGGAGTACACAGTTTTAATGGGGAAAACAAAATCTGGGACAGGAAGATACTTGTCTGGAACCAAAGGGAGAGAGATAGCTTGGTGATAAAGGTGTGCTGAGTATATAGGGCATGGGGCATGTGTGTGTGTGTGCTAGCACACATGCCTATGAAAACAAGACATGCACAGTGCAAGAAGGGCCCTACAAATCCAGTTAACTGGCAGAACCGTGTCTAAAAAAAAAAAAGGGCCGATTAGAAAACGAAATAACACATCACAGAAGAAACTTCTATAAACTGAACATTTTTAATTAAAAGGCAGTGAAAGCTATGCATAGAGGCATTTGCTCAGGTGAGAGCTTTTGAATTCTTATGTTTTACCAGTACACTTTTCAAAATAAAATTATTTATTTGTACTATATCCCACCCTCTGTAGAAGAGCTTTCAAAATAATTTTAGAATATTGGTCATTTATGGAGAAGTCTGAAGAATCCATGTCATACCTAATATATTTTCCATTCCCTGAGACCTACTTTAATCATTTTGTTATCATGTTCACTGTTATATTGACTTCATCATCACTAACAGCAGAGAATATATTTGCTTTTTTCATGCAACATAAAAACTAGTTATTAGGCCGGACGTGGTGGCTCATGCCTGTAATCCCAGCACTTCTGGAGGCTGAGGCAGGCAGATCACCTGAAGTCAGGAGTTCGAGACCAGCCTGGCCAACTTGGCAAAACCCCATCTCTACTAAAAATACAAAAATGAGCCGGGCGTGGTGGAGGTGCCGTAATTTCAGCTACTCAGGATGCTGAGGCAGGAGAATCGCTTGAACCCAGGAGGCAGAGGTTGCATTGAGCCGAGATTGCACCACTGCACTCCAGCCTGGGCAACAGAGCAAGACTCCATCTCAAGAAACTAGTTATTGAAAACATCTCTTTATTCTCTTTCTGTGGTTACATTATCCCAACAGTTTTACATATTTCCTGGAGCCCTTTAATGTGAGGCCATCCATGAGAGTGGGTAGCACATGGTCTCTGGAACCCAAGTTCCTTATTTCGGATCCTGCCTCTGCTCCACGCTAGCCACAAGGCCATTTAATCTCTCCATGTCTCAGTTTTCCCAGCTGTAAACTGGAAATAACAACATGTCATCTACCCCTCAGTAGTTGCTTTCTCTTAAGGATTAGTAGAGTTGATGTTATCTAAAGCACTTAGAATGTTGCATCAAAACCAGAGCTCCCACCTGTGTACAGTCTTTCAAGATACGGCTTTTATGAGCTATGCATTGACCACAATATACTTATAGTTTCGTGAACTAAACTTAATAAACTGTTCTGACTAGGGATTCTACTATTCAATGGCAGATTTTTTGTTCCAGAGAAAGAAACAGAGTTTTCCCATACTGTTTTTTTATTTGTCTTTTTATATTAGTGTTCAGAGTTTTCTCTTCTACACTGAAACTTAATGCTTTTGTGTTTAAAAAAAAAGTGACATTTTATTCGCTCTAAGTCACAGACCATTTAATAGGGGCAAACCTGCCTTTGGTTGGGATCAGGAGACTCCATACTGCCAGCTGTTCCTTATTTTAACACCTAGATCTATTTTGAAGTAAATTGCATTTGAATGTTTCTGATTCACTTACAATGAGCTCATTAAAATGTAGAGTGTTTCACGTTGCCATTTTAGGTGGGCAAACTTTTTTCAAGTTTGTTTTGAGGGAATTTTTCTAAGCCAGGAAGCCATATTTTGCCAGCCAGAAATAAACTCCAACCTTAAATGAATCAAGTTAAATCTAAAACTGAGTCATAAGGCTGGGGTGAAATCCCCACCTGACAAATTTGGTTTTCCATCCCCACCTTCATTAGAAACAAACATGAAGCTATGTACATCTCATGCCACAAGCAATGCACTCTTGAAAGACCAAACATGGGGTAGACATTTTAAAATTAAGTTCTTTAAAGAAAAAAATTCATTGCTTTCTATAAAAATATCTCCTGTGGGGGGGTGGGGGGAAGGCTGATTTTGAGTTAGGACTTAAGCCAGTGATCTGTGGAGTGTATCAGGTGAGATTAAGGCAAACACTCATGGAAGGCAGCTTAGCCTCACCTTCTTCCCGGCTGAGGGCCTGGAGCAAGTTAACCAACTTCTTTAGGACTCAATTTTTTTTTTTTTTTTTTTTTAGAGTGAATCTCGCTCTGTCGCCCAGGCTGGAGTGCAGTGGTGCAATCTCAGCTCACTGCAACCTCCGCCTCCCGGGTTCAAGCGATTCTCCTGCCTCAGCCTCCTAAGCAGCTGGGATTACAGGTGCGTGCCACCATGCCCAGCTAATTTTTGTATTTTTAGTAGAGACGGGGTTTCACCATGTTTGTCAGGCTGGTCTCGAAATCCCGACCTCGTGATCTGCCCACCTTGGCCTCCCAAAGTGCTGGGATTACAGGCGTGAGCCACCTCCCCTGGCCTAGGACTCAATTTTCTAATCTGTAAAATAGCCAGAATTCTTACCTCATCAGGTTGTTATAAGGATTAAGTGAGATTATATAAGTGAGGTATATAGTACAATGTCTACTATTAAATGCATGCTGAAATAAAATAGTAGCTGTGAAAATGTAGGTGAAGAAAGCATACTAGAAAATAAAACGAGAGGACTTCAAATAATGGAGATTAAACATAGGGAGAGGCAATATGCAAATGAGGTCACTTGTGCCCCATATTTGCATCATTTAAATGGTCAGCATAAACCATTCCTTATCGTTATAGCTTGGCAAATATAGTCATCCCTCGGTATACACAAGGGATTGGTTCCAGGACCCCTGCACATAACCAAAATCCATGCATACTCAAATCCTGATGTCAGCCCTGAAAATCCGCATATAGACAAAGTCGGTCCTCTGCATTCACCGGGTTCACATCCCGCAAATACTGTATTTTCAATCTGAGAGGTTTTTTTAAAAAAAATCCATGTGTAAGTGGGCCCCTGTGGTTCAAACCCATGTTGTTAAAGAGCCATCTATAATCTCTGTCATATGATAGTTTCCTGGTGCCAAGGTCTGCATAGAAACAAGTTTGTGCTTCACTCTGGGTCTGAACCATTTCTGTCTTTTGCCAGGATTTGGAGAAGTAACAGTGGGTCCCAAACTCTGTGTCCGCCGGAACTTCAGAAGAGACAAACAGTTCAGACGACAAGCTAGCTAGGAGGCCTGGGGGGAATAAAGAGACAAAAGCACAGGGACATTACTGAACACGTCCTTATCACAACCTGCTCAGCCAAGGAGAAAGTTAGCACTATGAATTATCCACAATCACAGCCAACTTATCATTATTTTGTTTGGAGCTTTATCTTCTTGAATACATCTTGCTGCTAATATTAAAGCAGCTTATACTACTTAAAATAAGCTGACAGGATAGTTATGAGGACATGTCACTTGTTAGGGAAATCAAATCTTGAACTTTAAAATTTCTTCAACATTTTTGAATCTGGAAAGCAAGTCATTGGAAGGTGAAAAGTAGTCACTATATTTAACAGGTCCCTTCTTATGGCACATTAACAAAACATTTGAAGCAATGCAATAAATTCTGCCCTGTGAACACACTACTCTATAGAACAAATAACAAAGAAAGGAGGAAAAAAACGTAGAAATCTGAACCACCTAATAGCCAAGAATGTCCCTATTGCAATGACTTTGTTGTCCCAGATCACATGCCCAAAAGTGAAGGGCCAAACGTTTCTGCATTATACAACGTATTTCTGAACTTTCCCTGGTGAAAAAGGAGAAAAATGGGTTCACAGATACTTATATCACATTTCATGTTCAAAAATCTTTTCAACCCTAAAGTCAGTGCATCTCCACAAAGCAAAAGCCAGTGTCCTAATTTTATGTCTGGAGACACTAAAGCAGGGACTTTTCCTAAAAAGAATGTCAGTCTCTCTGACCAAATTAAAATTTGGGATTTCCCGACTTCTGATTTCATAACCCAGACTACTCCATTGAACCCTTCTTCAGCCTTGGCAGAGAAATTCTCCATGGAGACCAAATCTCCTGCTTCCCAAACAAGGAACTGTAGCAGTTTGTACCGTGTGATCTTCAGCCAATGTGTTTTCTGGCGGGGAAAAAAACACCAGTAACACGTTGTCAGTTAGGTTGGGATGTTCAGGCATAAACACATGCTACTTGTTCATCCTGCTTACAGAAGGATGCAAAGCACAGAAAGGCTACTTAGGGGGATTTGTGCCCCCACTTAATCCAATAAGCCACAGTGAATTTTTTCAGCCTTGGGCCCTACTAGGAAATAGAGCCTCCAATCCATTGCCCCAGAAGTTTACTTTCCCCAAGTAGCCAACCCACCCCTGGTTGCTGTTGGTTACAGAAACAGTTGGGTAAATGCCACATTGGTTGAAAAGGAGGTAAGAGTATGGGAGACAGTCACCTCTTTGATTTTGGAGGGCTTTTAGAATTTCCTAATTTATACTCTGTAAATAACCAAAATACATCTATTTCTCTGAGACTTTCTTTATGTGCTCACTACAGTCAGCTAGCAATGTCTTTAGTGCTTATAAACAGTTCTCATCTGTATTTCTAAAATAATTCAAATGCAGGGAAAATAATTTGAGAGTTATGTGTATTTTGAAAATATACTCCAAAGTTGAAACCTTTTCAAATGTTAATCAAAAGGATTTATAGCTATAGATTATACTCCAGCCATCAGCCACTTATGTAACAGTGAAACAGCAAAAGAACTAACATAGCAAACTCCATTTTTGTTTAAGGAGCCTTTAGCCTGCACGTAAGCTAGGATAATTTTGGAGCACTGAGAAAATATGCAAAAACAACAATCATGTAGTTTTTGCAACGAACTCTGGGATTAAAGGGAAAGTATGTAAACAATTAACTATGTTTTGTTAAAGATTTATAGGAGTGTTGTGACCTGACCAAGGACAGAGTTGTTCCCAACCTCCTCAGACCCTCATTGGCGTCCAGATGTCTGCGGTCATTGGTCACCTCTTGATCCCAACCCTCTCTTCTTCCCTCTGTCTTTAACATAAAAAGAGCCTGAAATTTGTACTGTCTTAATATGGTACTTTAGAATGCTAGTCCACCATCTTCTTTGTTTACTGGATCTCCGAATAAACCTGCTTTTCCTCCCACCAACTCTTGCCTCTCAAGTTTTGGCTTTTGGGCAGCAAGTAGCAGAATCTAGGTTTGGTTACACTTACGATAAATTCAAACAGGAAGGTGGGCATTAAGTAGACACTCTTTCCATCTGCCCCAGCTCTCCCTTCCTAGTCAACAGTCTGCATATCCCTTTCTCTTATCTCACATTGAGGGACACTGTGATTTATTTGCCTACATAGATGCCTACTATTAAATCCTTAGTTCCTTCAGAGTAGGGACCATG